>NC_056522.1:312640322-312810411 GCF_019175285.1 Sceloporus undulatus | reverse complement strand
GGCTGGCCTGAAGAAAGAGGCTCCTCCCTCCCTAACTGTCATCTTTCGGCCTCTGAGGGAGAGAGAAGGCTGGCCCAGTACCATCAGGGGCTAGCCTGAAGAAGGAGGCTCCTCCCTCCCTAACTGTCATCTTTCGGCCTCTGAGGGAGAGAGTAGGCTGGCCCAGTTCCATCAGGGGCTAGCCTGAAGAAGAAGAGCCCTCCCTCCGGTCCATCTGCTTTGGTCCAGGCCTCAGAGGGAGAGAAGAATGCTGGACCTGATTCCCTCCCCCCCTCACCATTCCCTTCTCCTTTTGTGTCGTGTCTTTTAGATTGTAAGCCTGTGGGCAGGGAACTGTCTGTTATCCCCTCTATTGTAAACCGCTCGGATTCCCAGTGATTGGGCGGTATATAAATAAAACCTATTATTATTATTATTAGTTGTAAACCGCTTAGAAACTGCTAGTTCGATATGCAGCGGTATATAAATGAAGCTGTTTGTTTTTGTTTTGATCATATGGATTGATATAACATAAATTCTGGACTAGCCATAGTTGGTCCCAAAGCTTTGTTTATTAGGCCTCAAATCTCCAGGACATCACAGAATGTCTATCCTGCCTCCTGGACTACCCATTTCCTCAGATCAACATCTGGGGCCTTACTCCATGCATCTCCTCTGAGACAGACTTGCAAGGTGGTGGCAAGGGACAGGGCTTCTTTTGCACTATGACTCTCTGCCTATGTAATGCTCTCTCCAGACCTGCATGGTCTCTAAATTATTATCTTTTTAGTGGCAACTGAAAAACAGATGTTCCTCTGCCTCCAGGCATTTGGTGGGATACTGAACATCTCTGTCTGTATGTGCCTTAAAGTCGCCTGTCAACTTATGGCGACCCTGTGTATTTCATAGTTTTCTTAGGCAAGAAATACTCAGAGGTGGTTTTGCCAGTTCCTTCCTTTGAAATACAATTTACAACACCTGGGATTCATTGGCTGTACTAACCAAGGCTTGCTATGTTCTAAAAAAAAAAAATAACACAATTATGTGCTCCTTACTCCAAAATAATGTGTTATGGATGACACTATTATTTGTAACATGTTATTTTCAAACCCTAAATTTGTCTTTAGAGAAAAGGGATAACTGTTATAAAATCTATTTGAAAGAATGCCATTAACACTATGATTAAACTTTTAAGACTATGAAAGCAGTTTAACTAGGTACTGTTGTAAAGTAAGAACCAGGGTGCATAGTGGCTTCATATGAGACTTTTATAAGGTCACCATCTTGCATCATTCACTGGATTTTACAAGGGCTTCAGATAATCAAATCCCCCACTTATGAGATGCTCTTGTTTTTCCACTGTTTCTAGCATCTCTTTCCTTATCACAGAAAATTCATTGAGGAGGGGGAAAAGGAAAAGTCTGTCATAATGAAAGGGCAGAATTTCCATAATACATAGGGGACAGATGGGTCTTACAAGCAAATGGTAAAGAGTGATGGAACCACAGCAAACACAGAATGAAACAAAGCCAGACATAGTCACATCTATAGTGATGCATTTTGGTGCAGAGTAGCACATACTTAAGAAACAAGCAAACCTCTTCACATTAAACACAGCATGAGCTCATTGCCAGTACATTCAGGAGTCCATTTTGGGACCAATTTGGGATTGCCTTCCCTGATATAGATGGAAGAACAGTCAAAGGATTTACTAATTACATATAACTGAAAGCTAATGGTGAGCAGCTTGGAACCAAATGATCAGTTAAAGAGGAATTATCAGTTAAATTATGTTAATTGACTTGTCCCCCTGCCCTGCTGGAGAAGAGTTTTATGGACCCGGTCCAGACGGATGCGAAAGGACACCCTCATCACATGTGAGGGGCAGCACTACTAGATGCCCCTCGCACGTGACAAGGGCGTCAAAATGGCAGCAACCTGTACAGATGGGTGCCGCCATTGTTACGTGCCGGACACATAGTGTCCACACTGAGATGTCATAATAGCTTTGCAAGAAGAACCTGCTTTTCGAGGGTTCTTTTTGTTCCGCGGGGAAGTCCTGTGGTCTGGAGGCTGTGGCTTCCCTGCAGACCAAAACTAGGTGCCAGGAGACCGTCTTTTGGTCTGTCCTGCGCCATGGATACCATGGACTGCTAAAGAGACAAATAAACAAGGTACAAGAGCAAATCAGTCCTGAACTCTTCCTAGAAGCCAAGATAACCACATTGAGACTGTAGTGATTTGACTGTATTCTGAGGAGACATGGCTCGCTAGAAAAGATAATGTTTGGTATGGTACGAACACAGTTGGATAAGAGGAAGGCCACACTACAGATGGATGGACTCAATCAAGGAAGCCACGGTCCTTGCTGTTGACAATAAGGTGACTTGGAGGTCTTGTTCATAGGGTCACCATAGGTCAAAGTCAACCTGACATCAGTTAACAACAACAAAGTATTGTTGTGGTTTTTAAAATAAAAGTTTAAAAGAACAAAAAAGTTAAAAAAAGATTGAACATTTTGATTTTTTAAATTTTAAATTTTGATATATTTTTTTTAAAAAAACATAAGGCCTCTCCTTTCTCTTCTCACTGAGCCTTGCTCCACTCACACCATTTCTTCAGCATTTTAAAGGGATGCAGCCAAACGATACAGCTCATGTCTGCCCAAAGGCAGTCATTAGGAGGCACAGTAGTGTTGCCATCCCTTATAGTGTCACCTGGTGCCACTCATACCCCCAATGACACCCCTGCTTATAGACAATTAAGTGAAAGATTTAAAATGGACAAAAATGCAAGGGATTGAACTGTCTAAATCTAAGTTTCAAACTCAACTGTGTAGAGATTGATATGTACTTCTGAAGTATTTCTGAGATTTGAAACAGAAGGGGGACAAATGAAAGATTGTTTAAAATAATGATTCCCATTATTGGGAGCAAGGCAGGATATAAATGAATAAAATAGTAATAAACTAATAAGGATTGTATGGTGAAATCGGCTCACAATATTGGTTCAATACTCAGATGGAACAATGGGAAAGAATGTGGACAAAGTTTGAAATTTACCTTGAGTTTTGATTTAAAGTAGAATTTTTAAAGAAAATTATATATGGATTGCATTTAACATGAGATAGGATATCTAAAATGTGTAAGAACAGTTCAAACAAATGTTGAAAATTTAAACAGAAGACAGGGTCTCAGTTCATATGTGGTGGACCTGTGATAATGCACAGAAACTCAAATTTATTCAATGGTAAAGGACATTTTTAATGTCAAGATACAGATGAAACCACAGATTTTTCTATTTGAAATGTTTACAGATTAAATTGGGAAAAGACATGAAAAGTCATTACAATATATGATTACAGCAGTGAGAATACTTTACACCCAAAGATGGAAAGACACTGATATGCCATCCCAAGAAGATTAGCTGAGACAACACAAAATCTAAGCCGTGCTCCATTTATAAAAATAAGTTGAAATCTTGATTTAATATTATGTATTGAATTTAAGATCTTCCAAGTCTATAGCCAGGAAAAGTTTTCCTTTTAGTTTCAGGATCCCTGGAATGGTCTGGCATTGTCATAAACATGTTTTGCATTAGGGAATCTCAACACCAATCATTCATAGCAATTCCATTTTGTCAGTTTGAAAGAGCCTCTAACCTTTACTTAAATTATCATCTACTAAAGCAAAAAACTTAAATTACCCAGCTTCTCTGAATTCTGTCTGGATGATCCACTGGATGCACCTAATCTGAATAATCAAGTTTCACAGATTCTGCAGCAGTGGGAAGGCAGATGGTTGTTTTATAGCAGCACCAAGAAGTGAAATCGCCCACTTAGAAAACCACAAACTTAAGAAACTGATGAGAATGTGTCCCTCCATTTAAAAAAATAGTCTTCTCTGATTCAGCAATAACCAGTATTTAAACTTCCAGTATTTCCATCACCTTTCCTTTTTGAATGATTGTTATCCATTCTGCTTTTGCAGATGGGGTGGTGGAGGAATATAACAATGTATAAGATGCAGATCTTTCTCTTGTTGTGAACTATTCATGGTGCTATTGATTTAATTCTTTATTTTATTCACTTTTCTGTTAGACAGGCTGAAATACTATCTTTGCTGACATAAATTTCAAAACTATCTCTTGCAAAGCTCTTGTTTTTTCTGCTATTGTTTATTTCTTATTTTGCTGCAACTTTCTAGTTGAAGCAATTGTGCAATGTTTTTAAATAAATATCTGCTTCTCAAAAACATTTCCAGACCTTTAACTTGTCTCTTGGGAGACAGTGTAATTTTTGCTACATAAAGAGCAACACCTGGAAAAAAAACAAGTTCACTATTAGACATGCAATATCTAGCATTGCCATCTAAATCTTCTCCCCTTAGGAGACAATATAATGGTAATAAGCATATCACATAAGGTGCTTGTAGAGGAGTGGACAGGTGAAATACTTGAACTGCATGTGTTTATATCCCTTATGACTTGAGTAAAAAACAAAACAGATCAAAAATGTCAGTGCAAACCACACACTATATTTAAAATCTCAGAGTAAAGCATTTCATTTTCTCACACCAGTCTCTCTCAGCTGTCATGCCATGTCATTCTTTGCTTCTGTTCATTCGGATCTGCCACTTTTTCACATCCCACAAGCAAAAACATAGTAAGCTAAGGTCAAAGAACTGGGAAGGGGGAAAATAAGCATATCACCACCACCACCACTGCTATTGTTATTTTAAAAAATAGTATGCGCAGAGCCCTCCCCAGCATACTGATCCATGTTGTTTATAAAATGTTTCAGCATATGCAGTAAACATGAACTCATAACATAGCAAGATTCATATTTCTGTATATGTTGTATTCAGCTGGAGAAGGTATTGCAATCAGAATTATATGCACAAAACTCAATTTATTGTAATGCAGCAGTCACTGCAGTCATTTATTGTGGAATACATCTTAAAGCAAACTGCTAGAAAGATATGAGTTGTATTTTCATTGCAGACCAAAATAAATGTACCAAAAAAAAAACCTTCCTCAATCATAGTTCAAAACATTTCTATGTAGATTTCAACTTTTGGTAAACTGCTGCAAGGAGGACACTCTCAATGTGATTAAAAACTACAACAGCGACAGTAAAAGCATCAACAACAATTTATCCATAGCTTAATCTTGCATGAGGTCATCAGTGGAACTAACCTTTCTGTCCGGAAAGAGGGGCAACAGGGCACCCAACAAGTCACCCAACTACCTTACACTCATATTTGTGCACAACATTTTCAAGCTTTGTTGCTGGATTCCATAACTATCATACAATTAGGACCTCTCAAGTCTAGGCTCTTTCCAGAAGGTCAGTCAGACCAAGAATCTCACTGAGAGCAAGAGACAATTGCAAGAGGGCATCAGCTGCAGAAAAGCCACCCAGACAGATGCAAGACAGGGTGGAATGAGGAGTCACCAAACAGGTTATTGAGACAAGCAGATTGGCAAAATCCACACAGTTGAGGCAAGGAGGATTCTGTGAGCTTCAAACAGTGGGCCTTTTCTGCATGATGTCTACAAACAAGAGAAGGTTTGTGTAGGGACAGCAAATAGCAGTGAACAGTTCGGTAATGGTGGAGCAAAGGTAGTAAAGCATGAAGGGCCTTTGGTATTCAGTGGAGATGCATTATCTTGTGGACTAAATCCATTTTTTTGTAAACAACCGTAAAGGTTGGTGGTTGTAACTACTGTTTGTTATAAGCATTCAAATCCCACTGACTAAGTAGTCTGAAGCATTTGGTCCAACTATTGGATTATCTTCACCACTAAGAGAAGTATGAACCCATATATCTTTCAAACTTCTTCAAACATTCGGCTGAAACATCTGCTAATTGTCATATTCAACATGAATGGCTAAAAAGATAGGTTTGAGCTACACAAGATTTTGCACCTCTAAATCCTGATGCCAACAGTCCTTCTGTTAAGTAGAGGTATCATGAAAGCACTATTTTTTATTTTTTTTAGCCTTTAAGCTAAACGCTAGCCCAAATTGTTTTTGGCTGGTTTTAATGGTTAGGGATTCTGAAAGCAGTAGTTCAGAAATAGATCTTTCTATCTCTTTTATTATGTAACAGGAGCACTGTGGGGAGTTGTTCTTCAGTGCCTGGTTCCATCATAGCTTAGGCACTATAGAGATAGAAGAACCATGTGATGAAAATAGAGTGAAGGAGCCATGACCCTCATTGACTGACCTGGAGCAGGCATTCTCTCAGACTGACCTACCTTATAAGATTGCTGTGAGGATAAAGTGGGAGAAGGACAGCTATCAGCTTTGAATTCATTGGCGCAAAGGAGAGATACAAGTATAACTAATTAATAAATGTGAGGAAGTTGAAATTACATATCAGCAACACAGGCAGACTGGTACTGGAAGTACTTCAGGGAATAATCAGAGTGCAAGAATCATATTGCTTCTATAATGTTAAGAATAGGCTCTCAAGTCATTTTTTGCAACAGAAATAGAGAAGGCCAAAATCAGAAAATATTGCTTTCAAAGCCATGAGAATACGTCAGTTTCATGGAAAAACTTGGAGGGAAAACACTGTGATCAGATGGAGCATCACAGAATTGCTTTGGCAAGCTGTCAGATTCAAAATAATTTGTTCAACCCACAGCTGACTGTGAGTTCACACTGAAACAGCACGAAGAAACAGATTATTTATTCAAAAATATTTTTCTATTCCACTTCACTGAATACTGTTCCAGAGTGGGTAGGTGTTTTTGTGTGTGTGTGCTCATGTGCAGATCCCATGAAAGCACTAAGATAAAACAGCCACAACCATTTTGTGGCTGACTGTGGAATTATAAAAATAAAAATACCAGGAGAAATAAAACCATATTAATCTGGCATTAAAAAGGATTGTAAAACAGGTGGCAGACATACCTTCTTAGGGTGAGCAATCCAAAGTCAAGGGACTACCTATCAGAAATGTCCTCTTTTGTGAATACACTTTCAATAAGAAAATTACTTGAAGTGGGGCTTCAGCAGGAGATCTTAAAACATTGGCAATCTGACAGAAGAAGAGACACTCCCTTGGATATTTGGGTCCCAAGGCATTTTGAACTTTAATGGTAAGTGCCATTATTTCAACGGTGGTCAGAAATAAAGAGAAAATTAATGCAGATAGCTCAAAATACAAAATAAACCTTCCATATTGTGTTCAAGGATAGCCCCACATATAATGTATTACAGCGATTCAACTCTGAGATTAACCAGAGCATGAAATGTTGTGGCCAGACACAGGATCATTCTCCAGAAATACAAAACCAGCCAATAATGGACAAAGTAATCTGAGCCACTTAGCTTTCCTCTGGCAAAATCAGTCAGAGGAGCTCAAGTTCTCTGGAACTGGGTAGACACCACTTGCCCAGAACATATAAGAAGTAGGTTTCAGCATCCCTTTTTAGATAGGATCTACTTTATAACATGCTTAAAATATATTTATCTGGCCGCTGTTTCACAACTCCAGATGATGATATCAAGTTCTGATTCTTCATAGTAGAATCATAGAACTGGAATGGACACCAAGGGCCATCTATAGTAGAATCATAGAACTGGAATGGACACCAAGGGCCATCTACAACCTTGTCAGTGCAGGAATCCACAGCTAAAGCATCCCTCAGAAGTGACCATCCAATTTCTGTTTAAAAAGCTCCAGCAAACTTGCATAGTCAAATAGCTCTTATTATCAAAGTGTTGCCCAGTGGGAAATGTCTTTCTATTTTAATAAGAAACCCCTGAATGAATATGTAATATGAAACTGCTATCCACCTGAAGGTAACCTGTTCTGGTGAAATTTGGTCACGCAATCCTTCAGAATTCTTTTAGGTCTGAATAAGCCAGCCTTTTAAAAATGAGGTTGAAATTTGAACTAGAGTAAGCCACTGAATTAACAAAATTTACATTAGTACTGACCTAACAAGTTCCATTTATTCAATGGGTGTATATCTGCTGAAGGCAAAAACTAGGCTTAGACATTAAAACTTTAGTTCAAGACAAGATGTTTCTTGCTCCTTCTTCACTAAAAGGAATAACTTGTTTTAAAGAAATCCTACTTTTGCTTGTCAACAGCTAATCCCATTAACCAAGTATTTTAGGATTTTTTTTTCTTCAATTGGGATTTAGGTCTTAGCATGTCTAAAGCCAATGACAGCTGGTAGCACTGATGTCAGAGAGATGATGAATCAGTTCTGTGTTTTAGTGGGAATTTCAAAGGAACTATTCAATATGTGGAGCCGACCTGGGTAGCTTCTTTAAAATCTGGATTAAAATAAAGATCAGATTCCCCACTCTATTGAAATAAGAGCCACTCACTTCCATCTATTTATTAGAATCTATTTATTTATTTATTATTTACTTATTTTATTTCTATCCCACCTTTCTCCCAAAAAGGTGGATCACAATATAAATTGTGAGAATCTAAGGTACTTGTTCCTATAAATTGGGAGGCTTAAATGTATACATCCAAGTCATTTCACCTGTGTATATAAGGCTCCTTTCTACCTCTTATATTGTATTATATTGTATTCCCTGTCCTTTTATCTGTTCAAGATAAGGGAGATTACTACATGGAGCTTTTAAACTGCAATTACAGCCAGAAAAAAAACAGCTTGGGCAATACTTATTGTATGATAGCACCTCCAACACGTAGCTGCTATGTGCCTGAAACTGTGTTCCTGAAAGCTGCTGTGTTCCTGGCAAGGCAAGCCTGTCACACTTGTCCTCAAGTGTGAAAGGCTGCTGCTGGGGAAGTTGCTGTATTGGCAATCACATGTTATCAGTATCTTCTCCTCTGCCCTCACTATTTCCAAGCATGCTGCTAGCTTTTATTTAATTATTTTTCTATTTCTTTTCTCTTTTTTAAAATTTCAGTCGCTGTAGCAGAGTTCTGGAATTACATGAAGTTAAAATAAAATAAAATAAAATAACTGAAAGGCATGCTTGGTAACTCATAGGGCAGGTAGACAGAGTGAAGAGGGTGTCAGGAATAGTGCGCAATGGCAGCAATAGCCCCAGTTGTACAGTTGTGAAGACGTTCGATAATGGCTACTCTGAAACTGGTATGTTTCCATTTTTTAACTGGCGCAATTGCAGCAAAAATAAGCCTCATGTGGTAAGATCCTGGGACTGTTCCCAACTTGAAATCTAGGTGTGCCTAAAGATAAAGCTCTGAAGTGTCTTGGTCAATGTCTCTATCACAGCTGTCACCACTTTCATGATGACACTGGCTACTTCCAGACTATCTGAAAGACCATATCTCTCCAAAAGACTGTGCCAGAGTCCTAAAATCTATGGAGGGTGGGGGGAGGTTTTCTCTCAGTTCTGCCACCATCAGAGGCTTGCTTAGTGAGGACATGAGAGAGAGAGAGCCTTCTAAGTAGCTGCTCCTGCCCTCTGGAATGCACTCCCATGGGAAGCTAGGCTGACCTCCTCTCTGCTTTTCTTTTGCCAGTAGGTAGACATTTTTATTCAAGCAGGCTTTTAATATATAATTGTGTCAAGGAGGCTCTTATACAGTATGTGTATTTTTAAAAAACCTCTCTGTATTTTTAATGTCATTTTATATATTTTTAGCTAGTTGGTTTTAATTGTTTTTACGTTTGTTTGTTTTTTGTGAAATCTTTTAAACAATTTTATCAGTGAGCCTCCTTTGGATCCTTTTTGGGAGGAAGATAGCATTGAAATGAAATGAAATAAACACTTTCTAGGAGCTGTCTCATAATCTAATGAACTTTCTACGGAACCAAATGATGATCAAGTCCCATGAGTGTAAATTAATTACAGCCATACTGCAAGCTCAGTAAACTTGTGAATGGGCTTATTAGCTTGTTGTACATGCATCCCACAATGGACAAAACTACTTTACAGAAGGCTGCAAAATACTGGCTTACAGCAAACCTAATGTTAAACTATTACAAGGTTTACTTGGCAAGATTTGTTCAAAGGGGGCTTGCCTTTGCATTACTCTGAGACACAGGAGCAAAGCAGACGAGTGGCTTGGAGTGGCCTCTGCCCACTCCAGCTATGATCACACCCCAATCGGATTGGGACCATGGTGACCAGACACCATGGTCCCGAAGCCAGCCACTGCAATAATCTTGGACAGGTCACCGGCAAGGAGTGGCTTTTTGTTACTCTTTTTGGGCTGGCTTCAGGCCACCTTAGGTAGTTTCAGAGCAGCTTCTGTGCCACATGGTGTGTGTGTGTGTGTGTGTGTGTGTGTGTGTCATCTGAACGCCATGCCCCAAAAGCGGCCAGAAGCCGCACCTCTTGGCCCATCTGTTTCAGACCTGAGATAATGTGCCTTGCCCAAGGTCGCCCAGTGGGTTTCCATGGCCAAGAGGGTATTTGAACCCCAGTCTCCAGAATCACAGTCCATTGCTCAAACCACTACACAATGCTGGCTCTCTTTATGCCAACCTATAATATATACAGATCTCCTCCCACAATCAAAGACAATTTTCTGTTATCCAGCAAGGCTCTTATTGAGGCTAAACGAATGCAGGGTGTTTTGTAGCTTGAAAATAAGAAACTAGACTGTAAGCATTGCCATAGAATGGCCGGTGTCATATGACCTACCATGACAACAAATACACTCCAGATCTGTAACACATTAAGAATCATCATTGTTTAAAAGCAATTGCCACACAGTCAGGAGAAAAGACTAAGCCGATCTTGTCATTCAAATAAACAAAAAGTCAAAATGCCGTTTAAAAAAAAATGGGGGAAAATACTTAAAACTGTTAGAGACCAAACTATTCCACAGAAACTTATGTTGTTGTTTTTGCAATAGAGATGGAAGTGGAGGAGGGGGCGAGATGGGAGGAAGAGAAGTTTCAAATAGCAACATTGTCCAAAAGGGTGAAAGGGAACAGATGGCCGTGGAGAATGCAGACTCAAAGCTCTGAAGAAAAGGCCTATATTGACAGATCTTGCTGTTTCCTATTCAAGCATGAATGCTCTGGCATAGAGTGTTACGGCGATACAAGGAGCGACCTCTGTTCCCAGCAACCCGCTATGGGCAACTGGCCTCTGAAGCGTTCTGAGAAAAACAAGGAGACATAGACAGACAAACAGATATGGGAGCAAGCCCAAGACTTAGCTATCAGGGGGGAAAAATAGAAAGGCCAGAAACAGCTGCCTTTTCCTGGCTCCAGAGACGAGCATTAGAAAGAGCATTTCCAGCCTTTCACATCTTCCTTTTCAGAGCAAACTTCTTCAAGAGGTCAACCTCAAGCTGCTGGTCTTTGCCCTGAGCTGAGGTGAAAAAAAGGACAGATCAGAACTTGTCTTGCTCATTGAAAACTGCTCCCTTTAATCATAAGAACTCCCTCCAGCAAACAAAAATATTTCAGACATAACCCCCTAATGATAATGCTTGAGGTTTTGTGTGCAAGAAGCCTGGGGGATTTAAACCTAAAGAATTTAAAGCTGCTGTTCCCACAGTCAGGTTTAACCAAGCCCATTCTCTAGTGCGCACACCACAGAGATACCCCCCTCTCCCCCAACCCTGGGGCTGGGAGGGGTAATTTATTTACTGGCCTTCCTCTGGGAATCACACAGCTAACAAGTGGGGTGTGTATATGTGTGTTTGTGTGTGTGTGCCGGTGTATCAGCAGGAGAGAGGGAGGGATTGTATTACCATATTAAAGTTACAGTATTTTTCTTCTGATGCTGCTGGGTACATTTAAAGCACTTATCACAACCCAAATTTTAGACAGCAAAGATTTTAAAAATACACACAATGTGCACCTCAACGCCTTCATGGTTTGGGATACTATGGGGAATCTGATAGTTGTCAGCATTACCTTTTTGTTTTCACGGTATACACTACTCCTTTCCCATCATATTTACTACAGAGGGTCAGAAATAGCTGCGTGAATATTGCCTGGTTTTCTTGCCCTTTGCCATTCATTGTTAAAGATTTCCCTTTCTTCACAGTATTAACAATCCAGGAGTGTCCAACCTGCTATGCTATATGGAAAGTAGCATCTTTCTTTCTCATACACAATGCAAAAACACATCTATGTGCATAAATGTGCACACACAAATACACATATTATACGATAGCTTTAGTCACTATAAGTAGAGTTTGTGACAGGTTTCCATGTCAACTACCCCACAGAAAAGAATGGTAGATACTGTGCTTTACTCACTTCTTTTCTTTTGGGCTACCCTTTTATTTACTGCTATTATTCACTCATGCCCCAGTTTTACTTCTCAATACTGCCATGTTCTGAAAGCCTTAAAACTTTACTTGTCCTTTTTAGAAAAGATGGTAACGTGGAATGGCAATTATGTAGTAAAAAATTATGTTTTCTAAACCCATCTCTCCTTGAGAAAGACTTGTTTTTGGTCAAACACTTCTGACCCTGGAATGTGCTTTCTTTTGGAGGAGAGGTGCTTTGAACAGCACAGTAATGCTCTATGTGGCCATATTTATGAATAACACTTAACAAGTTTTCCCATGCTCTCAGAGTAGGAGAGACTGAGAACTACAACCAATTCAACTGAGAGAGAGCAAAAAACAGCACCATGAATAGTGAAAGCATGCTGCATGCTAGAAACTTCAAGAAAAGACATGGTATTCTTGGAGGGAATGAGAGCTTGTTCTGATCCCCCCTGCCCCCGGTTTCCCAAAGCAATTCTAAAAAGAGGAAAACTCCAGTTTAGGATAAAATGCTTGTAGTTGGAATATCCTTCCCAAAGCAAGGTTATCTGGACCACCAATCCCCACCCAACTCAGACCATCAGATCACTAATGCAGCCTTCTTGTATCTTACTAACTAAAGTAAACACCCTCCTCTCTACATGCCACCACATCACTAGTGGTATGAAAGAGATAGAATTAAACCATGCTGTGATTGTGTCAGCATTTGAAATTTGTAGCATAGTCCTATACACAGTCTGACCATCTTTACTTGCTGAGACCAGCTGATGCATAGGAGACTCATTGTGCATAAGAGGTTTAGCTCTAGGTAAGTCAGACACAATGAAGTTTAATATATAGGATACATAATTTATGTAGAACTGTATATGTTTTCTTTTCTCTGAAAATGTACTGTATGTATGAAATAGATATAGATGGTACTCTTGGACTACTATGGCCAAAGCCAGTAAATAAGTGCTTCAGGTCCTCATGCAACCAGTGGGCCATAACACCATCCTCTAGCCTGGCAAATTGGATATAAGACTCATCTCACATTGTAATTTCCACATCTGGAAGTACACATGATCAAAGTAAATTAAGGAGGAAGACTTGTCACTGAAAAGTGGCACATGAGGAAGATGTGAGCCACTTGGTTCTTCTCTGTTCCAGTTATACCCTACAAAAGCTGCTGTTTCTCAGAAGAAACTTCTGGGTTTATTTATGTTCTCTTGGTTATTTCTTGTCCCTGGGCAAGAGTAAAAAGACATAGCCAAGTTAGTCTAGAAAATCAGTATGGAGAGTGGAGTGGATAGTCCAGAGACAGACCTATATAAGCTGGTTGTGTGTGAGAATATCAATTGAAATTAAAAACCTTGTGGTTATGGAGATGAGGTAGCAAGTTCAGTTTTAACTATGATCATTGGGGGACAATGGCAGGAGGAAGGATGCTGCCTATATTAAGGAGAGTAGAGAACCATATGAACAAGTATTAAAACATAGGCCCAAAACAGAAGGGCCAAATAGAGTGGCAACTTCTGATGGAGTGTAGTCCATGGATACATTCAAATTCTGTTATTCCAATCTTCCTTTGCAGTTCTTTTGTTCAACGATCCACTGTTATGAGGCCCAGGAAAATTGAAGTGTTCTGCAGCTGACTTTTTTGTATTCCCATTCCTAAAGCCTGATTTATGTCCATTTATCAGCTGTGGAGAGATTGGCCTGCTTGCCCAATTTGGGTGCTGAAGCGCATTGATTACATAATATGGCATAAATCACATTAGAGGATGAGCATGTGAATGTCACACTAATATTATGGGTAATGTCAATAGGTCTTGTGATGACATTTCCTGGATAAATATGTGGGCAGAATTGGCATCTGGGTTTGGGGCAAGGTTCTGTACCCATCTCCACATCTGTGCTGTATATCTTCCTATAGGTAATTAAATGTTTGAGGTTGCGGACTCTCTGTAAGCAAGCAAAGGCCTGCCACCAAGAGTCCTCTTGAGAGGGCAGCATTACTGTGACAAATAGGTTAATTGACTGATGAGCAGTCTCAATTGGAAGCTGTATGTGACCACTAGTGGGATTCTATCATTTTCTGACTTCAGTCTGTTCTGTAATAATTAGTCCTGGGTTTAAGTCTTACCTTATTTGTTGTTGTTGTTGTTGTTTTACTTCATATGGTGCATACTGTAGCTTGATGAATGCTTGTTTTAATTCCATGAGCTTGGCATCCCTGTGCATAGTGCAGTAGACTTGGCTTTTTGCCACAGAAACTATTTTGTACAGAATATCCCATAGATTTATTTTGCATAAAACAAGAGATTTGTACAAAAAAACTATTTTGTACAAAAATAATTTTTGTATGAAAGAATTTTCTACTAAATTGTCACCAGAAAGTCTCAAAATAGAAAAACTTGAACCAAACCAAAACAAACAAAACAAAACATAAAAAAGCCCCTCATAAACTCACTTAGAGGGAGCAAATTTTTGAAATTTTTCATTCTTATATGGGAAAAGTGCAATATATAAAGAGTACGTTTCTAGGATATAGTGAGGGCAGAATTTCTAGAAACAAAAGTACAAGGGGATGGTTACAGCACAGCAGTTAGCCAGCCACCCATCTTGTCTTTGTCCATATCCCAGAAGAATAATCCACCAACAAGCCCAGTTATAGAATATTGGCTTCAGAGTCATAGTTTGACTGCTATGGCTCAAAGCTATGGAATTCTGGGAACAATAGTTTTTCAAGACATTAAGCATTCTCTGTCAGAGAGCTTTGGTGCCACAACAAACTACAATCCCCAGAATTCCACAGCACTGAGCCATGGCAATTAAAGTGGTGTCAAACTGGATTATTTCTGCAGTGTAGATACAGTCCATGTGTTCTTTGGATGTTTTGACTCCATAGACAATGGACAGAGATTTTAAGAGTTGAAATGCACATCATCTGGAGGGTAAACTATCAGAAAACACTGCTTTTGAGGCATCCCCCTCTCAGTGCTCACAGTTAATGGATGGAAAAGGCAGTTCTCCACACCCAACACATGCCTTTGTCTGTATTATCTCTAGCATTGCCATTTTTCATTCCAGAATAGGTGGATAACCAGATAATAAGGGTATATAGTGTAGTGGATTCCACACCACCTTTTCCCTATGAGAAGCACAAAACATAGATGCCTGCTGAACTAGGGTAAAATACAGTTCTTACATTTAGTTGGATGGTAAGTCGTAAAACAATGTACCACTATATCATTGCAAGGGGGGGGGCGAATGGGGACAAAACTGAAGTCAGTTGATTTTGCATACCATTGGCTTTGGTTTTGGCCTTGGTTTACCAGTCTCAGTGGGCACCAGCTGCAATTGACCAATTCAAACTTCAGCATATTATGACATATTTTCAAAAGTTTAAATTGGTCATGCTATATAAACTACTGTCAATTGCAGTGGGAACAGAAGACAATTGGGTCCAAACAAAGCACCTGGGGGTGGGGTGGGGTGGAGCACAGATGTAAATAATGAATTCATCTTGCTATCACACGTCTTTAGAATGGTTCAGACTGATATTAATGTTATATTATAACTCTTTCAACAGAGACTGTAAGACTGAGCAAATATATGAATGAATGGTTAATCGTAATATAAGATGCAGTGCTTGCAAATCGGGTCTGTCTTTCAAATTTCAAGACAGGTGTCCCCGAGATATATTCCCACACATTCCATTGACCACATCTGTTGTCTAGTGCAATTTTAGGCTGCCATAAGAACAGTGGGAGTTTTAAAATATGAGATATAAAATATTAACTGATCTGCTACAACATCTACAAGCATTTGAGTATACTTGCCACTTCCAAATAACATTTATGTCATTAAAATATTTAGACTTGGTTACATTAAGCCCAGCAATTATATTAGCAATTATTCTTCTTATGACAAATCACCTGGCATATTCATGTCTACTTCATACCAATGTACATTGTAGTCTATACTTTAAAAAATCTTCAAAGTTTAAAAACAAGTTTTAAAAAAATAAAATAAAATAATGCTATAGTGTTGTTTATTCCAATGAATCTTCAGTTTTTATGTGGAGTTTAGAATTTAGTTTGTAGAAAGATTACAGACTAATTATAGAATTAGTGTAAAATGTTAAAGCCTGTAATATTATTTATTTTATCTAATTCTTGGTTTGATAACAATCTTTTATATAATGCCTATCATTTTCTATGTACAAAATTTAAAGATTTTTCTTGATTATTTCCTTTTTATGGTCGCATCCTCCTTTTAATTACAAAGGATAAGGGAAGATTAGGTCAAAATGGCAAAATCATTATAGCAAAAACAACAACAACAACTGATGTTCTTAAGAGTAAAATTGCTGTTGGAATTAATGCTCATGGGATCCTTTTCATCATAATAAGTAGGAGTAAGTTACTTTCCACTAAGATATGATGAAGCTTAAACTAAGGAAATTATAGTACACTTTTTAGAAATTACAAAATAGATAAATTTGTTTATTTCCATTGTTTTGTTTAGACTTAAAAATTCCTATTACACATCTTGCTCATATACAGTTGTTTTGGAATCTAGTTATATTTATGCACACATACCTAAAGATTACAATTTCATTTATAAATTGGAACAAATCAAAGAATAGCAGATTTGAATTTTCCGTTAAGGGTAACATCTAATCTAGAAACAAATCCAATATGGCAAACTTTCCCAAATGTATGTATTTGTGTTGTATCAGATAATCACCAGAAACAGATGATATTCCAATAGAACTGCCACAATCTACACTGACAGAATCGATGGCAGGGGGTTGGACTAGATGGCCCTTGCGGTCTCTTCCAACTCTACAATTCTATGATTCTATGTATCAGCTCTAGTGCTAACCAACATATGTAAAAAAAAATAACTGGAAGACAAAACAGTGGCCAATAAATTAGAAATGTTCAATATACAGTGGACTCTTGCCTTATGTGAGGGATCCATTCTGGACCCCCTGCGTAAGGCAAATAACGTGTATGCTCGAGCCCCATTGAATATAATGGAGTTTGGGTGTGAGTGCGCCATTCATTGTATTGCAGCGTGGCTTCAGCGTAAGCTGAAGGCCATGTATAGTGCGCCCGTGTATGGCACTGGCACACTGTACATCCTCATCTACAAAAAGGAAGACACAGAAGACTGCAGCAACTATAGGAACATAGCAGTAATCTCTCATGCTCAAAATAGTGAAACATAGATTCCAACCATACATGGAGAGACAAATCCCAGAGGTATAAGCAAGGTTCAGGGAAGGAAGAGGCACAGGGTCCATATTGCAGACATATGATGACTAATGGATCACACCAAGGAATTGCAAAAGAAAACCAGCATGTGTTTTATAGACTATAATAATAATAATAATAATAATAATAATAATAATAATAATAATAATAAAATCTTTATTTCTATCCCGCCCTTCCAAGAAGATCAGGGCGGCTTACAGCAGTGTGACATGCACACAATACAAAGTTAAAAATACATAACAACAATATACAAACTAAAACAGCAATAAAAGCCCCATAGCCCGTCCTCATGGCCACGGAAGAGGAGGGAGGCCCGCAGGATCTTAATCGGGGAATGCCTGTTTAAACAGGAAGGTCTTAAGGACTATAGCAAAGCCTTTGGCTGTATAGATCATGAAAGCCTATGGAATGCCCTTAAACATGGAAGTGCCACCACATCTGATAGTCCTGGTGAGGAATCTGTACTTAGGACAAGAAGCTACTGTTCGAACAGAAGATGGAGAAACAGAATGGTTTCCAAATGGCCAAGGTGTCAGGCAAGGCTTTATCCTTTCACCCTATCTGTCCAATTCATATGCAGAAAATATTATACAAAGACCAGGCTTGGACACAGAAGAAGGAGGAGTGAAAATATAAGGAATAAATATCAACAATCTAAGGTATGCAGACAACATCACACTACTAGAAGAAAACATCACAGATCCAGAACAACTACTAAGGAAGATCATGGAAGAAAGTGCAAAGGCAGGCTTACTGTTGAATATTTTTAAAAAATGACCATGGAGGATTTATACAAATTCAACCTAGACAATGAGGAAATCGAAATACAGTCACCCCTCCTTTCTCATGGACTTGAGATCTGCGTTCTTGCTTATACACAGAGGGGCAATCACCTTTAACCCCAATGGAGTGCCCCTCACGGCACACGCCCCCTGAAGATTCTCAGGGGCGTGCCCCATTCAAGCCTATGGGGCTAGAATACAAGTGAGTCTTCATTTTCCAGAACAGATCCTCTGCAAAAACGGAGGGTCGACTGTAGTAAAAGAGTTCCCATACCTTGAATCAAACACTGATCAGAATAGGATCTGTAGCCAAGAAATGAGAACTAGACAAAGAATAGAGAGTGCAACTATGAAAGAACTAAAAAGACCCTAAAGAGCAAAGATATGTAACTAACTGAGCATGAAACTTATAATCATACAAGCCATTGTATTCCCCATCACCATGTATGGATGGAAGAGCTGGACAGATCAGAAAGTGGATAAGAAGAAAATTAATTCATTTGAAATGTGGTGCTGGAGAAGAGTTCTGAGGATACTGTGGACAGCCAAAAAGACAAATGAATCCTAGAACAGATCAAGCCTGAAGACTCCATGGAAGCCAAAATGGTTAAACTGAAGCTCTTTAACTTTGGCCACATCATAAGAAGGCATGACTCACTGGGGAAAAAAATAATGCTAGGAAAGGTGGAGTGATGCAGAAAGAGAGGAAGACTGCATGCCAGATGGATGGACTCTATTAAGGATGCCACAGGTATGACTTTACAGGAACTATGCCATGGAGGACAGGGAATCTTAGAGACAGCTCATCCACAAGGTCACCATGAGTCAAAGGCAGTTAACAACAACGACAACATCAGGTTGCCTCCATCACTAGCATAAGTAAACAAGATGCTTCCACAATGAAATGCCCAAAAGTCTGGCATAGTTCTAAATCAGATGAGTGTAATCTTTAAATATGCAGATGTGTGCCAAATTATATTAAACTTTCTACAAAAAATATATATTTCCCCCAGGTACGTATGATTTTTAAAAGTCAAAGTCAATTTGATGGCAGGTAAGATCAAAGAATAACCTCAAGTAGCAGAAATGTCCTGTTTTGTGGTATGTTTTGTTAATATGTTTTTTAAAATATGGTTCATACCTGGGGAAAAGGAAGCAATGTCATTTGATTTCTATGGCGGGGTACAGACCGCCAGAAAGAGGCAGCCGGTGGCCGCCTCTCTTTTCCGCGTAACCGTGCTGCAGCATCCAAATTGTGTGGCCGGCTACGCAGAAACAAAAGGACTGCTACAAAGCAGCTCCTTTTACCGCCGTTACAAACTGCCTGTGGCAGCGCAACAACATCATTGCCGCACGCGCTCATCTGGAAGACATGCAGCAGTGATGTCACAGCTGTGCACGCCGTGTATACGCCGCCACACAGCTGTGATGTCCTGGTGACGTCCTAGGGTTGTGGCGCGTCTGGAAACGGCACCCCGAGGCAACACTAGGACGTCGCCAGGACGTGCTAAAGGGCCCGTATGTACAGGGTCATAATTACTCTTCTTGTAACTAGAGCATGGGATATAGCTGTATCAGTGTTATGAACACCTAGACAGGGGAAAGAACATATCAGTCAGATTGGTTCAATCTGCTACAACAAATTTGTAAAAACCTTTAAAAAGGGTTTCAGTTTTCAAAAATGACTGGGATTATAGCAATAGCAAGTACATTTCTATACCGCTTATCAGTGCACTTAAGCACTCCCTAAGCAGTTTACAAAGTGTAAGCTAACTGCCCTCATCAATCTGGGTACTCATTTTAGTGACGTCGGAAGGATGCAAGCCTGAGTCAAGCTTGAGACCTTTTGTTGATACTGAACTCGCAAACTTATGGTTTGTGAGTGACTGGCTGCAGTACAGGCATTTAACCACTGCGCCAATGAATTTCCTCACTACACAATTTGAATGCTAGAGCATGTACAGCTATATTTAACACATTTTTTCTAATCAAATATATATGACACCTGTTTTATATTAGACCCATATAGAACAGTGAAAATGCTTCATTAGCGCCTGACACAGTAATGGACCATATAAGGGTGAATAAGATGACACTCAATCCAGGTAAAACAAAGACCTGTTTGAGAGTGCTTCATCTGGTTCTTGGCAGGGAAGGATTAGACATAGCTTTTGGGTACTTGTCACTTCAAGTACACATGTTTACCTGGAGTGCCTTTTATCAACTTGGGATGGCTCAACAAATACAACTCTTCCTCAGTGATAATATTGTACCTTGCAATAATGTGTTATTGGGAAACAGTCTTTGAAGACAGTCTAAAAGTTGAATATTCAAGTGACAGCCTCTAAATCAGTGGTTCTCAACCTTCCTAATGCCACAGCCCTTTAATACAGTTCCTCATGTTGTGGTGACCCACAACCATAAAATTATTTTCATCTCAATTCCTAAGACCATCGGAAATATGTGTTTTCCGATGGTCTTGAGCGACTCCTGTGAAAGGGCCATTCGACCCCCCAAAGGGATCGCGACCCACAGGTTGAGAACCACTGCATTAAATCATGTGCAACAAAGTCAGGGGCTAATTTTCCCCGAGCCCCACATGGATTGCACCACAACACAAACCTCTGCAGACCTTCTCAAAATGGTGACATAAATTGAAGGCACATCTCTTCCTGTCACCATTTTGATGTGATGGCAGAAGAAAATTTGAGTTTTTGGAGGTAGTACAGTGTTCTGGGGTGATTGTGAGGATAGAGTGGAGTATTTACACATGTCTTCATGTGTATGGGTGGGTTTTATGAGTTATTTTAAGGCAAAATTGCCTTAAAATCGCATCAAAAACTTAAAAAATATATTTTTGCATGGTTAAAGGGATTGCAAAAGCGTGGTCAAGGGACCACATGTGGGCTGAGGTGACACTTTGTTCACTCTTGCTCTACATTGTGGAATGCACACATTAGAGAATTGTGCCTGGCAACCACTTTGTTGACTTTTTGGCACAAGACTTACGATATTTATTATTTTAAATAACTTTAAAGATGTGTTGCCTTCTTTGTTGGCCTTATATTTACTTTATCCTTTTAAAAGGTTGTTTTTACTGCTGCATTTAATTTATTTTATGCTTTTAAGGAATGTTTTTGGCTTTACTTTTGGGCTTATTGTTCTATTTTTATTATGTATGTCACCCTGAGAGCTTTGGCTAAAAAGTAATGGAAAATGAAACAAACAAGCAAACAAATGTATTGTAAGACCTTTGTTTTGTGTTGTTTAAATTGGCAAATTATACAAGACTATTAAAAAAACAAAACATTTACATTATGGGCAAACATTGTCAGGCAGAAATTCGGAAACTAACAAAATCTCTTTCTCCAAATGATGATTACAATCTTTACAATCTAACTGAGTCATTAACTATATCTAGAGTCATCCTAATAAAATATTTAACTACATCTGGGTCTCCTACATTCATCCTTCAAAAACAGTGCACCTCTGAAGTAGAGGACAGAACCTTTTCAGACAGAACAAGATGTAAAGATGCTGCTTTAGGAAACAATCAACATTTGTATCAGGAAGAGGTGTGCCCCAAGCTCAGAAGACAGTGCTCCCAGGGTGTTTGAATTACAGGACAGATGTTGCTGGATTTAAAGCAATGGCTGGGCAACCAATCAGCTACAAACACATATTTTATACTATTTTGAAAGTGTTTTTGGTCTCTTTTTTTTCCTTGAATTTGTCATGGGAGCCAAGTGAATGTGGTAACTTGTTCTTCTTTGTTGACTTTTAAAGCACTCTTAAAAATACTTGAGACACAGGGGGGCAACAGTGGGGTGTGTGAATATTTGCAGTCCTGTATGTCAGATATTTGGCTGTACTGAGAAATAAATGTCCTATTTATTCACATGGCCAGATGTGGTGGAGGCAGCTCTGATGCAAACTTCCTTTGCATTCTTTGCCAAGGATTTTAACCCTGACCCATAGAGACATTCTCTACAGGAGGTGAGAGGCATTTTACTTTCCAGGCTTAGATCAGATGCTAGCCCTGCCAAATGCGACAAATTGCATACGAAGCTTTGAAGACTTAGAGTTCAAGATTCTGACTGTCTAAAATGGGAATTTTTTGCATATTAAATGTCTATATCTCAGAGTATATGGAGAGCAACCAGCTCACCCAAGTGATTTGAGTTAGATGAAATACACAGAATTATCTCTCTGGCAGATAATGCATTTTAAAATGTTTAGGTTAATAGGAAGAACCCACTGATTTGTACTGATGCATATGATGAAGGGAACTGATCCTAACTTATTACGTTTGACAGCTTTTATCCTAATCAACTCAAAGGAAATCTACCATACTGCTATAGCTCAGTTAATGGAGTGGATGTGTTCCCAGGCATTACTTGTTTAATAGATATCCTGGCACCAGAGACTGAAGTAACATGGAAATAATAGGGATAGGTTCCTAAATCACAAAAAGAAGAGCAATTCAAAATGTTTCAGCCCATTTTATATTCAGAACTAACAATATGCACATGAGAAATGAAACAACCAGGTAGTATAAGTAAAGAAACAAAAACCAATTTTTGAACTTTCTGGAGACTACTTGAAGTCTTCTTCCAAATTGCAATCAGGGACTTTTTTTTCTTTCATTGTCCTCCACTTTTCTTATATTTCTATTTGGGCGGGCAAGATTTATGTTTGTTTGTTTTTAATGTGCTGGAGTTAGCTGGTGAGGTAGGCTTCTCTGCTATCTTTTATCTTTGTTTTGCACATTTAGTAAGGGATTCAGGAAAAACCTTGCCTGTTGTATGCAACCACATGCAGCTACAGTAGAATTGGCTAGAAGAGAATCTTCTTCTTTCCCAAGCTTTATTTCTTGCATTTTTTTACACAGACATGCTCTTTTGCTATCCTCTCAAAGCTGATGCCACTGAAAAATATCCAGCTGAACAGAGGAAAAGAAGTCTGGATAGAAATAGAAATTCTTTGTAAAAAGGAGCTTCACTGTCACAAATTTTGTTAACTGAGATATGTCTGTATTAACAAATGTACAGACTGTACAGTCACACAAAGAAATTTTGTAACCAGGCTCAGATATTGATGATAGTTCAATAAACCTTATTACAGTATCTGATCCATGAGATCAAGTGGCCAACAAAAAGTAAGTTCAGCAAGTGTAAGAGGTATCTGCCAATTCATAACTTCCTATAACCAGTGCATCTTTAAGGCTGTACTATAACAAGAGGCATTTTGCTCATTGAACTGCCTTTATGATGGCATAACCTGCTTTGGGTAACTGGTCTCAGAGTCAGCTGGCAGCAGTATTTTCTGGTTGAAACCAGAAGAGAGAGAAAAGAGGTGGCGAAAGAACAGAGGTAGGAGCTACATCATGCCAGAGCCAAATCACTCCTTGCTCAGGAACACAGTCTTAATGATCTGTCACATTCCACCTACTAATATCACATTCCTTGGAATATAACTGGTCTCTTATATTGTACCTAGTGACAAAAAAGGAACAGCAAATTATAAGATGCCAAAGAACAAGCTGGTGGCATACAAACTGTATTTTTAAATAAGTTTTAAAGAAACTCCTACTGCAATAATAAATCAAATTGCATAATTTTTAGGCTGAATGGAAAAATTAATAAATTTAAAGAAGTGAACAAGCTGGTGGTTTATTTTTTTTTCTGAGTACATCTCGTAAGTCTGCATCACTTAAATCCTAGAAGAGTTGTTTGCCTGAACATGAAGTATGACTGTAGGCAAGAATAAAAGAACTGAATAGAACATAAATACACACCAGGAGCACAAGAGTAAGCACCCTTTCAAAACAGTGAAAGAGGAAGCACAGTTTGCTATGGGATGTTAGTCTGCTTACCTCAGATCAATTAAAGTTCCCCATATATGGTAAAAGCAAGAGAGCTGCAGTACTGACCAACAAAAGCTAGCACCAACTATCTTTCTGGGACTATGAAGGCAGAATGAGACTGGAGAGAAGAATAGAACGGGAGCATGAGGGTCTGCAAAGCCAACTGGAGGAGGGAAGGGAGATTGCAACTTCATCTTTATTTGCAACACTCTATAAATTGTAATGATTTGGCTTTATGGTCCAGCTATCTCCAGAAAATGGGAAGTAGTTGTAGTGAAACTGAATAAAACCAATGCCAATAAAACACTAAAACAAGATTTTAAAACACAATTTAAAGCACACCAGTAAAAGAAAGACCCTTTCACAGCAGCCAAGGTCAGCTGACACAAGACTTGCCTGAATAAAAAGGTCTTTCCCCATAAGAGAAACACCACAGTGAGGAAGCTTTTGTAGCCCCCCTGTGAATTCCACGTTCTGCAAGTGGACACTGAGAAAGCCCTCTCTGGTTTCTTGACCAAATATGCCTGAAAGTGTAAAGACTGAAAGAAGAGCTTGACCTGAAGATTTTAAAATCCAGGCAGGCTCATAAAGGGAAATACAGATGGCCTGGACTCATGGTATGTGTTCTGCAGGTTAAGAAAATTTTGCATTATGCTTGGAAACAAGACTATGTAGTGTATGTAAGTACACCATTGTATTAAGAATTTCACAGGACATAACACAGCAGCTGGCTGAGGAAGCAGCTGGATGATGCAATATTGCACCATGGTGGAGTGTCATCATCACACCACTTGGAGGACATGCCCAGGATGACTCAACAAACTGATGTAAGGCACAGTTGCAGGCACCTGTGAGAGGGGATCATGCCATGGACAGTGTGCATAAATATGGGAATGACCAACTGACAGTGTGGGTTGTGGATTAGTGAATGGTTGGTTGTCATGTATATAATGCTGTATATACTTAGTAGTAAAGTTCTGTAACTAGAGCGTGGGGACTCTGTATATTTCTTTCACACCTTGTGCAGCAGTAGGTGCTGGCAGCACTGAGAGCTCAACAAAGATACACCACAGGAGTGGAGTATGCAGCTCTACCACCCAGTGAAGATGTCTTAGTAGAAAAGATGCATGCTCCCTGGAACCAGCTTCAGTTTTACAATTTGGCCGCAGCAGTCTAGCCCAGCTAAAATTCAAAGACAAACTCATGTAGAGCACATTACCATGGTCGAAAGACCATGAAACTAAGACATTATCACCATGAGCTTATCAAGATTTTCAAGGAATCAGTGAACCTGGAGCAGTAGCTTCAGCTAAGCAAATGCACCCCTGTCTGCCACCAGACTGGCATGCAGGTTCATTACGTACAACTATTAACTTGAATCTTCAAGGGGATTCTAAACTGTCCAGAACACACTGGGCCCTGTTCCCTAATCTGACCTAAGCCTCAGTTTGTTCACCCTCAATCAGTCCATAAATATTAAATAGTGATTTAGAAATTTTCAACTCTTGGGTTTAGATGGACTACTTCTTCTATAGACAATGCTGAATCCAGAAGTCTTCCTAAGCTATGGACTTGGGGGAAGCTGTGGGGAAGTACCATCTTAACAACAGTTAAATCTATCCACTCAGAACAACAGATTTTTATACATACAGTCATTCTATCTTAACTGAACTAAGTTCAACTGCTACACCCTCATCCATGCTAAAACAATCTCCAAGCACCTATTGAGGAATTACACAGCCTGCCTGTTATGATTAGGTGGAAAATGAACCATTGCTGACTATCATCTGTACATTGGTGAAACTGCAGCCTGAACCTCCCTAAAGTTCTATATTGGAATCAGTATGTCCATTTACAATCTGGAGTTAGGGGAATGTGGTGAGATTGACCAAATTTGCTGATGATACCAAGTTATTTAGAACAGTTGAAACAAAACCAGACAATCATCTCCAGAAAATGGGAGCATTAAAAATGGTAACTGCAAAGTGATGCAAATTAAAGCAAAAATCCCAACACTGCATATCTTCTGATCTGGGTTGACAGTGACTATCAGTAAAACAATTTTACAGTTGTGGATAGTTAGATGAAAATATTGACCAAGTATAAAGCAGCTTTGAAAATTCCATGTTAGAGATCTTTAGAAAATGGAAATAAAGGAAAATAAAACTGTCCGTATGGTAACACTTTTTACACAAATCTCTGGTGCAATCACATTGGTGTATGCTGTAGAGTTCTAGTTACTGCACTTCAAAAAAAAAAAAAAAAAGATACCGCAGAGCTGAAAAAGTGCAGAAAAAGGCAACCAAAATGATTAAGTGGCTGGAGCAATTCTCTTATGCCATTTCTGGTGAAGTTTAACTCAGAAAAAAAGATAAATAAAGGAGGACATGAGAAAAGAGCATACAATTATCCATGGATGGGGAGAAAATTTGCTTTTCCCATAATAGTAAAACCTGGGTTCATCCACTGAAGCCAAATGATGGGAGATTCATGTCGTACTTATAGAATTTTCTACTGCAAAATTCTTTAGAAACAGTAACTCAAAGTAATGTATGGGAGGAATATTTTGTAAACATGTATAGTTGTAAACTACAGTGGACCCTTGTTATACGCTGGGGTTTGGTTCCAAGATCCCCCATGTATAACAAAATCCGTGTATGCTCAAGTCCCATTAACTATAATGACATAGCAAAATGGTGTCCCTTACAAAAAATGGAAAATCAAGGTAAATTTATACTTTTTGGAACATTTTCAAACCGTGTATGCTTGAATCCGTGTATAAAAAATCAGTGTATAAGAAGGGCTGACTGTAACTCCATATCCCATTCCATATTTTCCCCAAATCACTGCCTTCCCAGAATGGCCAGAAGTTACCCTTGAACAAGTTAAAAAAATATGTCCAAACAATCTATTAATCAAGCTCCCGGAAAAGACATGATTCCCATGGAATTATTTAATGTAAAATCAGATTATTGGGCACTTATTTTGGCCAAGTTATTTACATATATAAATAAATCAGGACATATCCCCGAGGGATTGAGATCAAGTATCATCACCCCCATACATAAAAAGGGAGATTAAAAAATCCTGCCAATTATAGGCCAATTACTCTTTTGAATAGCTCAGCCAAATTGTATGCGCGTACCCTATTTGAACGCTTAGAAGATTGGTTTGAGAGAGATGATTTAATATCCAAAGTCCAAGCTGGTTTTCAAAGGGGGAAATCTACTATTGATTTGTGTTTTGTATTAAATTTCTTGATCCATAAATATACCTAAAACATGAAGCAAAAGCTCTATGTTTGCTTCATTGACCTAAAGTCAGCCTTTGACTCAATCCCTAGGGACCTGTTGTGGCAAAAGCTAGAGAAGGCAGATATCAACCCCTGCTTATTATATCTAGTTAGGGCTTTATACACTAACACCTCGATACAGGTCAAAGTTGATTTGGATGGCCATCTTTCCCCCAAAATAAATACTTATACTGGTGTCAAACAGGGCTGTATTTTAGACCCTTTTTAATTTAATTTTTATATTAATGATATTGTTAAGGAGTTAGAAGGCTTACAGTATGCCCCAGTTACTATTCTGGATCAAAAGCTTTCTCTGTTAATGTATGCTGACGATATTATCCTCTTATCCAGAACCCAGATAGGATTAAGATGTTTGCTTGCCAGATTTTCATCATACTGTAAAAAAAAAAAAAAAAAGACCTGACAGTAAACTATAATAAAACTCAGGTTGTGGTGTTTGGAAGGCGCCCCAAAGTACACTCTTGGCATTTAGATGAACATATAATAAAACAAGTTAAATCCTTTAAATATCTGGAAATTTTCTTTTATGAATCAGCCTCCTGGAAACAACATATGACAAACATTAAAATCCAAGCTCATTGTTCAGCTAAAGCAACCTTGAGCTTTGCTGTTAATAAGGGAGGCAATTTAGTAAACCCTGCTCTAGTTGTCTTTAAAGCTAAAACTCTGGCACAAATCCTTTATGGGGCAGAGATCTGGGGCATACCTAAGGTCCCAGGTGTGGAAGTGCCTCTGAAGTATTTTTAAGGGCATTACTAGGACTTCCTAGGGACACTCTGACTGCTATGATTCATCTCAAAACCTCTGTCCCAACTTTAGAAAGCCAAATAGATAAAAAGGTTTTGTGTTATTGGTTTAAGATCCAAGAGATGCTAACCTCTAGATAACAAAAAAAAAATGTCTTTTGGAACTTAATAATGGACTACCTGTTAATAATTGGGTTCATGGAGCAGCCCAATTAATTACTAAATATGGGCTTTCAATGAGCAAACTGGCAGGGCTAGATTATCCTGCAAGGAAGGTAAAAATAAATAATACAATATTAGAAGTTACTACCCTTGCAGATTTACATACTGTCCATGAATCCCCATGTGCCCCTTTATATTATAGCCTCAGACAATTCTGTGATCACCCGGATTATTTCGACAACCTCACTTTTGCCCAGTTGTGTCAAGCCTTCACAGAACTGAGGCTTAACATGTTTGATTCAGCTGAAAGAGATAGGAGGCTTTAAAAAGTTCCAAAAAATGAATGGAGATGTATTGTTGGCTGCCCCTATTCAGAGGATTTGGTACATTACTTAACCTGTTGCCCTTTGTATAAAGATTCTAGGGAGCATTTTATTTTACCTTTAATCAATAATAAAGTCTTTTTGAACTCTCAAGAAAAAGTACTTTATCTCCTTATGGACACAGATAAATATGCAAAATGGTGCATAGTGTTGTTTGCTCAGGCTGCTAAAAGGACTAGGGAGAAATACATAGCAGAGATTGCTGTTTCCTGTAATGGGGATAATTTGATCTAAAAGGGCCAGCCGAACTGTGAATCTTAACATACAGTATTCATGTTATCCAAGTTATCCACAATTGTTAATTGTTAATATTAAACTTTTGCTATTTGGTACAATCTGTTGTATACTGTATTTATGGAAATTTTATGTGTATTGTAATATTACTTTGATTTTTGCAATAGCCATTGGCCAAAAGCAATAAAGAGAGAGATACTACTGCAAGATATAAAGAAACCCCTCAATATGGTCAGGCTTAAAAGAAATTAGACAAAGCCATGGAGGACAGGGGTAACTATGGCTGCTAGCCAAACTGTCTATATAGTGTATGGCCTTCTGAAAACCAGTGGCTGTGTGCTTCCCATAGGTATCTAGTTGGCCATGTGAGAACAGAATGATTGATAAATTGGACCTAGTTCAGGATGACTACAGTACTTTAATATTTGTATTATGTGTACAGTTCTTGCATGGCTAAGATGTTGTCGCTATTTTGAAGATTTTCTTGAGATAGCTCCTTTTCTTAACAGTGTGGAGAAAATTTGTTATTTATTGAATGATAGGGACAAATACATTATAAATACGATTTGTCACATATAAGTCTGCCCCAGCAACACAAAGGAAACATGTTAAAAAAATTGTAAATAAAATGTAAATCACTGGACTAGGAATGATCTATACTAGAAAGCAAATCCCAAGCCTTGGCTCTTGAACATATCTTTTTCCCTATCTTTTCTTATTACTTCCTTCCCTGTCACTTACCCTTGAAAACTGTGGCTGATTCTGTAGTTTGCACTACTGTTTCTGTTGTATTTACCATAAAATGGAAAAATGAGAACTGTTCAACAACGGGAGGATGGTTTATTAAATTGTATCAATGTATGCAGGTAGATAAGTTAATCAAGGCGGGATACAGACTGCCAAAATGTAGCATGGCAGTGGCGATTCTAGGGTTAGGGAGGGCGCACAATTCAGACGCTCCCTAACCCTAGTACGTCCTCCGTACATCAAAATAGCAGCGCCATGTCTACTTGGGCGCCGCCATTTTGACATGACGGCCACACCACATCCAAACAGCACGGCACAGCCTTCACGTGCTGGCGCCACTATAGGACACTTGTGGTGCCCTTTCAGTGGCACTGAAAGGAGCTCCGAAACAGAGCTCCTTTTGCTGCATGTATTGCTGGCATGGCTTTTACATGGCCGCGCCAGCGATACAAAAGAGAAAGGGGCCAAGCGGCCCCTTTCCCTCTCTCCCTGCTGCTGTCAGGGTGTCCTTGGGGCATGAAGCCCCAAGGACACCCTTTTCCAGGCTGCGGGGAAGCGGCATTTTGCCGCTTCCCCGAGGCCTGGAAAAGCGGCAGATCGGGGCCTCTGGGGCTGCTGCTGTGGCCACTCAGGCCCCGATCCATTGGGGAAAGGGGCAGTATGTATCCCGCCCAAGTTATTACATGGTAATACACTAAATCACTCCCAAAAGCAGTGGGCTCCATTTATCAGTTATTTAAAAGAATATACAAATTCTAGTTATTCTAGTTATTACCTAGGGCTAGAATAAACTTTCAGTTTTTGCTGTTTATATAAATTATTTGACTGGATAAAGAAATAATGTACTATAATATGAGGGAGAAAAAATATGTAAAGAAACCCAAAACAAGGAAGTCTAATTTTTAGTTAAATGTAGTTTCATGTTGTATTTGAGTTATGTGTGGCAGATGTAGATTGATGTATCTAGATTGTGTGAAGATTGATGTGTTGTTTTTATGTTATGTTATCTATTTATATGTGTTATTTTATCTGACTTAATAAAATAAAATTTATTTTAAAAAATAAGATTGTCTGGAACAAGTCTTCTCTCTGCCCCTTCACCCTCTCAGACTCATTTGGAACATGAAAGAGGGCTTTCTTAGAGCCCATACAGACAGGCCAAAATAAAGCTGCTTTGGGTCACTTTGGAAGTATGCTGTTTAAATGATGCATGCGTTCTAAGAGGCCAGAAACCACGTCAAAGCCACGCTCCAATCCTAAGAACTGGAGCACAGCTTTGGCGCAGCTTGTGACCTCTTAAGATGTGTGTGTCATTTAAACAGCATAGCTCCAAAGTGACCCGAAGCAGCTTTATTTTGGCCTGTCTGTACAGGCCCAAGGTGACTGCTCCCAGAGTTTGGAACTACCCATCTAGAAAGGTCAGGATGTTTTCAACCTTGCTCTCCTTCCAACAGCAGGTCAAAACAGGCTTTTACAAACTAACTAGAGTTGGCCTTTTAATACTATGCAGTTCTGTTTTTAAGACTGATATACAGTTTTTAATGCAATTTAATTTTTTTTAACTTAATGAGTTGTGTGTTTTTTTTTAAATTTTATACAGTCAGCCCTCCATATCAGGGATCCCACCTCCAAGTATAGAAAATACTGCAGGATCTCAAGTCCATATAAGTCCATGGATGGTATCATGCATGCATCTGTGTCGGCACGTCTGTATAAACGTGCTACCATTGACTTATATGGCAGGAAGATAGCCATGGATGCTCAAAAACGTGGATAACTAGCCTATGTAGGGCCAACTGTATTTATACTTTTATTAATGCTTTTGCACTGTTTTCAATTCGTATTGTTTTAAATATGGTGTTTGCGGTCTTAAGTTCCATTCTTGGGGAAAAGGCTGAATAAAAACAAATAACAGTAATAATGATAACTATAATTTCTGAAACCTTGCATGATGTTATCCAAAATGCATTCAAAGTAAGCAGAATTAAACTTTGTTGTGAGGTTTGACTGTTAATTATATGCTAATGGGACAATTGCTTTATTTAATGATAAGGATTAAAGACACTGCAGGATCACACCAAAGGCCTATCTAGTTCAGAATCCTGTTTCCTGTAATAGTCAATGAGATGCTTGACTTACACCATTATAATTTACCGATATGATGCCAGCCATTATGTTTTTCAGCTGAGTCAGTTCAAGCGTTATCCAGTGTTTAAAAAAACATCATGTGATGGTCATGCATTCTTCAAACAGTCATTTCTCACATTCATTTTTGTTGAAGTCAAAGCCAATTTTTACACAGTGTTTCATAAGGCATATTTTTTGGTGGTCACAGTTGTTACCTTGCCAGATAAATTGTTACCATGCCAGAGAAGGATAAGTAAGGTGAGCTTTGCTTCCTTAAAAAAAATCATTCCCCATAGTATGATGAAAACCTAGCTTGTAATGACTGTACCCAGTTCCCAAAAAGTAAATATGAGCATTGTGCCAAAATTTAAATATACTACATGTGTTGTCTACCAAGAGCAGTAACAAACATGAATAGAATATATGGGCAACATTTAAATCCAATTCATTTCAATTGCAGAAAATTATTACTTATATATTTTTCCAATAAAGAAAAACTATAAATGTTAAAAGAAAATTAGAATATAGTCATTCAGTCTAAATTTACAGCCTTCTTTGGTTGGAGTCTTTCAGTGCCCAGCTATAGACATTTCTATAACACAAAGGAATATTTTGAGGCCACCCGACACTTCAAGAATTGAGATCTTCTCTCAAATTAACAGAAAATTGAAGATTTATAGCAGTTCTGATTGGATATTAGTTGCCCTCTGCAAAATACAAGGCAGCAGGAGAAGCAGAAAAAGCATGAACATCTCATCTGGATCTGGTCTGAGATTTTCTTTTATTTTTAAATGTTTAAAAGTGATATCTTTTTGTGTTCATATCAATGAAATGTAAAGCTTATACATGTAACTCAGTCTGAATTTGTTTTTGAACGAGCAACATTTGCTGCAATCTTTGGGTTATTTCATTCAATAAGGATTTTTAACTGAAAAATCCAAAAAAGCTTCGGCCTCTCTGTAATGTTATTAAAGCAATACAGTAATAGGCAGGGATATCATAGACCTGTCTCCCAGTGACAGCTCTCTTCTTCTCAGTCACTCACTCATTTAAAACTTACTCATTTTCTCTCACCCACTATAGGGATTATATGTCATTTGCACTGGTATATTTTTAAAATGTCCACCTGACTATGTGAAATATAGATCTGTTCCCTGAATAGGACAAGAGCATCCTGCCCCACCATCGCTTCCAGCAAGCATAGCCACCTGATCTTATGTGAAACATAGACCTGCTCCATGTATAGGATGTGTGCACTCTGCCCCATCATCACTTGTGAAATTTGGTTTTAATTGCTTATTTTGGATTTTATTAATTGATTACATGATTAGTAATTATTCTGTCATATTTTATATTATGTTATAATCCCACCTTGATCCACCCGGGAGAGGCGGGAAAATACAAATAAATTTTATTATGATTATGATTATTATTTAAAAGGTTTTAATATCACATGCAATAAGATCTGCATTAGACATAACTATTTTTCCTGTTTAGCAGGAAATGCCTTGGTGTTGTTGTGTGCCTTAAAGTCATTTCCAATTCATGCCGACCATAAGATGTACATATTATGGGGTTTCCTGGCAAGATTTGTTCAGAAGGAAGTTGACTTTGTCTTTCTCTGAAGTGTGACTTAGGTTTCAATGGACAAGTGGGGATTCAAACCCTGGTCTCCAGAGTCACAGTCCAATGCTCAAACCATCAAAACACGCTGGCTCTGAATGATGCCTTTTTGTTGTTGTTATCTGCCCTTGATTCAACTTTGGCTCATGGTGTCCCTGTGGACAAGACACCTCCAAGAACCCTTATCTTCCACTTCTCTACTTATTCCTGCAAGCCCATGCCCATGTCCCTCCTGACTGAGTCTATCCATCTGGCATGCGGTCTTCCTCTCCTTCTTCTCCCCTCTACCTTTCCTTGCATTATTGTCTTTTCCAGTGATTGATGCCTTCTCATTATATAGCCCAAGTACGTCAGCTTCAATTTAATCATCTTGGCTTCTAAGGCGATGCCTGGCTTGATCTGTTCTAAGACCTATCTGTTTATCTTTTTTGGCTGTCCACGGTATCCTAAGCACTCTTCTCCAGGACCACATCTCAAATGAGTTGATTTTCCTTCTGTCTGCTTCCTTGACTGTCCAGCATTCCCATCCATACACAGTGATGGGGAATACGGTGGCTTGGAAGATTCTAACTTTTTTACTCAGTTGTATATCTTTATTCTTCAGGAGCTCCTCTAATTCTTCCATAGCTGCCTGCCCCACTCTAATCTTCTCATTTCTTGACTTCAGTCACCACTCCTATTTATATTTCATCCTAAGTACGGGAATTCTTTAACTGTTTTGATTTCCTCATTGTCTACATTCAATTTATGTATCTCTTCTGTGGTCATAATTTTTGTTTTCTTTATTCTCAGCATTAATCCTTCCTTCGCAGTTTCCTCTTTAATCTTCCTTAGTAACCTTTCCAAGTCTATGATGTCTTCCACCATTATTGTGGTATCATCCGCATACATTAGTTTGTTGATATGCCTTCCTCCTATCTTCACTCCTCCTCCTTCTGATTCTAGTTCTGTTTTTCTTATGATGTTTTTGTCATATAGGAGCCATGGTGGCACAGTGGTTAAATGCCTGTACTGCAGCCATTCACTCAAAACCACAAGGTTCAAGGTTCAAAACCAGCAAAAGGGCCCAAGCTCGACTCAGGCTTGCATCCTTCCGAGGTCGCTAAAATGAGTACCCAGACTGTTGGGGCCAAATTAGCTTACTTGCTAATTAGCTTACTTGCTGTTCACCGCTATGATCTTTGGAATAGCGGTATATAAATAAAATAAATTATTATTAATTATTATTAATATATAGTTAAACTAACATGTTTTCCTCTCATGTTTGCTCTCTTGACTTCCAATGCAATGCAGGAGAAAGTATGTGTTTGGCTTACGCACTGGAAATGTCTCCCTCTGACACTGCTTTCTTCCCATGGTCAAAGAAAAAGGGTCCAATAAAATGCTCATTTACTCAGGATAACAGAGGACTTACTGCTGAGTAAACACATATAGGGATTTTAGGATTTTAGCAACCACAAATCTGGCTTGGTTACAAGTCAAACATCCAGGCTCAAATTAACGACCAGAACCAAGTCCAGTTCCCTGCAAATCCAGATATATTTGCTTAGAAAGCTTTCCCCTTTCCAAATATGAACAGTGATCACCATTCTCCTCCTCTTCACTTAAGCTCTCTACATTATTACATTTTACAAAGAGAGTTATGGTATCTTTTGCAAGAGTTATCTACTTGTTGCACAGTTGAAAGTAATATCTATCTTATTACAACCCTTAGAAGCTCACATGTCTATGCTCTAGTGTCCAGTTAGAACTTGAAATTTCTACCACTTCACAAAGGCCATACTTCAAACAGAAGAGTCACAATTTTATATTCCAAAGCACTTGAGAATGAAATGATATACAATAGCAAGCTGCCTGCTAATTTAGGCAACCAAGTTACAAATGACATTATATATCTGGTAAAAACCTCAAGGCCAGTAGACGTTTTCCAATTACCCAGTTGAGAGAGCTGCTTTTCTCCTCAAACAAATCCATATCTATGAAATTTTGTGCTAGCAAATAGCCTTTTGTTTCATTTAGAGTAGAGGATGGAACAGGCTTGTATCTTCTGGAGCCAATAAGAATTTCATTTATGCATCAGCAACATAAGAACTCCCTCCAAAGTTTTACCAGATAGTGAAACAATGGGCCTGTTGTTCATTTACTAATCCTAAAACTTTATCAGTATCAGAACATTTTAATACTCTAACTATGTTGCACTGAGACAGACCATTATGAAATGAAAGTTTACAGCTTTATTACACAACAAATGAACAGAGATCAAAATAATTGCCAACCAATGGCTGGGCAGTGAGGAAGAATATGAAGCTCTAGATAAAGCAGAGCAATGCCTGTCCAAGCAAAGCAGGAAGCAATTAAAGCATCCAAATAACAAGCACTGCTTTCTAGAATTTGCTATAGAAAACAGGATTCTGAACTAGATAGGGGAGATCAGAAAAGTCCAATAAAGGTGTGTCAAAACTGCAGATGTCCAAACCACACATTAGTCCCCATTTATTGATTTAGAGCCAGTGTTTTGTAGTGGTTTGAGCACTGGACGATGACTCTGAAGGCCAGGGTTCAAAATACCACTTGGCCATGGAAACCCACTGGGTAGCCTTGGGCAAGTCACATTCTCTCAACCCCAGAGGACGGCCATGCCAAATCTCTTCTGAATAAATGTTGCCTGTGATAGGATTTCCTTAGGGTCGCTATAAATCATAAATGGCTGCAAGGCACACATCATCAACAACACACACACAAACACACACACTTGCCCAATGCCCAGTCCCATGGGTTTCCTCTTTCCAAATATGAATACAGTAGTGTTCACCATTCTCCTCCTTTTCCTCTATGCTCACCAGCTGTGGCATAAAGGCTGCCAAATGACTAAAAAGCACACCAAACAGCAATACAGTCTAACAACCTGAGAAGCTCCACACAGGGAAAGGGTTTTTTCTAAGTGCAAAAATACCACAGAAAAAAATAGTTTCCAGACCATGAAGGCCACTAGCCTGAGTTTGTGGAATCACATGAAATGCATGTAAGAATACAAGGAGGGTAGATCACATTGAAAGTCCAGGTGAAAACGGCTCACCAGGAAGCTTGCACGCTTGCATATAGGACTGGTGAAAACCCATCAAGACTCATGAGACTTGTGGTCGCCAGAGACTTCATGAGGCCTTCTGTGAGATGACATGCTGAAATCACATGATAGCTGTAATTCCCAGCCACAGCTAGACTTCGCCCCTGGTCTCCAGTCAAGTAGCCACTCAGCCAAGTCTGGGAGAAGAAATGCCAGCCAAAGGCTCAGCGCACACACACACACACACACACACACACACACAAACACCTGTGAGTACAGAATTTAGTGTATTCACAGCTTAGGGAAATTGTTGTTGCAACTCCTGGAATCTGTATAATCTAGCTGGTTCCATAACAAGAATTTACTGTAGTACTGAAGCTATAAAGAGGAAAGTTTGTACACACTCATTGCTGCATGCATACACATACACACACATGAATACACAGGCACAAATACCTCAGCTCTCCCAGCAATAGCTAAGGGTATTATTTTAGATGAATGCACCCTATGTGAATAATAATTATCCCTCTGCCTGCTGTAGTGACCTGTAATACTGTGGGAAACAAATGACCTCCACGTCATTGTGCCATGTATAACTTCAGAAGAAGAGGAGGGGAATGGAGGAGAGGAGAGTTCAGGCAATGCTGCTGAAAGATGAGCAGAATCTATTTTGTAATATCTTCAAATTATAACTCTGCTAAGCAGTCTCCAGGCAGAACTGAAACACATTGCTCATGCCAGGGGACTGCAAAATGCAGGCTAGCCAGGAATAATTACACTGATGGTTTATGAGCGTACAAAGCTCCCTATTCTAACATTTTATCTGCAAGTGCTCTCTCAACCTAGCAGTCATGACAGCCCCAAATGTCAAGACTGAGCAAAACATAATTTCTCATTTCAGCTTGCAAGTACAAAATACAGATACGCCACACACACATCTAGTTATGAGCTGAGGTCATAATTTAAATCTTCATATCCAAATAACCCAACGTATTGCTAAAAAGCATGAAGTTTCCTACAAAATATGCAATAATGTAATTTTGTCCACTTCTTGGAGGGGAGTAAATAGAGATAATTTAAGTTATTAATTGTTGCAGAATAAACCAGTGTTTGCTTGCAGAGCATATGATTCTATCACATAAGTAATCACTTTAAAACCTCATCGCTTTCAACAGAGGAGTTAAATGTGTGCACTGGGTCATTTGGGACAGTGATGCACCTCTGCAGTTAATATCAATAACATATAAAACGATTCACCTTTGGCTGAATAGCACCCCAATGTTTGTTGTTTGTTTTTAAAATACACTGCATAGTCTGAATTATAGTCCAAATTATTTTTATTTATTTATTTGCAGCTTTTATATGCAGGTACTCAAATCCAATCTGTCTCGAGGAGAAAAGAAAAATATGCATCTCTGATTCATGAAAGCACATGGAAAGATAAAGACCTGACAAAGTCCATTCAGAGGCAACAGTTCAGTAGGCATCTCTCTATCTACATAAATTCCCATACTATGGTATTTGTATTTAAGAGATTTATACATCAGCTTTCAATATTCAATGTTTTCCTAAGATAGCACTGAAAATTCAATAAATTAAATAAGAAGACAAATAAATATCAAAATACTAAGAAAATACTAAGTGTTAAAAGGATCTTTTCAACTAGCTAGAAGATATGTCAAATAATGAAATGGGGTAAGTAAATAAGGCACTAAAGAGTTACAAAAGTTCTATTATGTGGCCTTTGAAAAATGAAATGAGTGACTGGGAGCCTCTCACTCAACCAAGTTCAAAAGATCTTAATCAGGAGGCAAATTCTTTAGTAAACTTCAGCAGTCCATATTACACACTTGATACATTTTGATGTACAACTCTAATGGATAACTTGCAACTACCCAGTGATGGCAAAACAAACCATTCCATAGGAGGAAAAAGGATATTCTGTGGTTCAGGAGTTTTAGATAGCTACTATTTCCAGCTTCCCCAAGAAGCATTGTTCACAGGGTTAGCTGGCAGTGTTTGTTCTTTGAGGAAGCTGTGTGCTATGGCTCTCAGGGCTCTAGGGACCATTCATAGAAGCATAGAATCATAGAGTTGGAAGAGACCACAAGGGCCATCCAGTCCAACCCCCCTTTCCATGCAGGAACTCACAATCAAAGCATCCCCAACAGATGGCCATCCAGCCTCTGCTTAAAGACCTCCAAAGAAGGAGATTCCACCAAACTCTGAGGGAGTGTGTTCCACTGTCAAATAGCTCTTACTTCATTCCTAATCTTTAGGTGGAATCTCTTTTCCCGTAGCTTGCACCCATTGTTCTGTGTTCTAGTCTCTGGAGCAGCAGAAAACAAGCTTGCTCCATCCTTCAAATACTTAAACAGGGCTATCATATCACCTCTTAACCGTCTCTTTTCCAGGCTAAATATACCCAGCTCCCTAAGTCTTTCCTCATAAGGTATGGTTTCCAGGCCCTTCACAATTTTGGTGGCTCTCCTTTGGACACACTCCAATTTGTCAACATCCTTTTTGAATTGTGGGGCCCAGAACAGGACACAGAATTCCAGGTGAGGCCTGACCAAGGCCTAATAAAGTGGCACTGTTACTTCCCTTGATCTAGACATGTTCCTTGATTCTTGTTTGCACAATGCGTTTGGTGGTCCCTATGTAGATTTGTTTGCAGCTGCATGGTATGTGGTACTCATTTTAGCGACCTTGGAAGGATGCAAGCCTGAGTCAAGCTTGAGCCCTTTTGCTGGTATTGAACTCACAACCTTATGATTTTGAGTGAGTGGCTGCAGTACAGGCATTTAACCACTGCGCCACCACACCACAAGGATGGGGAAAGAGTGATGAATTTTCTCTTTTTTAAGGAGAAAGGGAAGGATCAATAAATGTTAGTATTGTCAAAAAAATGAAAATATAGAGCCTAGATCAGTCCACTATATGATATCCTTCCCAACTACGGAATTTCATTTAACTGTGACAATGCCTGAATATCAAACTACACTATGATATTTTTAGAAAATAAAGCTGTGTTGCTGAAGCAATTCCCTTGTGATTCAAGTGAGCAGAGAGAGAAAATAACTGCTGAAACAGGACAAACAATAATTACATACAAACTAAAAAAGAAACTGCCAGCCCACAAACTAAACAAGAAAAGAGGGTAAATGCCTCAAATTCAAACAGTAGAACAATACTGTAGCTGAGTATTTTCTTCTTTGGATAATGATTGTGTGTGTGTATGTGTGTGACCATGACATTTTTAATATTTACATATTATATAACCCATATTTTTGTATAATTATGTATATATTACATAACCCATATTTATCTACTTCACAACCCACACGTAAGGTCACACTCCCTGCACCTGTTTAGAGGCCCAAGGAGAAAAATTATCTGAGAATGCAAATTTGAAGCTACAGAAAACTGAGTTATGCATTGCCAATGGCAAGAATTATGTTCATTTCATGTCTTTTAGAAATATTTATATTGTATTAATGCATGAAAGTCATCAAGCCTTTGTCATCTCTGCCTTGCATTTAAGACTGAATCTTTGACATCTGCATAAAGGACAGATTCTGAAAAGCAAGAGTGGTGAGAAGGGAAAAAGAAAGACCTGTTCCTGTATGCAAATATACAAATTATCTGCGCAAGACCCTTTAAAACCCACAATAGTGGATGTTCTAAAATGTAAACTGAATATAATCATTAGAATTATTTAAGATACTTAAATTTTAACCAAACCTTGTATAGGGATTTCCTTACGAAATGTGCCAGAAATGCGCGGTTAACTGAGGTCTTGTCGTAAAATAAATAAGCGTGTGTACCGTAAATATTCTCCATCATTTCTACATTTAGCAATGTTTTTTTCATCTAGCTTAAACCACGGCATCATCCAGTCAAAGCAACAAGCGTAAAAATATAGCTTCAAATTAGGGAGACCAAGTCCACCGTGTCTAGTTTCGTCCTGCATAAGACGAAATCGAACCCTCGGTTTCTTCCCCCCCATAAAAATTTGCTTAAGTCCTTATTCCAAGCTTTAAATGGTACATCATTAGTCAGTATAGGGATTGTTTGAAACAAAAAAATCATTCTCGGCAGAACCATCATTTTTATAGCAGCGATTTTACCCATCCAGGATAAGCCGACTTTATCCCATCGTTGTAAGTCCAGCTTAATTTTTTTGCCAAGTTTTATAATAATTGTGGTTAAAAAGTTCAGTGTTTTTTGTAGAAAGCCATATCCCTAGGTATTTTACTTTTTCAGCAATTTTAAATCTAGATATTTCTTGCAATTTCTCATTATCTGATTCAGAAAGATTCATTGTCATTAAAGCGGTTTTATTCTTATTTACCACCAGGCCTGAGGCATTACCAAAAGAGGCTAGGCAACCTTTAAGCTCTCTAATATCTTCAATCGGGTTGGAAAGGGAAACGACCAGATCGTCCGCATAAGCCCTTAGTTTCAACTCTTCCCCTTTAAATTTAACACCCCTGATGGAATTATTTTGTCTTATCGTATCATTTAACATCTCTAAACATAAAATAAATAACAGCGGGGAAAGCGGGCAGCCTTGCCTAGTACCTCTATGAATCTGGATATCTCTGGTTTTATGGCCGTTAATGATCAACGAAGCTGTTTGTTTGAAATAAATCTGATCTAACCAAGAGGCAAATCTATTCCCCATACCAATTCTTCGACATACCTCTTTTAAGAATTTCCAGTTTAAACGGTCGAAAGCTTTCTCAAAATCTATAAATAAAGCTAATTGCTTATCACATCTCTTTTCATGATATTCAAACATGTTTAACATAAATCTTAAGTTATTTTTTAAATGCCTTCCTGACAGAAAACCAGACTGATCAGGCTTAATATAATCTTTTAATACATTCTTTAACCTTGCAGCAAGAATAGCCGTAAATAGTTTATAATCTGCGTTAAGCAGAGCTATGGGCCGAAAGTTTTTGGGTTCCGGAATCTCATCATCTGTTTTGGGTATCAATACTGTATTAGAGTTTTTCCATGAGTTTGGCATTTGTCCATTCTCAATTTGGTTCAACAGTTTTACCAAAGGGCTCGTTAACTCATCTGCGAAGACTTTGTAGTATTCTGCTGGAAGTCCGTCTGGGCCAGCCGCTTTCCCGGACTTCGATTCCTGTATTGCTCTAGAGACCTCATATGTGGTGAAGTCCTGATTTATTAAATTCATTTGCGAACTATTAATAGGTCTAATATTTCTTTGATATAAATACATGTTAATGGTTTCAAGAGAGATTGCATCCGCTTTAAACAGGTTTGTATAAAATTTAACAAAAGCATTTTCAATTTCTTTTTGTTTATAATGGACTATATCATTATATTTTAATTTTATAATAGTTTTTCTCTTTTGTTCTTGTCTTAATTTATGTGCCAAGAACTTCCCTGGTTTGTTCGCTGAATAAAAAAACTTCTGTCTGACACTTTTAAGTTTCTTGTTCATCTGGTCAGTTAACAATAGAGAAATTTGTTTTTGAATTAGTTTCAAATCATGTAGTATTTTTGGGTTGCCACTATCACTTAATAGTTCTCTGTCTTTAGCTTTCAATTGATTTTGTAGGTCAACTAGATTTTGATTCCTCTGTCTTTTCAATTGCGCACCTTTTTTGATAAAAAAGCCACGAATTACTGCCTTGGAGGCATCCCAAATATTACTTAAAGAGGCATCACAATTTAAGTTATCACGGAAGTAATTTTTTAAAACTTCTTTAGCCTCGAATTTTATCATATCATTATTCAACAGAATATCATTAAGCTTCCAATTATAGTTATGTGTGCCAATTTTCATTGTCATTGTCACAGGTTTATGATCAGAGGTGAAGTTAGGCAGCATTTCAATATCCATTACATTTACACAAAGGTTAGAAGAAATTAGAAACATATCAAGCCTAGCCCATGATCCCTGTGCTGGTGAATAAATATATATTATAGAAAACCCTAAATTTAGTTTTTTTTTTTTTTTTTTTTTTTTTTTTTTTTTTTTTTTTTTTTGAGAGAATTATTTAAGATAAATTTGCGGGAAAAATAATCTCTAAATTTAGGTTAAACAATAATTATGTTAGGAACTAGGGAATAAGGATAGGTGAAATGCTATACAGTAGAAGAGTACAGTCATCCTTCTACATCTGCAGGTTTGACTTTTGTGGATTTGATTATTCACAGATTATTTGCTACCGCCACAGTTGCTGCCCTATGTCATTTTTAATAGGGACTGCAAGCCTTACCTTACAAGACTGAGAATGAGGCTTGTTAGTCCCCATTAAAAATGGCATAGGGCATTAGTGGAGCAGGTAGCAAGCCCCACCAGCTGCCCACTTCTACCTTGTAAAGGAACCCCACTGCCACAAAGCCATCCACAATATGTTGAATCTGCATATCGAACTGTTTGTGTGTGTTAAATATGGTTGGAGAGGGACTACAGTTATTAGTGTTTTTGCCACTTTTGCAGGGGTTCTGTGCCCTTAACCTCAGCACACATGTAGGGCTGACTGTACCCCCAAACACTACACACCCCACTTTATAGGAAAGAGCAGGTCTGTTGATGTATAGTGGCCACTACTATCTTTTTGGCTCACTCTGAATGCTGAAGCTGACAAAAAATGCTGTGAACTCCAGAAGAATCAGGAGTCACACACCACTTGAGTATCTTGTGGCACAAGTCAGATGCCAAGATCTGTAAGGAAAAAAGTGCCTCAGGCACCTCATATGGCCTATGGATTATATATTAGCTTAGTTCAGCTACAGCACACTATGGCTTGGTTTTACATGAACGAGTTCAGGCTCACTGCTTTCCCTCCCTCCTTTCTACTTGTACCCTTCCCTCTTGCAGCAAATCATAGTCTGCCATTAAATCCAAATCAGGCCATCTATGATTTTTGCAAACCAGCATTGGAAGCTATGATTTGCATAGTTCAAATGCAATGATAAATCATGTCAGAAACATATCGGTATGGGGTTTGGCAGGAAAAAGGGAAACTAGAAGAAAGGAAGGCATAAGCTTAAGGCTTGCTGACATAATAGTAAATTATTGTTTGGTTTTCATTATATTGTATGAAACATTAGTGGGTGAACTGGAAAATGCAGTCAGGAAAGGAATTTGTTACAATGCTATATAAATGTTGGTATAAAAAGCAATAAAATATTATTTATACTTATGCTGCAGAAGGCTGTGAAGCAGAAAAGGCAAAAGCATTTTATTTTATTTAAAACCTAACAAACCTTCTGTAAATTATCCAAATTCAGCAAAGCAACAGACTGCTACATGGTTTAAGGAAGTTATTTGATTCAGCTTACATCAAATAGCAATTTGGTACACAATAATAGCAGTTTGGTACATAATATGAGCTCTGCTGCTGAGGTCAGCACAAACTGATTTTAAAAGATACAATGTAAACTTGAATCTTATATTACTATCTTTCTTGAATGTCTGTGCTGAAGTTGAAAAACTGAGTAGGACCACAGTCTCTCCCTGGGTTTATAGCATGGTTTACAAAATGCTAAATTAATGATTTGCTATTCTATTTTCCTACTTAAGGATAACATAGATTTTAGAGAAACATTATCAGGTATAGTTTTTTGTGGGTTTTTCAGGCTATGTGGCCATGTTCTAATTTTTCAGAAGATGCCAGTCACAGATGCTGGCAAAATGTCAGGAATAAACTCTTCTAGAACATGGCCACATCACCTGAAAACCCCACAAAAATTATGGATGCTGGCCATGAAAGCCTTTGACTTCACATTATCAGGTATGTTTATTCCTTCAGTGATAGCTGGTGCAAGGAAGAAAACATTTATCGTTTCATCTGTTATAAATCTGCTCCCAAAAGACATAGCAATTGGTATTTCAGATTACAGACTCTGGAAAATGTAGCAGAATATAAAGATCACAACCACTAGAAGTCTGTTTGAAAAAAATTCTTCTAAAATATGCAAACAGTGATTAGGATTTAATTTATATTACCTAAGAACAGCATTTTCCTGCAATATTCTTTAATTTTACCTTTGCTCTATATCATATTATATAATGATGAGTGGAATTTCCTTCCAGAACAGATAAAAGAAAATAGATTATAACGCACATTCCAAGTAATAAACAAATGACATAGGACCATTCATATACAATGTCTTTTCTACAAGAGCATAAATGAGAACCAAGAATGCACATAAGCATAATGAGATGTGAAGATTACACATTATGGAGGCATCCTGTCAATGATATACATATGTATGCGTAAGTCAAGCTACGCATGTGGGGTTAATTATTCTCTATGATACAACAGACCAATTCTGTTAATTAATAATAATAATAATAATAATAATAATTTATTTGTATTCCACCCCTCTGAGAACAATCGGGGTGGCTAACAAAGTTAAAAATGCAAAACATATAAAATTCCTGGTACCCTCCCCTACTTAAAAAAGTATTAAATCCAATACAATATTTAAAAAACAGAACAAACAACAACAACAAACAAACAAACAAACATACAAGTTAAAAACTGACCAGAAGGTCAACAACATCACACCAGCAAACAATCAGTGGGAGCAGCAGTATCTTTCCCAGACATTTTTATTATTATTATTATTATTATTATTATTATTATTATTATTATTATTATTATTATTAACCTTTATTTATGAAGCGCTGTAAATTTACACAGCGCTGTACATGCAATCTTTTTAGTTAGACGGTTCCCTGCCCTCAGGCTTACAATCAAAAAAGACATGACACAGAAGGAGAAGGGAGTGGTGACGGGAAAGGGTAAGAGGTCCAGCAGTTCCTCTCAACCTCCGAGGCCTGGACCAAGGCAGATGGACTGGAGGGAGGGCTTGGCTTCAAAATGGAAGGTTAATCATTATCCAGGGAAAATACATACTCACAAGTAGGATAATGCATATACAGTACATAGCAATACAGGAATGGATCGATAAACAGTCAACAACAGAACATCAGATAGTAAGCGACAATTATGCAATGCCTGGGAAGGCTTCTCTGAATAGAATGGTTTTCAACTCCGTTTTGAAGCTGGTTAAAGAAGTGATGGCTCTTGCTTGTGGGGGAAGAAGGTTCCAGGAGTGAGGGGCAGCAAGTGAAAAGGGGCTGGGTTCTCTATTCTGGGAAGGCCTGCTGGAAGAGATCCGTCTTAACAGCCTTTTTAAAGCTATCTAAGGATGTAAGTAGACGGATCTCAGTGGTGGAAGCAGATTTGCACATATACAACAGCAACCAGCAATTGACACATGCTATTCTGCATGGGGGTTAGGTAGTGCTGAAATAGCAAATCTCCTCATGGGGATATAGCCTATATCTGACTGTGGGTACCTATGTTAGGAACCAGTTGGAGTGCCTATTATGTGATTATACAAGATGATGTACTACCATCTCCACCCCAAAGACTTATAAAAAAAGACTACATGTGAAGCACCGACAGGTTTCCAATCACCACTATATTATTCCATCCAACACTGCCTCACTTACAAAAAAAGTAAGAGTGGGAAGAGCAAAAACCATAGTAAGTTGCAACTCCTCTTAAGTAAAATCATGCTGATCATATCAGAATACAATTTGAGGAAATTCTAAAACCCATGGCAGTGCTAGAGCTTGAGCTTATCCAGCATTAACAAGCCTTAATAGCCTAGTTCAGCTCAGACATAACAAACGGAAATGTCTTTAAATTATCCTTCCCCTGAGACATGATTTCATAAGAGAACAAACTCTATATGCGTATGGAGAAATTTCCAGTATAAACATGTGGTGGACTCTAAAAGCTGCAGTCAAGGTTAGGATAAGGATATGCCAAATGCTGAGTGCAAGATAAAATTTCAAAGTGACTGATTTCTTTCTAATTCACAGCATGTACTTGGAAGTCTGAAGAACACATGTGAGATGCTTTCCAGCCAGTGCATAATCTGCTCTATTTCATTTTCCTCTATATATAATGGTTGAGCTCTACAAGCTGCCAGTCAAATTCTCTGATCATCAGCAGTCTCAGACCTTTAGTTGTCTACACACCCTACCATTATGCTTTGGAATTATCCACTGATTGCTCATGGGGAAATCTGATTACAGCTGTCTAGTTGCAGCAGAAGCATTGCACATTCAGGTTCTTGGCACGATGAAGGAAATATCAATTTACACCTCATTCATTCACAAAGTCCCAGACTCACACTTAATGTTTCAGTATTATCAGGAGAAACAGACACCTCCAAAAACTGGCATAATGTAATATATACCACTGATTACATTTTAAAAGTAGTAGTAAAACAACAGCCAGGCAATTTTATCTTTTGAGTTAAACCTCCAAATGTGGGTTCTGATGAACTTTTAATTGCAATCATTTTTAACTGAAAACATTTGTATTTTCATCCTCAGATTCTCTGGGCACATCTGTAGTAATGCAAGTCTAGGTGCACACATATATTCAGACACCCATGTACATGTGCCTAGGATTCCTGGCACAGTGAAGAATCCCAGGCATTGTCTTTAAAGACACCGATCTATTGGTCACACATGCCCAGTTGAAGGGAACGTTTATACAACCCCAACATATGCACATCAATTAGGTTTGGAACCTAAAACAATAAAGTACTCTCAGTATTACAATGAAATCTACACCAATCAAAAACTTCCTTCAACATTACCATAACTGTTTTTTGCATCATATACTGGTCAATAAGCTAAACCTGATCTAATCTAATGTACAGACAGGAAGAAAGAAGGGGGTTATGACTACTATTACTATTTGATTTTTACATTTAATTTATAATGAGAAACTCATTTTCAAATCATAATAAGGTGGACTATGCCTAGTATCAGTATCCTACACCGAACACCTCTATTGTGGAACTCCCTACAAAAGGGAGTTAGGCTGAACCCATCTCCTTTAAGCTTTCAGCGGGCAGCCAAAACAGTGCTCCACCACCTGGCATTCAGTGTTTGAAACTGCTATTTTAACTGTTTCCAAACCGAGATTCTAGGATTGTTTTTAGACTGCTTCTAGGAATTTATAAAGAGTATTTTAATGTGTTTTTTAAATGTTTTTATCTTTGTATTGTTTTAATGGTATTGTTTTAATTAAGCCAGGGTGGTAGAGTGGTTTGAGCATTAGACTACAACTCTAGAGGGTAAAGGAAAAGGTAGTCCCTTGACATGAATATCTAGTCATAACCAGCTGTAGGGGGCAGTGCTCACCTCCGTTACTAAGCCAAAGAACCAGCGTTGTCTGAAGACAACTCCAGTGGTCATGTGACCAGCATGACTGCACTAAACGCTGTTACCTTCCCACCAAAGTGGTACCTATTTATCTTCTTACATGCTTTCAAACTGCTAGATTGGCAGAAGCTGGCACTACTAACAGAAGCTCATCCCATCGTGCAGCACTCAGGCCTTGAACTGCCAACCTTCCCATCTTCCAATCATCAGAATTGACATCTTAACCACTAAGCCACCACTACAACTCTAGACACCAGAGTTCAAATCCCCAACTGGCAATGGAAACACAGTGGGTGACCATGGGCAAGTCACACTTTCTTAGTGTCAGAAAACCCCAGGATAGGTTCACCTTAGGGTTGCCATAAGTCAGAAATGACTTAAAAGCACACAGCAATATTTATTTACTTATTTATTTGATTTCTATCCCACTTTTCTCAACGACAGGGCCCAGGGTGGCTCACAAATAAAAATTCTAAAAGCATATTACAATAAAACAATTAAAGTTATCATCCAAAAAAAATATAAAATTACAGACATTAAAACCACACTAAAACCATGATATACACCCTATATAACAACAACCCAAGCCAACCTGTGATTATACATTAAAAGCCTGCCTGAATAAAGCCGTTTTTGCTTGCCGACGAAAGGCAAGCAAGGAGGGGGCCAGCCTTGCTTCTCGTTGAAGGGCATTCCAGAGGGCAGGAGCAGCCATGGAGAAGGCTCTCCCTCGTGTCATCACAGGTGAGCCTGTAATGGTGGCGGGAAGATCAGAAGAATTTAGGGCTCCAGCAGGTCCGTTGGGGGACAAATAATCTGGACCTAAGCCATGCTGTTTTAATTGGTTTTTATTTCTTCATCATCCCGGGAGCCTTTGTAAACTTTGAGGTGATACAGCAATACATAAAATAAAATAACTACATGGAAACATATCTTACAAGTTTTTCTCCTGAAGAATTCAGTAATACAAACATATCTATAGAGAAACAATGCTAACATTACTATTCTTTAGTTCTAAGCTGCTTAAAACAATTGAGTCAACAAAGTCCTAGACTCATTTTAAAGATTTTAAATAATTTGTTCAACAGATGCTTATTGGATCAGGTATAGAGTGAAATCCCAAAATGATACAGAAAGAGGATTGATTTTGGGCCTATATGCTACCACAAATTATGCAGTCGAGTTTCCCGCATTTGGAGAAATCGCAGGGATCAGCACACCCGGAGTGCAATGGATGAGCCTCACCCTGGGAAAACCACCTTCATGATCATGGTATCTCCCTTGCCAAGTAAGTACAGATGGCGGTACCTGGCTTCCACCTTTATTGATTGCAATGCGAGCTTTCAGAGAAGACATACGGCAGCAGGTAAAGGGCATGCAGTGGCTGTGGCTCTATGAAGTAGTGGCCGGCAGCCTGGGGACTGACCCAGGTTCTGTTCAGGCTCACTGTAATGGTTATACTATAAATCATAAAAGTTTGGCTGTTTCTGGGAGGTGGGACAGGGATCAATAACTACTTTGGATTAAAAGAGTTAATATCAGGCAAACGGGGCAGTGGCAAGCTAACTCCATAGCTGGAAAAACAATTTGACATTAATTTATCCATTTTTCATGTTCAAGTGTTCGTTTCTTTATCAATAAAATCTCTAAATCTGGAGTTATTTTGTTCCTATTTGTGGGAATGAATAATTTCACTAATTTCCCACCAATTTCTGAGAATACAAGGGTTTCTTCATAGTATCCCACATTATTCATGGTTCAGAACATCATTGGGCAAAAAACATGTTTTAGCAAAGAAAACATATATTTTGTACAACATACACAAAATGTTGCTTTTTCCACAGAAATCACATGTAGGGAAAACTAAACATGTATTTTCACAGCTGGTATAAATGTTATGCAATCTGAGTAACAGTATGCAAACTGTATAAATACAAAGAAACAGAAAAAAAACCATATGGGGTGTTGCATAAATAATAGTGTTTTTGCACAAGAATCAATGTACATTATCCAAAGTACAATTTTTGTGCTCATAATCATTTTCTGTGCAAAAAATTATATGTATAGATTTTTAAAAGTTATAACTATATAATTATATAAATATATGACACTACACTCAACATCTCTTGATAATGTTAATCATTTATTTCAAAACATTTTAGTGCAAGAATCACCTGCTTTTAGCGAACTGGATTTAATTATATGGCAGAATCTCAGCACATGTCCTTTGCATTTTAAGTAAAGTTTTTACATAACCCTTCTAAGGAAGTTCTTACATATACGTCTGCGGTGAGACATAACACTAAAGAAGGAGTATATTGCTACATATAAATCAGCAGCCATGTCAGGAAGTATGGGGAAATGAAGAGGGACTTCTCAGTGGCTGCTCCCAGTCTTGGGATAGCTCCCTCCTTGCTTTTCTGCCATCAGCAATTGAGAATATTCTTGTGCCATCAGTTTTTGGCATGGGGTGGGCTTTTAATGATGTGCTGTGCTGTTTCATGATTTGAATAGTCTTTTAATTAATTTTAATGTTTTTAATGTTTTAACTTTATAAATTGTTTAATAGCATAGTAAATAAATTATATTTATATTTTTATCAAAGTTTTGTATTGTTTTAAATGTGTTATTATCTGCCTTGAGTCCCATTATTGGGGAAAAGATGGGATATAAATGAATAAAATAATACAATTAGAGTCTCCCTTATCTGAAATTCCAAAATCTAAAATATTCTAAAATCAAACCTTTTTTCATGGATAGTTGAGACAGTTACATCTTTACTTCCTGGTAGTTCAATGTACACAAACTTTATTTCACATACAAAATTATTTAAAATATTGTATAAAATTACCTTCAGGCTATGTGTATAAGGTGCATATGATACCTAAATGAATTTTGTGTTTAGACTTGGGTCCCATCTCCAAGATATCTCATTGTGTAGTATATACAAATACAGGTATTTCAAAATTTTTTTTACAAAATCCAAAACTCCTATGCTCTCAAGCATTTTGGCTATGGGAGACTCAACCTGGAAAAATAGTAATTTTTCTGAGACTGTGTAACTCAATGGAAGGCAGTTTAAGGGGCAAAACAGACTGCCGCAATAGAGTGGCTCTGCGCCACCCCTAGGAGCACCAGATTAGTCCCACAGCAACCACACAACACGGCCCCAATCCAGCACTTTGCTGGCCCCAAAATGACCAGCAAAATGCTGGTCCTAATTAAAGCAGAGAAAAGCCACCCTTGCCGTGTGCAGTCAGGAGGGCGATGCAACACTGGCGTCGGGGCATGTGGACACCACATCCCCACTCTGTCTCAAGGCCGGTGTTAAACACCAGTCTGTTTCAGTCCATCCCTTCTTTTTTTTACCAAGATCTTGATAGCTGTGCAAAATATTATCTCAAAGGGGAAAGTTCCCATAGGTGCTTATAGCAGCACCTACTTCAGGACTAAAAGCTGCTGGGAAGGTATTTTTGTTTGGACCTTGGATCCCCCCAAAACACCATTCCTATGCACAATAAAAAGACACACAGTTTCCCAGAAACAAATGTTAAAAAACCTCATGTGATATGTTATTTGTCATAGCTAGCTTGCTTCTGTTTATCAGAGGACTATTGTTACATTTTCTTTTTCGCTCTCTATTGAAGTATATTTTTTAAATTAAACACCACTTTAAAAACACCAAGCAAACATGCTCTTAATTCCCACCTAGACACAAATTTGCCCTCACTAATGAAATTGGCCTTTATCATTTAAAACTTTAATTCAGGAGTGGACAACTTGTGGTCCTTCAGATGCTGTTTAACTGTAACTCCACTGGCTATACAGGCTGGGGGACAGATGGGAGCTGCAGTCCAGCAACATTGGGGAGATCACAAATTGCCCATCTCAGCTTTAAATGATTGCTCTGATGAAAGCTACAATTGTAATCTCAAATTATTGAAGTTTTAAAACATACTACAATAGCATCATAATACCAACAAAGTCACAGGATTTGTATTGTTCTTTCATTTTATTTTTTTAAAGTTTCAACAGCTCTTTATGCTAGAACTAAAAGCAACAAAATGGTGAATGTTTCATTGCTGCGGTGACTCCGGAAATGCTGGAAATTGCTCTCTTGCCATAAATTATCACAAATGCTTATTGAGTACAATAAAAAATATTCCCACATTCCCCTTTCTACACAAGAAAAATGATAAAGATGAGCAAAAGAGAGCAGCAACTGAAAGCAAAGAAAGATCCATTATTCTATAAACTGGCATATAGCCCAAAGGAAGCTGAAATGACTACTCCACAGTGAACTATTCTTTGCAGAGGCAGTTATTTCTGAAAGAACTTAAGTTGCCCTAGATAGTTTTGACAGATGACAGGAAACTAAATCCAAATGAGATGCCAGTTACAAAGAGATAAACACGAGAACTACTGTTGAGCCATTTTCGGACTCTCCATTCAGACACAGCAAGATCCTAGGAGATACAATTGGCAGCAGGAATATGAAGGTGGCAGGATGAACTGGGAAGGCCTCTCAGATATCTGAAACCCAATTCGAAAATGCTGGACTCTTGCCTATAAAAGTTCATGCCACACTGAGATAGTTAGTCTTTAAGATGCCAAAGAGTGTTTCATTCCAAGAAAGAAGACGCTTGTATTGCTTCATCCTGTCATAAAAATGACTCCAGTATCTCCTCCTTGAGCTGTATAAAACTTGAGCTTCATCTTATGCCATCAGACGCAGCAGGAAAGGAACAACAGATTGACTGCAGGAGCACTTGACTCTGTCATTCTGTACTTCATCATATGCAACTTGAAATTATGTTTGAAATTCATTTGTAGATTGCTGCTATGATTGAAATAATTTCTGACTGGGAGCAACATCCATATAGGATCCTATCCACAGGCAGTCACCAACACACAATGCACAAACAATCAAAGACATTACAAAGAATTTACTGTCCTACATGGCATCACTGTAAGTATGACAAACAAGGAAAAGCAGCCTCAGCTTCTTTGGACTCTTTCCGCAAGCTCACACTTGCACAGAATTGCTCACTGATCTTTCATTCTTATTCTTTCACCTAATCCCAACATATACTTTGAAAGATGAAGGCTGAGATCCAAAGCATCATGGAACTCGTTCAGCATTGTATGCTTCTTGGAAACATCTTTTACAAATGTTTCTGAAAGTGAGGGTCTTCCAACTCACAAAAGCAGTCTGTGATATGGGGAGTGTGTGTGTGTGCACACGCGCACGCACACACATTATCTCTGTTGTTCAAAGCAAAATAAACCAAAATTCCCCCTGCATAGCCTTAAAGTAATGGCCATGAATGTACGCCATAGACAGGTTTACTCTTATATATTTATTGTTTTATGTACAACGCTGTGCAAATCTACAGTGCTATATAAATAATAATAATAATAATAATAATAATAATAATAATAATAATAAAGTTGTTATTCAGACTCTGGTCAATGTATTTGTATCTGTGTACGTTGTCATTGTCATCATTAGTTACCCTACAGGTTAATGCTTTTAAGGTGACAGTAAAGATAAAAGCCAAAATCCCTTGGACAATGAACACGGCCTCGTTAACAAATGTGTGTTTTTAAAAGCAGAAATAGCACAATAATGAATTGAAAAGATCAGAACTAATAGTTAAGCTAAAGCACACAAATAAAAGCTATTGGCAGTATAAGGACATTGTTCCCTACCTTGGGGTGGTGTGAGTTGTTGTGCGCCTTCAAGTCGTTTTAGACTTATGATGATCCTAACGCAAACCTACCATAGGGATTCCACCTCAATATTAGGAGGAACTTCCTGACAATAAGAGCTGTTTGAAAGTGGAACATACTCCCTCAGTTTGGTGGAGTCTCCTTCTTTGGAGATCTTTAAGTAGAGGCTGGATGGCCATCTGTTGGGGATGCTTTGATTGTGAGTTTCTACATGACAGGGGGGTTGGACTGAATGGCCCTTGTAGTCTCTTCCAACTCAATGATTCTATAGGGTTTTCTTGGAAAGATTTGCTCAGAAGAGAATTTGCCTTTGCCTGACCCTTAGTGGGTTTCCATAGCTGAGCAGGGATTTGAACCCTGATCTCCAGAGTCATACATAGTTTGCTCTCTGTGTTGGGTGGGTCTACTAATAAAAAAAGGGTCTCTTTCAAGTAGCATGCTGGTGTATCTCAGCTTTTTAAGGCACTCAGAGCAGGGCGTCCCATAACAACAACAAATGTTGGAGAGGAACATAAAAGACATTCCTTCAGTTACTGTGGCCCTGATCTGTGAAGGATTTTATCAGTTAGTACCAGCACTGTGAAATCTCTCAGCTGTAGCCTTTGAACTCCTTGTTTCCTAAGTTTGACTCTTTTGAAATAATGAGCATCAGAAAGGAATTTTTACTTCAATTTTAGGAAATCAATGGTTTTGGGGGGGAAATTCTGCAACATGCACTAGGAGACACAAAACAGAGTCAGTGACAGCTTTTATTAAGTTAATGCTGAAATCAAGGTGCCAAATGTCTCACAAAACATCTAAAATTAGAATCACAGAATCATAGAATCGTAGAGTTGGAAGAGACCACAAGGGCCATCCAGTCCAACCCCCTGCCATGCAGGAAATCTCAATCAAAGCATCCCAGACAGATGGCCATCCAGCCTCTGCTTAAAGACCTCCAAAGAAGGAGATTCCACCGCTCTCCGAGGGAGCGTGTTTCACTGTCGAACAGCCCTTACTGTCAGAAAGTTCTTCCTAATACTGAGCTGGAATCTCTTTTCCTGCAGCTTGCATCTATTGTTCCAGGTCCTGTTCTCTGGAGCAACAGAAAACAAGCTCACTCCCTCCTCAATATCACATCCCTTCAAATATTTAAACAAGCCAATCATATCACCTTTTAACCTTCTTTTCTCCAGGCTAAACAACCCCAGCTCCCTAAGTCGTTCCTCATAGGACATGGTTTCCAGACCCTTCACCATTTTTGTTGCCCTCCTTTGGACACGCTCCAGTTTCTCAATGTCCTTTTTGAATTGTGGTGCCTAGAACAATATTCCAGGTGAGGCCTGACCAAAGCAGAATATAGTGGCACTATTACTTCTCTTGATCTAGACACTATACTTTTATTGATGCAGCCTAAAATTGCATTGGCCTTTTTAGCTGCCGCATCACACTGTTGACTCATGTTCAACTTGTTGTCTACTAGGACTCCTAGATCCCTTTCACACGTAATTTCATTCAGCCAGGTGTCACCCATCCTATATCTGTGCATTTCATTTTTTTTCTGCCTAAGTGCAGTATCTTACATTAATCTCTGTTAAAGTACATTTTGTTAGCTTTGGCCCAGCTTTCTAGTCTATTCAGATCATATTCAATTTTGATCCTGTCCTCTGGAGTATTAGGTATTCCTCATAATTTGGTGTCATCTGCAAATTTGATGAGTATGTCCCCAATTCTGTCATCCAAGTCACTGATAAAGATGTTGAATAGCACTGGGCCCAGGACAGAGCCCTGTGGGACCCCACTGGTCACCTCTCTCCAGGATGAAAAGGAGCCATGGTTGAGCACCCTTTGGGTTTGGCCAGTCAACCAGTTACAAATCCATGTAACCGTTACCTTGTCTAGCCCACATTTTACAAGCTTGTTTGCAAGAATGTCATGGAAAACCTTGTCAAACACCTTACTAAAATCAAGATATAATATATCCACAGCATTCCCTTCATCTACCAAGCTGGTAATTTTATCAAAGAAAGAGATAAGATTTGTCTGGCATGACTTGTTTCTCTGAAACCCATGTTGACTTTTTGTGATTATGGACTTGCCATATAGATGTTCACAGACTCTCTGTTTAATGATCTGCTCTAGAATCTTTCCTGGTATTGGGACTAACTGAACGATAATTGTTGGGATCCACGTTTTTCCCCTTTTTGAAGACAGGGACAATATTTGCCTTCCTCCAGTCTGCTGGACTTCTCCTGTTCTCCAGGAGTTTTCAAAGATTATTGCCAATGGATCCAATATTACATTTACCAGTTCTTTTAATACCCTTGGTTATAGTTCATCTGGTCCTGGAAACATAGGCGGTGTACAGACTGCCCCTTTGGGGCAGCCTGCACCTGCCCCTTTCCTTGATGGATCAGGGCCTGAGCTGCTACAGTGGCAGCCCCGAAGGCCCCAATCCGCCGCTTTTCCTGGCCTCGGGGAAGTGGCAAAAGGCTGCTTCCCTGCAGCCTGGAAAGGGGTGTCCTTGGGGCTTCAATAGCGGTGGGGGGAGAGAGAAAGGGGCCGCTCAGCCCCTTTCTCTTCTGTATCGCTGGCGGGCCAGGTACTGTAAACTATATTTCAGAGGAAGCAACTGGCAAACCACCTCTGAGTATTCCTTGCCTAAGAAAACCCTCTGAAATTCATGGGACTACCATAGGTCTACAAGTGTCTTTAAGGCACATACACACACACACAGAGGCTTCACTGAATGCAGTGAACATGCACAGATTCCACTTTCAAAATAGTTTGCAATAGTAGCAGCTGGCCAAGTTTATTTTCCACTACAGATTTTTCAAATCTGCAAAAAGTAGTCATTTATCAGCCCAAGTGATCATGCCTAGCTGTTCAAAACATGCTTGAAATGCATTTAATCACACAGGACAGAGCAGCAATCAAGGTTAACAAGTATGAAATGGGACACCCTTGCTTCACATCTCTCCTGCCCTAGCCATGAATTCACTGGCCAAACTTCAGCAGCTCTTAGCCTTAGTTCCCATCTCTAATGCTGAATGTTACAGTTACTGACATACAATATAGGACACTTGTTGATTTAACACACTAGAAAAATCAGCTTATCTGAAATGTACTGCTGTAGAAGAGTGCTGAGGATACTGAGGACAGTAAAAAAGGCAAACAAATGGGTTCTAGACCAGATCATGCCTGAACTCTCCCTGCAAACCATGATGATTAAATTGAGGCTGTTGTACTGTATTTCAGCCACGTAATGAAATGACATGACTCAACAGAAAAGACACTAATGCAAAGAAAAATGGAGGGAGGCAGAAAGAGAGGAGGACTGCATAACAGATGGAGGGGCTCAAGCAAGGAGGCCACAGCCCTGAGCCTGCAGAACCTGAGCAGAGCAGTTGAGGACAGGGTGTCTTGGAGATGTCTCATTCATGGGGTCGCCCTGAGTCGAAGTCAACTTGAGGGCAGTTAACAACAGCAGCAAAATCTCATATATATATATATATATATATATATATATATATAATTACAGCCAGCAAATCCTATTTCAAAGTCAGTGATACAAATATCCACTATACGTGTGTTAATGTGTTTGTACAGGAAGAAACTAACAAAGGAAGTCTCTGTGCTTAGTAGTCAGATTCAGCTTCCATTAACTGGAGAAGTGGGGGAATCTATTAGGTAAGTCCTGGCATTAGCATCACATCATGAAGTAGTTAAGGTAGGAGATGTTGCTTGTCATTAATTAGATCACAGAAACTGTCTAATAGGTGTCCATCATACTTGCACCCAAAAGAAAAAAAAATGAAGACACCAGCGCAAATCATAATGTCTCTGGAAGCTGGGGAGAGAAATGCATTTTCCCCGGACAATGATTTATTAGTAACTTTAATATTAGGCAAGGATTTTGAGGGAAAATATAGTAGGAAACAAACCATTATGCCTCATGGCCACACACTAAATATGATTCTAGTCAAGAAACCAAAATTACTAAAGGCGTTAAGAAAACGGATAAGCAAATGCTTTCAGAATCTCTCAGCTTCTGTTGATCTGAGTATATTAACCCTTTTGTTGTACTGCTTGGGCCCACCCAAATATTCTTCCTTCTCATCATCTGTACAGCTGAAGCACACCAATTCCCAAAGAACACAATGTTGGTGGAGTTATACCACCATTTTATGTCCTCCAACAGATGGACCTGACTTGCAATTAGAAGTATATCAGGCTACACATGGCAAATCAAGCTGTAAGTCTCCCACTGAAATGTTCTATTGATATGTAAAATGGAGTAAAAAACCCCACCTACCATTTATTTATTTGACTAATATGTTGCCTTTATCCCAGAAGCGCATCCAAGATAGTTAAAAGATAATACAGATAGGATGGGAGACCTAAGATTATAAACAACCAACCTTCCTCCAGTGCTAATCCAATTGCTAAACTGCCTATTAATTGGCTACCAGAAGACCCAAGACATGAAGAATGCTGTGCAAGAAGCACCATAAATGCTATTAGTAGTGCACAGTTCTGCCCAACAGACCATTTTTTAAAACGCAACTGGAAACTGTCCTATCAGGAGCATCCTTTTGTACAAGCCACTTCTGTAAAGAAAGAGATCTTCACAGCCTGGCTAAGCTGAAACCTTCAAAAGAAAAAAAGCAGAGGACATATTTGAAGCATTTACAAATAGTATCTTATTGCAGAAGTACCTAAATTGTTTGACCCTGAGGACTACATGTGATGTGCACATATACACAACTTTACACACCCCAGCAATCCTCCTTCCTTACTGAGAATTGAGAGATGTCTCCTGCATCTCCTGAAGCTGCTATTTCTCCAGCTAGTCTGATTTAGGTTGCTCTTTCAAGTACTCTTTATAAGAATTTCTGTGAAAGAAAAACATATGAAGGAAAGAGCAATCTGTTTGAAACAAGTGGGATTTGAAGGGTGGTGGTGGAATGCAGTGGTAACAGGAAAAGGCCAAAACATCCTTGCAGGACAAAACTAAGGGTGGATCTCTGTGTGTGTGACTCCAAAGTTGGGGACCGTGCACTTCTTTCTTAATGGAAGCATTTATGGGGAGCTGTTTGATGATTCTGAATACTACAACATTCTATTTTCATTTTTAAAAATCCTAAAAATAAGCAGAAAGCAATCATTTATGTCATTCCACAAAATTAACCAAATAATATTTATTTCCATATGGGAAAATATCAGCTAAATACAAAGTTTTACACTGTAGTTATCAGTGCTTCTTTACCTAGTTATATTTTGAATATTACTTTTGGTGCCCTTGAAAATGAGTGGAGAAGAGTAAATGGTACTAAGAGTACTGGATACTCATAACTATTAACGTATTACTCTATAATGTTGGAGTGTGTAGCTGAATGTTGTTGCAGGTTAAAACGATCAAACTCTTCCCTGCACACAGAAAACCAGGTCTATGTGGCATGGAAAAGGCTGGACAGGTATATTGACATGTCATTTGTCCATAGAAAGACATTTTGTTGCTATATTTTGTTCACATCACTGTAAACAATTCCTATTCAATTTATTTTGTATGTTGTAGGAAGCTTGCTCTTCTCAATTCCCTGCTTTGACAGTAACAATGAGAATGCTAATGCTCATGGAAACTGTAGGGCAGGAACCAAAAGAAAAGAACTCAAGAAAAAATATGTGCTCTTCTCTTTTGGCCTGAAGTATATCTCTCTAACTCATAAAAAGCAGGACACATACCAGCACAGCAGGCCATTCCTGCTTCTCTCATGTTGATCTTCTGAAAACATACTGTAGAGCACTCACAGTGCCCTTTGTAAGACCACGAGGATAAGCCCTATCTTATGTACGGCTCAGGCTGTTCAGGTCTCTTTAGATCAAAGCCAGCACTATGAATTATGCTCAGATAATAGGGAAGCAATGCAGAGACTGGAACTTTAGTCTGCTCTCAGCATTTAGCACTATCTGCATCCCTCAATTTGTTGTCAAGGTCAGTCTACATACTGAGCCTTCTTTAAATAGCAAAGACATTATTTGCTGTGGGGTATGGTTGCAGTGAAGAGAGTCGCTTAAAGTTTTTAAAAAGTCTTGAAATGAATGGGACATATCGTGCATATATTCAGAATATTCTGTATTCTGAATATTCTCTCCCTTTATTCTCTTATACCCACTTCATGTCACAGCTTGCTGCTAACTGATATTAAATAGCTCAAGTGCAGTGAAGCTTACATTGCTATACCCTGTTCGCTTTCTGTCTCCTCAAAATGCAGCTTTCTGAATTAGCAGGGAGTGGATGAGTTATTTTTTGCTATGTTGTAAAATAGTATCACTGTATTCAGAAATGTGTGCCTATGAAGTTTGCAAAATTAAAAGTAGGTAGGTAAAGAAAATGTTCTCGTGGGTGAAAAATAGTTTCGAAAGAGAACATTTAGAGATTTAAGCATATTAGTGTGGGGGTGTGTCATAAGACCTTTTAAAAAATAAAGATAGTCAAAGCCTAATACATTAAAAACACCCACACTGCTTCATAGCATATGATAAAATCTTCAGGAGAAAAATGTGTTTTAAAAAGAACAGTAGGTCTCTTAAGTCAAGGTGCAGGTAGTTGTATTTAAATAATTTGGGACCTCAATACTTAAAAGAATGATTCTCCCTAATATACATCTGTCGAAACACTGAGGTTTGCTGTACAAACCCTCTTTTGTTTCCATCCAGTATAGGCATATACTGTGTGTGAATATGGAAGAGGGATCTCTAAGCTATGGCATCTCAACTCTAGAATGCCCTCCTACAGAAGTCCAATAACCCATATCACCTTCTTTCTGGCCACAAGTTACCTTTTATATTAAAACTTTTGGAGTAATGATTTCAAAAATATCTGCATGTACATCCTTTTAAACTGTTCTAACATCTTATAAATTTTACATACTTTAATATGCTTTTAAACTGTTTTAATCATTTCTTTTGCTTTACATTTTCTAAATTATAGCAAAGCTTTTGATTGTGTAGGTCATGAAAAAATATGGATTTCTCCAAAAGAAATGGTTGTGCCACAACATTTGGCTGTCTTGATGTGTAACCTGTACTTAGAACAGGATGACTCTGTCAGGAAACAATATGGAAAAGCAGAATGCTTTCCTAGTGCCAAGGGGGATCAGATAAGGCTACAATTTATCACCCCATCAGTTTAATTTCTATGCAGAACACATCATACCACAATCTGTATTAGACTTGGTGGAAGATGATATGAAAGCTGGAGATAGCAACCAATTTTTCCAGTATCAGCAGTTTAATGATATGCAAATAACACCATACTACTAGCAGAAAATAGAAATGACAAGGAATGACCATCGATGAAATGCAGATGATGATGATTAATGATAACAAATTTTATTTCTTCTCTACTTCTCCTCAAGTTGGGGTACAGCATGTTAAAATAAAAAACACAATTAAAAACACATTTTACATGGTTTAAAACGGTTTTCTTTTACACCATCCTTAGATATTATGATAGAGCAAGGTAAGTATTTGAATAAACCAATTAAAAAAAACCCACAGCCATTTGCATTTTAAAGTTCCTTTAAAATAACTATCCTGAGAGTTCTTTTCAGTAAATTCCTTCTTTTCCACAGTCATCTTCCACTCTCTGGCCAGTTCTATTGTTTTATTTTACAACACAGAGTGCAAAAATCTGTGAGTCAGAGCTGAGGAGGGAGAAATACGGAAGTCTGACCTCTCTGTGGGATAGAGCCTGGGTGGAAAAAAATTCCTCAGCTTACACAGATCCTGGTAATACCTAACAATGGGAGGAACATGCAGAAAAATACACGGTCATTACTTTGCGGTCTGGATAAATTACAGTGTTCCAAAAAACTTGCCTGAGTTTGGCACAGCTCCTACAAGTCTGAATTTCAAAGCTCAGACAAGGCTCTTTGTTTATTGATGTTACTGGACTGTTTTTTAAGGCAGGTGTTACAGAAAATATTCACTGAAACAAAAGCATACTCTAGTTCTCTTTCACTGCCATTTCTAGAGTGTTTTTGGAAATAAATATTGCCAGCAGTGTCTCTTGCTACAAGCTGGTACTCTATAAGCTCCTCTGAAATTAAATATTTTGCTCTCAACTCATATCTGTAACTTGATCAGGGTTTTTTTTTTTAATTTTATTTTTTAAAGGGACTCAGTCCTAATTATAAGCCAAAAACAGATAACTTGTTCCATCTGTCTGGGGTATTTGTTTAACACAACTGAGCATATCTAATGCATGCTTCTTGGTTAATCTAATTAGTATCTCTTGAACTGAATTAAAACTTTGATTATGACGTCCTTCATATACAGGTGAAATTCTGACATAAATTTACAGCTGTTAGACAAAAATCCATAAACTCAGTAGGAGGAAGAATTAAAATAACATAATGGAGCAAAAGCATGAGTCCCTCTCAAAGCTTTTTAAATACAGTAATTAATCACAGTTCCAGGATGCTACCCACCCCATTGTAAGTTACTGTAAAGCTTAACTGTTATAGAGTATCTCTTTAATGTCTCATTATTTAGCTGTAAAAAGAAGTTATATACTATCAAGAAACCAGAAGCCACTGGCCTATAGTTCAAAATACATCTAAATACAGTCACGGTCCTCCACATTTGCAGCTTCGACTTTTGATTATTTCTGGATTTAATATGTTCTCTCTAAGAATCTCTAGGTCCTCCAGCACAACTCTGCCGGAAATTGACAATAGAGTTGTGCTGGATGACTTAAGAGATTCCTAGAGAAAACAGTTCTCTAGGCATTTGTAGGTCCTCTAGCATGATTCTATGGTCAACCTCTGGCAGATGTTAACCACAAAGTTGTGCTGGAGCATCTAGAGATTCCTAGAAAGGTGTTAAAACATAGTGGTTTTTTTATTTGTAGTTTTTCCACTTTCACAGGGATCCTGTGCCCCTAACCCCAGCGAATGTGAAGGGCCTACTGTAGTTAGGTCATACCTCATTTATAAGTATGTAATTAAAAAAAAAAACTATTACAGTTAACACTAAAAAGGAGTGATGCTATTTCTTGTTGAGTTACAATTGTAATGACTTGGCTATAGCTCAACTGCTGCAAAATAAATAAATAATAATAATAATTTGAAGTAAGTTGCAATTTCTAGTTAATTTATTCCAAACTCTGATTTCTCTCTCCAAACACAAAAAAACTAACGTATTTGTGAAGGCCTCCACATAAAGGACCATTTGTGAAAAGGATCTGTGTCATTTTCTCCTACCCCTTCCCCACCTACTTTTAAAAGAGGCAGTTATCACAGACAGACAGATCTTCCATGCAACTGGGCAATTTCATGTAGATATCAACCTACATAGAAGGTTACCCCGTTTCAGAGGAACTTGTGCTCATCTTCCACCACCCTATTTCAATATTAGCCTCCAGTAAATGTATGATAGCTCCATCACTTCCCAGAAATCTGTAATAGGAAATAACACCCTTTAGAGTGGTTTTCAAGGCTTGTATCAATTAAACACACTTCTGGCACTTTCTTAATGGCATACTTTCCCTGGAGTCAAAAGCTGCTCCAAAATCTGAGGTCATTTGTTTAATATAAAAGCAAAGGTTATGGAACAACAATTTCAGGTTTCATCAGCCAAGCCCCTGTGGCTTTCAAGAAAAAACAAACTAATAAATTTGGTGTCCTATGAACACGGCAAATTAATTACTCTGTTCCTGTTAAAATGATATCAAATTGCAGTCAGGATTTTACTCTGTTTCTTCTATTTTTTAGGTTCTCTGCTCATTAAGTTTTAACTTTCTTGTCTGACTTTGTTGCTTGCTGTTCATGCCCACCAAACATCTGGAATAGATTTTGTCAGCTGGGTTTAAAGGAAGAACTGTAAACAATGCAGTAATTTTAAAAAATCAAATTTATTTATAGCAAGACTCAGAATCATGTTTTAAATAGTTGAAGTTTCAGGCTGGTGGTTCTCCAGGAATGTGTAGTGCATGGTCTTTGCTGCTGTTTTCTCAAGAATTCCCTGGGTGGTATTATGTAATGTTTCATCTTACACAAGACCCCTTAGTTCTGCACGTCTTGTGCCTGAAGCAGTTTTATTATACCAATATGTGAAAATTTTCTGTGTTGTTTTTTTCCCCGTAAGAAAAATCAGAGAATACATTTTGGATGATAAACAAAAGAGTGTGTCTTAATAATTAAAAAAAGATGCTAGCATCAGCATTCATGGATTTGATACCCAAACCCACTTATAAATAAGCATGAGATCAGCGGAGATGCGGTATACCCTCTATAGTTTAGGGCTCTATTTAAATTATGTTGGACTCTCAAATTAGTTGTTATCAATATGTTTATGACACCTACCTTTGTTCTTGCCTTTTTCCATTACTTGTCTTCATTATCTACAATGACTAACTGGATAACATGGACAAGATGATGATGCAGATGAAACAAAAGTAACAACAGTTTGGGGGAGAATTTACCATTGGTAGGGCTGTATCGCCAATAATTCCAGTTTAATCTACCACAATCCCTGAAGATTTAAGTTTCAGATATGGCAAAGAATGCTTTCAACAACTGTGTCCAGTGAGAGTCAGACCTTATAGTTACCGAGTATAAATGAATCATTAACATGTTCTAACCTCTTTTGAATGGAACTTCGTACATAGCTGAGGAGCTGCAGCTAGTGTAAAAAGCCATGGTCCTTCCTTTCCTGACTACGAGTGAAACCTATCATCCTTAGTTCCTTGGGAGACTCTGCTTGCTTTCTTTGGCACAAAGCAGTTTATACCCTGTATGTCTACAATTAAAAAAAGTTGATTCAAATTATTTATCTATTTATTAATATATTTGTAGCCTGCCCTTTACCAAAATGTACAGGCAGAATACAAATAAAATCAATTCAGTCTAATCTATTTATTTTAATACAATATAGAATATAAAGCAATAAAATAATGTAATCATATTTTTAAAGTATCAAACAATTCAATAAGTTAAAATAGGTTAAAATATGTACATTTAGAAAAAAACCAATTAGATCCCAAACAATTTAACAAAAAGCCACATTTTAGCTTTGTGGCAAAATGAAGCCATCACTGGTGCCAGCTGGGCCTCCAAGGGGAGAACATTACATAAATTGGTGTCTCAACAGAGAAAGGCCTTCTCCCATGAGCCTCCCAAATGTACTGCTCCCAGTGGTGGGACAGAGAGAACACCTCCTGCCAAAAGCCCTGTTCTCAGGCAGGCTGGGAGGGTGGGAATCTTTCCTTAAAGTATTGTGGTCCTAAGCCACTGAAGGCTTTAAAAATCATCACCAATCCCATGAATTCAGACTGGAAGCATATTGGCAGCATTACAGGACTTTCCCTTTCATTTTAATTTTAAATTATTCTACATGGTAGATGGACACTGCTCCCTAACAGACTAAGGGCAGAACAGACCACTGCAAAGGGATGGCAAGCCTTCCCTGAGATTGGGGCCATGGCAACCGCATGCTGTGGCCCCAATCCACTTTACCAAAAAGAAATGGTAAAATGCCGCTCCTTTTTGCATTGGCAAAAAGCTGGCTTTTCCTGCTCCTCTGCTGCTTTATGGCACTTTGGCAGCATATGGCATTTAAACTGCTGGATGGGCAGCCTAGTGGCATGAAGCTGGCTTCCAGGTGTCATGGGGGTATGCGTCATGCATATGCCACACTTCCATTCTGGCTGGAAGCCTTTTTTTTTTTTTTTTCATGCCTGTCTGTACCAGCCCTAACTTTCAATGTGTGAGGAGGTTTTTCTTTTCTCCTATGAGACAGTACTCAAACATGATTTGAAGTCATGGGACACAGGGATGGTCTTGTGGAATCATGCCAAAGATTATCAAGAGCTGCATGTTCATGGACAAATAAGACCTTTCTTCATTGGTCTGGAACTTGTAATTGTGCAATGTAGATAAACACTAAAACAAACATCTAACAGCACTACACAAACACATTTGCTCCTTCCACTCAGCAATTTAAAACTATTCTCGCCTGATTTCAATTAGGATTTCACTTTTAAATAAAAAAAGCTATAACCTGTTACACAAGAAAGAATATCTGGGACAGAGAGGCTTCCTTTCTTCTTCTTTCATACTGTATTGAACTTATTTATTTTTTTCCATTTTGGTTCATATCAATCTAAAGGATGAAACGGAGGATGAAGGGCTAGTGCTGTGAAAGACACTGAATGGCCACAGCACTATACCTTAGTCCTTCTTCCCCTACTTGCTATAAGTGCTGATTTCTGCCATTCCTTCTAAGATCAATTATTTTCAGTTTTTGCAGTAATGGATCCCAGACTTTAATCTTTTTTTTAAAAAAAACAAACCCTGTGGATTTATCAAGGAAGGTTATTTTGCAACACCCAGGGGCAACGTATTTTAGGTTTAAGGTACACACACATATTTCTGTCTTTCCACAACTGAAATCCAAGATAACCTGCTTTAATAGAAGTTGGATACAGGATAAGGGACAGAGTAAATGAAAAAAATTGAGAGAAGTGAGTGGTAAGTATTTTAATGTTTTAGACCAACCATTGTGGAATAAACCCTGTGAGCATTTTGTAACCCTAACCTAGAATGCAATTATAAACAGGAAAAAAGAAATAAAGTACCAATTATGTAAGTATCTGGCAGTCATGTGTAGTAATCAGACACAGCAAATCCCTCTTCATGAGGTTTAATTGGATACTTAAGTTTCCTTTCAACTCTGTAATCCTTCAGAAAATAAAATATAAAAACCTAAGGAGCACTTTCCAGTGTACAGAAATGCCCCAAGTCTCTATGACACATTCTCAGGGCCACTTACAAAACTTTAGTACTATCAGTCTCCATAGAATAGATAGGAATGAAATAAAATCTCACACTTACTTCTGTTTTTGCAAGACAATGTGGACCACATTGCACAGGCAACCCTTTTAAGGGACCAAATCTCACTTCACCAGAATTGCAGCTTCAATTAAAAATAGTTACAACCCAATTGTGTCTTTTTTTATTTCTAAGAAATTAAACAATCAAGTCATGCCCTGAACTATGTGGGAGCAATACATTATCCTTTGAAGCCTAACCTGTCTGCAGAATGACTCCATGAACTGAAGCAACATTCAGATTTCATTCTTTGTTTCAATAGATCTCGTTTCCAATGGAGTCTTTCTAGGTGTGCATATGTAAAATCTACCTGAAATATTGTATTTTGCATACCTGCCCAGAGTACCCACAACATACAGACTTTCAGTTACTATTAACAAGAATCTTTCTCTCTCCCCACCCCCCACAACCCCAATCTACTACCATCTAATGCTGGAGCATAAATCATCACTAACATTAAAGTCAATATGAGAGGGATACAAATGATAGACATGGTTGACTATATAGTGCGGCAGGAAAATGTAATCCAATACTGGTATAGCCACTGGCAGAAACAGTGTGCTGTCAGTTTACTCTACTCAAAATGATAACCAAAACCAGATATTTTATTACTAGTCCTATGTATTTAATCTCAGGAAATTCTTTCTAACAGATTTGAGGCTACAAATGATGTCTAATCACATATGATTTGCTAAAAACTTTCTAGTAAAAATGAGTATTTGACAAATTGTGAATCATTCTATTTCAGAGCATACATCTGTGAAACACAGAGGCAAACTACAGTATAGCTATCATCAAAAAAGGCTTGCACAAACAAGTTTGCGATAGATTTAAAGAGTTTGCAGCTGTAACAATGAAGAGAGCAACCCAGCATGTGTCAAAATGTTATTCCCTCAAGTATTTTTCAGTTTTTAACATGCTAGAACACTTTATGCTTGAAATGCTTGTTTAAAGAGCTGCTCACAACCAAACAAATTCTGAGAGTTCTTTGTGCTCGGCACTTTCACAAGAATTAGTAAATGTTACTGTAGTTCAGGGATGAGTAAGTCACTCTGAATTATGAATCCAGTCACTCTGAGGGACATTTTTATTAATGCAAGAAGGGTGTGTCACTAATTCAACTGCACAAAAACATTCTTTCTCTCTTTTTTAAATGATTTATTAAAGCCACTCTGTTTAGTCTTTTTTTTTCTGTCTGCACACAACATTCTTTTCTCTGTTAATTTCCGCCTTCTTTTCTTTCTTTCCTATGATGCATGTTTCCCCCCTTTTACACACACATTCCCTCTTAATCTCATTGAGACTTTTCTTTTCTGTTTCACTTCCAAGGGGTCTCTCTGCATTCTCATCCAATGACATAGGTCCAAACATAGGTTCCTGAAACTAGATGTCTACAGTTTTTACACATGCCATAAATGCAATTGCACCATGTTACTGAAGCTCATGCATGCTAATCAGCTTTGCAAAATTAATGCAGTTTGACACAGCTTTAACTGGCATGATTCCATCCTATGGAATTCTGGGATTTGTAATTTGTTGTGGCACCTGAACTCTCTGACAAAGACGACTAAACTTCTCACAGCAGGCCTTTGAGAGCTCACTGCTCAAGAGGAAAGGACCTTTCATATTACTGTGTTGCTTCTATTTGCAGTTATCCTTTCTAATGGTTATGCTTTTAATTGCTTTATTTATTGTTTTAAAATTTATTTTAAATATTTTAACAGCATTGAGAGCATAATTATATATTTTACTTTTGTATTATGTAATTTTTAAACTGTATCTGTTTTGATTTTTGTAAATTGCCTTGAGTCCAGGATTGGAAAAAAGCAGGAAAAATAAATAAATAACAGCACTTCCAGTTCTAGTTATGGATTAGTAATGGACACAGTGGCATAATAAGTACATTTCATCCTTTCTGATGACAATATTCTGTTACAGCCTTCATCCGTATTATAAGACTACAACATCTATCTATTTCTCTGTAAAGCAGTTCCTAATCTATACTGCAACATTCATTGTTTGAATGCACTATAGATAAAACAGTAAGAAAAATGCCCTTTTCTAGATGTGAAGTCAAAGGCTTTCGTGGCCGGCATCCATGGTTTTTTGTGGGTTTTTCGGGCTATGTGGCCATGTTCTAGTAGAGTTTCTTGAAGTTTTCACAGCATCTGTGGCTGGCATCTTCAGAGAATCTCTGAAGATGCCAGCCACAGCATGCTGGTGAAACTCAAGAAAGAAACTCTTCTAGACATGGGGCCATAAAAAAAAAACAATAGCCTGAAAAACCCAACAACAACCCTTTTCTAGAATTCTATCATTTCACTGTGCTCCATCTCTGGCATGCACTAAGCAAAAAAAACAAACAAAAAACATGAAGTACATAGTATGAGAACAGGACTATATGCTTAAATAGAATATATTGTCTCTATAACCTTATTAGATGGAAGTTTTAACCATCAGGCTGTGTTATATCATACACAAGTTTCAACAGCAGAGATCCGCTTTACTAAATTGTATTTGAAATAAAAACAAGGCATAGTTCAAGAAGCATAAGTGAATATTTCTTCTTTCTCCAACAGTGCCAAGCTGTTCTTTCTTTTCTTTTGAATTCCTGATAATTACAATCAATACTTGGTTTCACTCTATCACATCTAATAAGAAGAAGCCAGATGGTCTTTCAAATATCTTGCCACTAATATAAGGAACAAGTTCTGTAATTTACCAGGTCAGTGGATGCTTAGTAATCTTTTCAAACATATGACTAAATAAAACATGTCCAAGAATATAAATTTTTGATTAACAAACCACTGGTACTAGAGAATGAAACTTTAAAATGATTTTATATTATTTTACATTTGAGCTACATTTTATATTTTATACAATATGGTCTGATAACCATATTGGTGTTGCCTCTTAAAATGAATAAGAACAGCAGTGGAAGTTTATGTCAGAGTCAAGTTTCAACTGTAATAAGAGGGACTGCTTACCTTCCGACAGGGACAAGTTATCACCTGGAGACAGCAGGTCTGCCTGTATAGCAAGGCCGTCGCGCAGCCACGTGGTAATCTGATTTGTCAAGATAACCTGCAAACAGACATGAAGAAGGAAAATGTTTCAGAATGAAAAGAAGACAAACACAATAGTATCCCAGACAAAAATAAGAATGTATGTACAAACAGGCAACCCTCAACATACACCTTAATACTCAATAATTTCATTTCCTTCCTGAAATCTTTGTATCTACATTACTAGCATCTTAACAGAGTAGTACAGAAAACCATTCCTTTCATGTAATCCTTTCAAAATTACTTAAGGGTTTCACATTACATACCTTCTCTTTCAAAACTACGCCTTTGCTGAAAGGAAAAATTGGTAACAGAAAGAGTAAGAACCATAGAATTATAGAATTGGAAGGGACATGTGTAAGGTAGGTTTAGATAGACTGTATTTTTGTAGGAAGACCAAGAATAAAGGAAAGGAGTGTAGATAGAGCAAGACAAGTACAAAAAAACATTCTCAGGCTGGCAGTACTGCCACAGCTACAACTGAACAATGCATGAAAAATACTGCAATATACATGATTATATAGAGAGTTCTTGATTCAAGATGCTACTGCTTCATCTACACAGTTATGCCTATCCCGGGGGGGGGGGGGCACAATTAGAGCTATTCCTAACCCCTTGTTCAGTGGCAGCATATGTCTTACATGAAAAAAGACACCAGGTTCATTTCTAGATAGGGTTAAATTCTCTGGGAGCTCTGAAGATGCCAGCCATAGATGCTGGTGAAATGTCAGGAATAAACTCACTCACTCCTGGAACCTTCTTCCCCCGCGAGCAAGAGCCATCACCTCTTTAACCAGCTTCAAAACGGAGTTGAAGACCATCCTGTTCAGGGCAGCGTTCCTAGGCATTGCATAATTGTCACTTGCTATTTGATGTTCTTTTGTTGCCTGTTTTATTGAATCATTTCCTGTATTGCTATGTATTTTATATGTATTATCCTACTAGAGAGGCCCCTTCCCCACCACCACTCCCTTTGTGTCGTGTCTTTTTAGATTGTAAGCCTGAAGGCAGGGAACCGTCCAATTAAAAAGATTGTATGTACAGCGCTGTGTAAATTTACAGCACTTTATAAATAAAGGTTAATAATAATAATAATAATAAACTCTTATAGAACATGGCCACATAGCCCGAAAAACCCACAAAAAACTATGGATGCTGGCCATGAAAGGTTTCAACTTCTTTGGGAGCTGCTTTCAGTTGATACAGAACATGAGAAAGGATGTTCTGAGTAGGAAGTCTGCAAAAATATTTTCAACCACCTTGTGTGAGATATATATATATATATATATGTATATAGTCAGCCCTTCTTATACACAGAATTTTTATACACGGATTCAAGTATCCACGGTATGAAAATGTTCAAAAAAAGTGTAAATTTGCAATATCAAACCTGGATTTTCCATTTTTTATAGAGGACACCATTTTGCTATGTCATAATATTTAATGGGACTTGAGCATACATGGATTTTGTTATCCACGGGAGATCTTGGAACCAAACCCCAGTGTATAACAAGGGTCCATTGCGCATATAAAACTAAACTTCAAATAAGAACATTTTGAATGAACTGGCACTCTACTGCTAGTATTCTTCAACCAACTGTTATTTAGAAACATACGGGCTCCAGTTCCCAAGACAATAAACGGCAATCAGGACTAGTAGGCACTATTTTTTTCATTTATTCAGCCAATATTTCATTTATTGATGACAGCAATGTCAGTTTACATTCTAATCCATGCTTCTGCAACAGGAGTATCCCACCAGCAGAGCTGTTTATAACAGGATCCTACCAATGGACAAGAGACCGCATTTCCCCTACTCATTTTGATCCCCCACCATAAAATAAACAGACACATAAACTGGATGTAAATAAAAGGGCCTTTATTAGACCTAAAACTTATTTAAACCCAAACTAATAACTGTAAACTTTTGAGACTTTAACTGAGGGTGAAATCCTGATGTGGGTTCAGCTGGAGCCAGGTGTCTTTACCTAGACTACCTCTTCAGCCTTCCATAGGGTGAAAACACCAGACTCTGAGGGCAACCGAATCCTCGGATTGTATCCTCAGCCAGTCATAGGGAGGTAGACATGAGGCACGCTCTCCCAAACCCCCACGAGTTTGTAAGAGAGGGCAAAACCCCCATATCTTCCCCAAAGGCTGTTTCACGAGCAGCCTCCGTGACCCTTGCCATGTAAAGGCTGCCCCGAACCAGACCTTTCACCTCAATGGGGTGCCTGGGTGCATACCGATTGTTCCCCCATCCCCATTTAGGCCTGGGGAAACCTATTTAACATCCTGTCTTAAGCCAATTATCCGTCCCTAGAAACAGTATGAGGTAGACAAAAACCCCCGGGAAAATGGGAGAAAATTTCTACCTGGCCCCGAAGTGACTGAACATTTTCATACTGCCCTGAGGGTGGGAGGACGGGATGTAATCATGCAAAAGAGGCCGATGAAGGGGCAAGGCAGCTTAAATAGCTTAGGTTTGCCCCCTATTGGCAGGTTGGGCCCAATGGGCCCCACCTTCTATTATATCCCTGGTCTCAATTCATGGGCGGTCTCAAATATTACACCCAAGCCTATACTGGCAAGCCATTGTTTGGATGTCCAAATTCCTTGGACCACCCTTGCCCATATATGTTCTCCAGAGGATGTGAAAGCCCTCTGAAACAATGTGGATGACAGCACAGGGAGCCACAGAGAGGAATAGAAAACAATGACAATCATATCACCTTACTCCTTCCTCCAAAGGAATATTTCATTGAATCAAAGGAACTCTCTCTCACTAAGATCTCAAATGACCTTTTACAGGCCAAGGCTAATGGCCTTTAGTCTGTTCTTATCCTTCTCGATTTGTCTGCAGCCTTTGACACCGTTGATCACTGTCTCCTAACTGACATACAGTACTCTCTGACTTTGAGTTCTCAGACTCTGTTCTCGACTGGTTTAGATATTATTTGTCTGGCAGATCTTTTGCAGTGGTTGCAGGTGGTCAGACTTCATCTCCTGTTCCCTTATCTGTTAGAGTTCCCCAGGGCTCTGTTCTCGGTCCCCTTCTGTTTTCTCTCTACACACTGTCCTTAGGTAAACTCATTAGCTCTTTTGGTTTTTCCTACCATCTGTATGCCGACGACACCCAGTTATATCTTTCCACCCCTGACCTTTCTCCAAGGCTTGAACAGGCTTGAACTGTGTCTTGTCTCACAGCTGTCTCGCAGTGGATGCGCCATCGGCGTTTGAAGCTCAACATGTCAAAGACGGAGCTTCTTGTCTTTCCTCCTAAGTCCACCCTTCAACACTCCTTTTCTGTCTCTGTGGACAACATTTCTATTCAACCAGTCCAGCTAGCCCGCAGTCTTGGTTTTATCTTTGACTCTTCTCTGTCGTGTATCCCTCAGATCCAGACCACAGCCAAGGCTTGTAGATTCTTTTTATACAATATTGCCAAAATCCGACCATATCTCTCCGCTTCTACTGCCAAGATCCTGGTCCATGCCCTAGTGATCTCACGACTTGATTACTGTAACGTCCTCCTGGCTGGGCTTCCTCTTTCTCACCTCCGTCCTTTAATCTCTGTCCAGCATTCAGCTGCACGCATTATCACTTCCACCCACCGCTCTGACCATATCTCTCCTGTGTTGGCATCCCTTCACTGGCTCCCTTTCCCTTTCTGCATTCAGTATAAGCTCCTGCTGTCAACGTTTAAAGCCCTCCATGGACTGGCCCCTCCTTACTTATCAGACCTTATTTCTCCTCACTTTCCCACTCGGGCCCTCCGTTCTGGTAGTCAAAGCCTACTGTCCCAGACCAGGATTTCCTCTGCCCCATCTCGGATTCGCCCCTTTTCACTCGCTGCCCCTCATTTCTGGAACCTTCTTCCCCCGCGAACAAGAGCCATCACTTCTTTAACCAGCTTCAAAATGGAGTTGAAGACCATCCTGTTCAGAGAAGCTTTCCCAGGCATTGCATAACTGTCACTTGCTATTTGATGTTCTTTTGTTGCCTGTTTTATTGAATCATTTCCTGTATTGCTATGTATTTTATATGTATTATCCTACTAGTGAGGCAGGCTAACTCCAACAGGCCTCCCTGGAAGAAGATTAGCCATCCATTATGAAGCCAAGCCCTCCCTCCAGTCCACCTGCCTTGGTCCAGGCCTTGGAGGTAGAGAGGAACTGCTGGACCTCATCCCCTTCTCCTCCACCACTCGCTTCTCCTTTTGTGTCATGTCTTTTTAGATTGTAAGCCTGAGGGCAGAGAACCGTCCAATTAAAAAGATTGTATGTACAGCGCTGTGTAAATTTACATCATTTTATAAATAAAGGTTAATAATAATAATAAATAAAATTCTCTGTTAGAATCAATCACAATTTAAATTAGGTGCATTCTGATCCACCTATTTGTAATGCTTGTTTTCAACCACTGGGTTCCAGCCCAGAGAAAGAAGGTATACTATTGTTCTATCATATTTCAACATGGCTCACTACTGTCCATGACCTTAGCCATCCTTTTTTATAAATAATGTCAAGCTTGAGTTACTCCTACACAAGGGAAGAAAATAATAATAATAAAAATAGAGAACTAAAACATCCCCTGAAGAAAATTTGTCTTGTTGATGAATCTGGTCTGATGTCGAATGGATGAAGATGGACATCGGTTATCTCTCCACCGCAAAGCAGAGCGAAGCCTCAAAGATAAGCCTCTGGCTTGCCTGGAAGAGTGCCTGGAGAAACAGGTGCCAGATCAAAGAAACAGCACTCTCCAGCTTATCACTCCTAAGAGGGCTTTATTTGTTCTTTGTTCCAAACACATGAGCTATTACTAAAACACCACTGTACAAATCTCACACCAACTGTCACACCACACTATCCCCACAAAGTATAAACAGCGTCTGGACTTATATACACAATTGCCATGAGGCCACCACTTAGCCCAACCTCTTCATGTACATGTTGCTATGTACCATGCATACCAATTCCTCTTCTGTCTGATGACATAGCATATTTACATTTACTAAATAATAAATAAAATAATAAAAATTTTATTTCTATCCCACTTTTTGCCAGGCAATCAAAGCAGCATACAAGTTAAAATACATCCCCATATATATATATATATATATATATATATATATATATATTGCCCCCCTTAAAACAAGATTAAACAGTATAAGATTAAAAACTACATATTAAAAACCAATTAATCCAAATGATCATCATCATGGGCAGAGTTCACTAGATGGGAAGTCCTATTCGTGGCCGAGTATTTTAATCTAGGAAGGCCTGCTGGAAGAGATCCGTCTTAATGGCTTTTTTAAAGCTCTCTAGATTGGTAATTTGACGGATCTTGTCTGGCAGACCATTCCATAAGTTGGGAGCGGCTGCAGAAAATGTCCTCTGGGATGTCGCCGTCAACCTGGTCTTTAAGGGCTGTAATAAATTCTTCCCAGAGGAACTGAGTGTACGGGGCGGATTATATGGAAGCAAGCAATCCCTAAATAGGTTGGGCCTGAACCCTATATGGCTTTAAAGGTGATAACCAACACCTTGTACTGTGCCCGGAAACTGATAGGCAGCCAGTGGAGTGACTTCAATATTGGTGTTATATGGTCACTCCTAGCTGTTCCTGTGACCAACCTGGCTGCCATATTCTGTACCAACTGGAGTTTCCGGACTAGGCACAAGGGTAGCCCCATGTAGAGCGCATTGCAAAAATCAAGTCTTGAGGTTACCAGTGCATGTTCAACATTTACTGTACGTGCTGTCCAGCACATTCAACCTTGAGCATTCGGCGGCTGCAATCTAGGCTTCTGCAGACATTGCCACATCTGAACATTTTTACTTTTAATACCTTAACATGTCTTCCAAGCCTAGCTTTTGTCAATATATCTTAGCACTGCTTTCCTAAATGCCAAGTCACACCAATGACATAATTCCTTGGCTAAACATACTGATTGGTTTCTTACAAAATGAACAGGCCAAATAGCATGCACATTTCACTTTCTATGTCTGGCTTGTAATCTAGTGACTTGTTTATTTCAAAATGAAAGCTGGGTCCAGCTACTATGGCCAATTGGGGCAGGGGAGACTGCAGAGGCCCATGCGTGTTTGTACTATAAATCCACACCTGGTTTCTACTCCCAGGGTGACAATTTCCTATCATATCTGAACTTACCCTAAACCCTTGAAGAATGTGTATGCATCACCTTTAGTTCAACTCATGAGTCTTCTGACTGGATCTACACACTTGTCTACTCTGTGATTTGTTGGACAGACCAACCAGCTCCTTATTTCCATCTAAAGATTTTCTGCTGGTTTTTGGGGGCATTATTTTATGCATGGCTGATCCCACTCTGTAGACTTCTCTTTCATGAGAGACTAGACTGCCCCCCCCCCCTCCCCACTCTCCTTTCACTATCAAGTTAAAACTTTGTTTAAGCAGGCTGTTGTTTAATTGTCTGAGGGGCTGGACAGATGGGCGGCATGCAGCCACCCCTTTACTGACCAGATCGTGGCTGCAGCAACTACATGCCTTGATCCCATCTGGCCTCCAGAGAGCGCAAAAAGGAACCGGAAAAAGCAGCTCCTTTTTGCGCTCTCCAAGGGGCACTATAGCTGTGGCTGCACAGCTTAATGATGTCCATTCAGTGCTGCATTGTTTAGATACAGTGCCAAAATTGCATCATCGTGGCGTGCTCTGTGTAGACCGACGCACGCGAAAATGGCACCCTGCGGGTAGGGTGTCCTGGCTCCGCCCATAGGCCAGCACAAAGTGCCAGTCTGTATAGCCCCTGAGTCTTCTTATGAGGGGGAGTCCTCTAATTTCAACTTTCATATGTTTTCAATAATTTTATATTGTTTAATGTATGATTTAAAAACAGAAATATTTTAATTGTCTTTTAATTTTATTACTATTTATTTTTAGCTAATTTTATTTATTGTCTGTCACCCATCTTGGGTCTCACACAGGAAGAAAGATGGCATATAAATCAATTGAGCAAACAAATTTCTGTTTTAATATAACTGGGAAGTCATTTCTACATTATTTATGGTCTGCTGTACTTTAACAGGTATGTTAAAAGATTTGTGTCTCTGTTGTTTCCTCCGATGAAGCAGAGGGGTTAAATTTAACTTCAGAATTACAAACATCTACGTGAGAAAACAGTATCTTTACTAGAAGTCAATTCTGACATGGACCACTTTGCCTCTTAAAAAGAAAAACAAAAAACTTCCATGAACAATTTTAAGTGAAAGATGGGGTGTCAGTTTAAAATACAATATACCGTATATACTCGACTATAAGTTGACCTCATGTGTAAGTCGAGGGCAAGTTTTGAGGAATTATGGATTTTTATATGACCCATGGACAAGTTGAAGGTAAAACTTAGGGGCATGTAATGAAGGATATAAAGGACAAAGTAAAGGAAAACAATGCCAAAGAACTTACAAATTCCAGCGGGCATAACTGTTTGTGCACATATTAAAGGCTGGATGGATGAGAGAATAGAAGGGGATCAGTGCTTCCAGGGCAAATTAAAATCTTGCCTTTCACCATAGGTGTGTGTGTGTGTGTGTGTTAAAATACAGTACTTACATTGACATATATATATATATTATACCTAGCCAATATAATATAAAGGAGCACATATGTATAGAAACTGTGCGTCTAAAATGGAAAGCCCATATGTCAGTCCAAATATACATATATCTGGAAATAAATATTGATTGTGGGGCATTTTACACCCAGGAAGGTGTGCAGATATAAAGCCTCACTTAATCTTTTGGTAAGGAGGATAGGGAGAAGAGCCCTGGTATCCTCAGTTCTCTCTGTGTCCAATTCAGAGGATAAAGCAGCATCTTGCCTTTCCTCCAAGCTGCCTGGCTGCTGCTGCTGCAATCTGCCCTCACTAACCTGGAGTGCAAATAGTACAAGAAAATGGCAGCCTGACATTAGGGAGGCTCAGAAGTTGGGTCTCAGTAGGTAGGATTTAAGAAATTCCACACCAAGGTACAGAAAAATTCAAAAGCAACATAACCTTTCACAGAAGCATTTACACAAGTACATGAAAAGGTTTTGCTGGCTGGCAATTTTTTCTATCAGCCCACAGATTCTGCATGTACCTGCTATGTCCAATGCTAGGTAGTATCCATTGTGTTGGAACACTGGAATTCCAATGTCAAATGGATTATTTTGGGATTTCTCTGGCATTTCTAACTGAAATGTAAGAAAGGTTTCCATATTTGATGGACAGTGTGCCCCCTTTCCATGAGGGATCCGTTCTGGATCCCCTCTGCGTAAGGGAAATACTGTGTACGCTGGATCCCCATTGAAAACAATGGGGCTCATACCCACAGCGTGGCGCCATTGCCTCTTCCGGTGTGTGGCTTTCAGAGTAAGCTGAAAGCCACATATGGTGCGCCAGCATATGACGTGGGTGCACTGTATATACAATGTTGGAGAGTACATGAAATCAATATACAGCCATATGTAGTGGCCAGCATACTACCCACTTTAACACAATCTGTTGTCAGCATTCAGCTCCTGACAGAATACAGACCTTAACCTAAAAATGCCCCCCCACCTCACCCTATTGTAGGCTTATGAGCTTTTTGGTTGTCTAGAAAATGTGAGTCGTTACTTGACTGAACTCTATTTCAAACCACACTCTATTGTATACACAGCAATTTTTATGTCTCAAGAAGCTATAAATATATACCATGGTAACGACATGTGCAATTACAGGTAACTTTGAGATCACTTTGAGATAAATACTTGCTTCCTATAAACTGAGGATCATCACTAAAAACTACCACTGATCTCAGTAGTGTACTTTCTCATTACAGAACATGAGCTCTCCAGAAGTAACACCCTTGGTGAATCACCACAGGAATGCTTCCATTCTGCCACTGTCAATACTTGGAAAAGCATATGCATACATAAAGCCTGAAACAGCACCAAAGACCCAGACACAAATGCCTAATTTACACAATTCCTAACAGTGCTGTGGAAGTGCAATCTAAACAACAATGACAATCCAGACAATTACAACTTGTCTAATAATGGGTAAAAAAAATAATGGAGTGGATTCATCATGGAAGCAGACTCTGTTCCCACCAATATTTCATTCCTGCCAGTGCACCGGTTCCAGACTTCAGGAGGACAGAGACGTGAAGGAAGAACCAACAGAAACAGATGTAAAAGCCAAGAATAGGATACATTTTAGATTAATGTACAGCCTGAGCACACATCCACATTTCAGCCTGGTATAATGTTTTTATTGGCTGATGTTTGTTCTGATTACATTATTCACAAATGTCAAATGAACCCATGAGTGATGTGGTCATCTCAAATTTGTTCCAATATAAACTCTGTACTGTTCCATTGTGTGCTTTGTTTAAGTCACTCGCTTTATAAAAAAGTAACTATAGCACAGTTAAAATTTTCTGCTTAAAGCCTAAGTATTGTAACTCATAGCCCACTTCACTTAGAAAAATAAATAAATTCTACTAGTTTCCAAATATAAACAAAGCAAAATGCCTAAATGGCAAACAGATAGCTGCAAAAAGATGAAGATACTGGTACTGGAGGGTAGTGTCAAGTACATTTGTTCTATCTATTCTGATTCCAATTTTCTTATTTTTGTTTTCTAATTTTTTTTTACACAATTCCTAACAGTGCTGTGGAAGTGCAATCTTACATAAATGACAATGACAATCCAGACAATTACAGCTTGTCTAATAATGGGTAAAACAATGGAGTTGATTCATCACAGAAACAGACTCCATTGCCTCTCCACCCCACCTCCTCACCTCTCTCTCTGGCTTTGCTTCGTGAACGAAGATTCAGGAAGGACTCATCCCGCGCTTTGTACAAGCATGTTGATGACTAAAAAGGCCAATCTGGGATAAACAGGTCTGGGTTGTTTTTTTGTTTTGTTTGTTTGTTTATTTATTTATATACCCTTATTCCAAAGATCATAGCAGTGAACAGCAAGTAAGCTAATTAGCAAGTAAGCTAATTTGCCCCCAACAGTCTGGGTACTCATTTTAGTGACCTCGGAAGGATGCAAGCCTGAGTCGAGCTTCGGCCCTTTTGCTGGTCTTGAACTCGCAACCTTGTGGTTTTGAGTAAATGGCTGCAGTACAGGCATTTAACCACTGCGACACCAGGGCTCCTGGTTACAGAAAGTACAGTGGAAAGTCTCCTTGGGTGATGTTTCCGGGTTGCGGTTCTTTCTGCGTTGTCGTTTTTCTTCGAGACTCATTCGGCATAAGCTTTCGAAAAAGGCTGCAGCATCGTGGATAGTGCGTCTCCATGCCTCTCGATGTGAAGCCAGGGCGGACCACTGTTGGTGATCAATTTGGCCGAGCCTGAGATGTTGTTTCAGGGAGTCCTTGTATCTCTTCTTTGGGGCACCCCTCTTACGCTGACCCGTGGCGAGTTCACCGTAGAATACTATTTTTGGGAGGCGATGGTCCTTCATCCTAGAAACGCGTCCCACCCAGCACACCTGCATCCTCAATAGCATGGCCTCAAATGCTGGTGATCCCTGCTTGCTCAAGGACAGCAACATTTGTCACATAGTCAGTCCAGTGTATATTTAGAATTGTGCGTAAACAGAGCTGATGAAAGCGTTCAAGGAGTCGTAGGTGTTGGCGATAGGTGACCCATGTTTCAGACCCGTAGAGGAGAATAGACAGTACAATGGCTCTATACACACTGATTTTTGTGCTTCGCCTCAAGTGTTTGTTACTCCAGACTCTTTTGTGAAGCCTTCCGAATGCACTATATGCCTTTGCTAGTCTGTGATCGATCTCTTTATCAATCTTGGTGTCTGAGGAGATGATGCTTCCCAGGTAGGTGAACTGCTGGACAGACTTAAGCACAGATGTGCCTACAGTGATGTGAGGATGGTAGTGTTCTTCCTGTGGTGCCGGCTGGTAGAGAACTTCCGTTTTCTTCAGACTGACTTCCAGCCCAAAGAGCTCTGCAGCTGTAGCAAAGCAAGATGTTAGGCGCTGCAGAGTTACTTCCGTATGGGCAACGAGGGCAGTGTCGTCAGCAAAAAGCAGCTCACGGACTAGATAGTTTAGAGTCTTAGTGTGGGCCCTCAGGCAGCTTAAGTTAAACAGGCTACCATCAGTACGGTAGCATATATAAATGGCGTCTTCTTCTTTGAGATCTGCCGTAGCCCTTTGAAGCGTCATGCTGAAGAAGACTGTAAATAGAGTTGGTGCGAGAACACAACCTTGTTTCACACCATTAGTTATTAGAAAGGGCTCCGAGAGAGCGTCACCATATCTGACTTGACCTTGCTGGCCTTCACGTAGCAGGATAATCATTTTGAGGAATTTGGGGAGGCATCCTAGTCGTTCCAGGATCTGCCACAGACCTTTTCTACTCACAGTGTCAAAGGCTTTGGTGAGGTCAACCAATGTTACATAGAGTCCTTTGTTCTGCTCTCTACATTTCTCTTGCAGTTGTCTAAGGGCAAATACCATGTCTGTAGTGCTCCTATTAGCTCTAAAGCCACATTGGCTTTCAGGGAGAAGTTGTTCTGCAATAGCAGGAACTAATCTGTTCAGCATTATACTTGCAAGGATTTTCCAGCAATGGAAAGCAGTATTATACCTCGATAGTTTGAGCAATCTGATTTTGCTCCTTTTTTCTTGTACAGGGTGATGATGACTGCATCTCGGAGATCTGATGGCAGTTCGCCTTTTTCCCAGCAACTCACAAGGAGCTCATGGAATTTAGCATGGAGTACGTGACCTCCGTGTTTCCAAGCTTCAGGTGGAATTCCATCAATCCCGGCAGCCTTGCCGTTTTTCATATGCTGTATGGCCTTAACGGTTTCTTCCAAAGTGGGAGCTATGTCCAATTCCATCTTCATCAGTTGTTGTGTCATATGTTGAATAGCTGAGTCTTCTAAAGAGGCTTTGGAAATGTTCAGCCTATCGGTTCAGAATGGAAGCTTTATCTGTGATTAGTGTTTGACCATCTGTACAGTATAGGGAGCTTTGGATCTGATATGTAAGTCCAAACACTGCTTTAAGAGCTTCATAAAATCCTCTGGAATCACGCAGATCTGCACAACGTTGTGTCTTTTATGCTAAGTTGATCCACCACTTGTTCTGAATGTCTCTGAGTTTTTGTTGGAGTTGACTACATGCGAGGTGAAAGGCTGCTTTTCTTACATGGCAGGATGGCTGGGCGAGGTGTGCCTGGTGAGCAGTTCTCTTCTTTGCCAACAGCTCCTGGATCTCTTGGTTGTTTTCATCAAACCAGTCTTGGTTTTTCTTGAGGGAGAACCCTAAGGATTCTTCCGCAGACTGCAGGATGCTGTTTTTGATATGTTGCCAAAGCGCTGTAGGAGAAGGGTCTATAGGGTGGTCTTCAAGTTTTGTTTGCAAATTTGCCTGAAAGTTGTCTCTCATGGCAGCTTGTTGAAGATTGTTGACTTGGAGTCTCCTCTTTAGGATGCCACCCTTCTTAGGTTTAAACTTAAAATGAAGATTTAGTTTACATATTACGAGGCGATGATCTGTTTGACATTCTGCACTGGGCATCACTCGGGTATGACGGACATCGCGAATATTTCTCTGGCGCACTAGGATGTAGTCAATGAGGTGCCAGTGTTTGGATCTGGGGTGCATCCAGGTTGTCTTCAGGCTGTCTTTCTGCTGAAAGATGGTGTTTGTAATAGTCAGCTGCTGTTCTGCACAAAATTCTAGCAGGAGACGTCCGTTATCATTACAGTTTCCAACACCATGCTTGCCTAAAACACCTTTCCAGGCTTCAAAGTTCTTTCCTACTCTGGCATTGAAGTCACCAAGGTTAATGATTTTGTCTTCTGCCGGGGCTTTTTGTATAAGGTGGCATAGGTCTGAGTAGAATTTGTCTTTCTCTGCAGGGTCGGCTTGCATAGTTGGGGCATATATACTGAAGAGAACAACATGTGGGAGGCGTAAGGAGATAATGCGATCAAAGTGTCCTGTTGGCAAGGTTTCGAGTTTGGAGGCAATGGAGTTTTTGATCATAAAGCCTACACCTGAAATATGTTTTTCAGTTTTGGGTTTGCCAGACCAGTAGAGTGTGTAGCCGGCACCGTGTTATTTAAGGCTGCCTTCCTTGTGGAGACGAACTTCACTAAGAGCAGTGATGTCAATGTTAAGTCATGACAGTTCATGGGCTATTAGAGCAGAACGACACTCAGGACGTCCACTATCTGTAGAGTCTTGCATGGTTATGATGTTCCAGCATGCAAGCGTTAGTCTATTTGCACCTTTGGAGGCTGGTGTGTGCCTTTGTCTCTTTGTCTTTGTTTGTCCACATCAGAAGATGCTCATTGGCCGCGACTAGCCAACCATATAGTTGGGGATGAGCTTTTGTTAGGCCACCTTTTCTAGGCCCCTCTACATATGGAGCAAGCAGTGCTCTCCTTAAAAAAGGGCTGCTTGGCCATTCAGGATGCTGCCGAACGAGACTGTCATCCCCAGGTCAGTCTCAAGCAACGAAAGTCCTGAACCACCTGCATGCAGGGTTGGGTCTGCGGCTTCCAGTGCATCTTTACACCTTCTGTTTCGTCCCTCGCCTATCACTACAGGGCTTTTTCGGAGATTGGCTGTATCCTTCGAGCCTGTGCAATGGATTTTTCTGGTGGAGCGCAGCGTGCACAGAACTGGCCTCACCCTTTAAACCAGGGGTTCAACTGCTGAGCCCTTGACAAGCATGGACGGTGGCAGCGAGGTCCTCGGGTCGTAGGTTTGATTAGAGTTTCCTTCTCTTAGATGGTTGACCTTACAGGGTTAGACAAGCACCATCTGCCTGGGTTTGGGATTAGAGTTTTCATTCTCCTAGGATGGTTGCCATAAGGCTAGAAAGCCCATCCTGCCCTTTGGCGCTCTTGGTCAGACCCTTCGGTTGTGACCTGTCTGGCATGGGAGGCCCTACTGGTGGCTATTATACCACCGCCAGCATAGCTCACAATTTCATTAGGGTACGCACGCCTCTCCCAGTCATATGTATATAATGTAAAAAGGTAAAAGTTTCCCCTTTGATAAGGTTGTCAAGTTGTATCCGACTGTAGGGGACGGTGCTCATCTCCATTACTAAGTCAAGGGAGCCAGCATTATCAAAGATGACTCTGTGATCATGTGGCCAGTATGACTGCACAGAAAGCTGTTACTCTTCCACTGAAGTGGTACCTATTTATCTAATTGCACTTTTACATGCTTTCAAACTGCTCAGTTTGCAGAAGCTAGAACTAGTGATGGGACCTCACTCCATCATTCAGCACTTTGGCCTTGAACTGCCAGTCGTCAGAGTCAGTGTCTTAACCACTGAGCCATCACGTCCCAGAAAATCACATACACATTCTGAAAGTCATATAAACACCTACAGAGCTGCACCAGAAAAAACCTGACCCATCAGTTGAGAAGGGAAATAGAAGTCATTGCAGCTCCTCTGCCAACTCTCAACGCCCACAAGAAAGTGGATTTTCTTCCCTTTCAATTGTGTATAATTACAGTTGCTGCAGCTACACTTTCAATCTTTCAATCATATATTACTTTCAACTGGTCTTGAATGAACAGGAATGGAGACAATACTCAATTAGAGTTAGATATGGGCAAGAGCTCTCCTAAGAGGGCAAACAGGGCATTTCTACTCAGTTCATTGAGTGCAGGAGTGAGTGGCCAACAGCAGGTTTTAAGTGACACAGGCCACCTTGATACAGGTTTAACAATGTGATCAGTGGAACATGTTCTTTCCACTCACTTTTTTGCATGATCAAAGCAACAATGGAGAGGGGACTAGAATTCTCCATTCACTCCATGTTGTTTAATCTCTGTTTGCAACCTGAATGGGGCTAGCATTAAAAACAAAAAACTGTCAGACTTCAGCTTGTAACTGTCAGTTTGTAGAGAACTCCCCTTCTACAAGTTGCATGAAAAGTAGTACCATGTGGCCTCTCAGTTGACTTTATATTCTTAAATTGACATAAAGAAGGAATTACTATATAAAATATGTAAGCATAATTTGATATAAAGTATTTCAGCATGAATATCTTCCATTACAAAACAGTGAGCATTGATCAGGCAGATGTGAGTTGCCCTGGAGGATGCAATTTTTGTTGTTAGTTTATATCAGTGCCAACAATGTTTCATATCAGTTGAGTTTAGCAGCAACTTTCATTTGGTAGCAAAAGTCAATCTTCAGCAGAACGGTAACCACTAGCAAAGGAGTGAGAAGAATATGGACCTTGGGCCACATGCGTCAGAATGCTGTTCTTGTGTCTCCTAGCACCCACCTAGACTTGGCTGCTCTACACATTTGTTGGCAAGTTTATGCCATTTTTCTTTCAGAACCAGAAATGATGTGGGCTACCTCTATATAAAAAACTGATCCATAGATCAGCTAAAATGCTACACCCAGCTCCCAAAATCTTTTCCGGAGGTCTGAGGAATCCTACAGTTTAGATTTGGTGTGTGTGTGTGTATGTGGGTGTGGGTGTGGGTGGGTGTGCTGGGGAAGGAAGGTCTCTTCTGTGAACTAAAGTCTTTTCTTGTGGTTTTTGGGTGTATCCCATTAGTACTGTATTTCTCACACTTACTTGCCTCTTGTCTTTATTTCTGCATACAAGACTGCAGAGGAATGACATGGGTGGTAGACTTTGGTATTGAAATGTAAGCCTGCTTTTAACAATCAGACTTCTTGTCTCTCCTAAACATGTAAGAGCCATTAATTGTTCACAAACACACACTGATATTCTAAATTGTAAGTTACCTAGTAACTAGTATAAGAAAAAGGTGTTGGAAATATCAGAGTAACAGCAGAATTCATGTATCAGAATGTATATACTCTCACATTTTTATCTATCTGTGCGACAAGCCCATTATGTTAAGAGTTTTAAGCAGAAACCCAAGTAATTGTCTGCTTATATGATTAGTACACTTGCCGCTTAAAGGTTGTGTATGTGCATGGGAGAGATGGGATTGATGCTGTTTTTGTTGACCTTGTAGTGATATATGCATGTACTGTACAGAAGAGGGCCAGACTGGCATTGCTAGACAATTTAACACAGCCAAAAATAAAACAGCCAGAGCAGACTAGTTTAGAATAATGGCTTATGCATTTAGGTGGCGAAGTGTTCACTGTATAAATTAACAAGAGCAAAGATGTCTATAAGAATGGTTTCTTAAACACTTTTAGCAATGTTTTTCTATAAATTTATTATAGTTATTGATTTATATTTAAAATTAGCATGCTATCATCTGAAGTAAATGCTCCATTATTACCTCTAGTACTAGAGCTGTCTTCTGTGGAACCTGGGCAAAAAGAGGCAGTTGCACTCATGCCCTGTTTGCAGGCTTCGCACTGGCCTTTTGTCTGACCCACAGTGACTTTTCTTATGTTCCTAGAGGGAGGATTATATTCCTTACTCAAAGATATTTATTACTTGAAGATCCCTTCAAGAAATCTACTTTTTGGCCTAATGATTGGCCATAAAACATCACAAACAAATCTTCCTACCCGTAGTTTCATACTAACTCACAGCAGGGCCCACATTTGGAATACTGAACTCAATGCTGTCTTCTAACAATCAACTCAGGTCTGGAAACAAATGGCTGTAGAATGCTGTTAAGTATACTTTGCACAAGCTGTGTGCAAAGTAGTTTCCTTTCCATCCTCTATCTGTCCTTTCTTTAAAGTCCTCTATGTAATAGTGTTTGCATCTACAAAATGCATATCTTGATTAGTCAATTAGCTATCATTCAGAACTGTCCTATGGAATGACTCGATACAGACTATCTAGTTTACTTATGACAGTTCACATTTTTCAGGCAAAGAATCTTCATTCAGAAATTTGTGCTTTTATTCAAAACTTTCTAGAGGATAAGAAAAGCATGTTTAAACTAACCCATAAGCCCTGGGAGTCTGGCAGGATGTGGAAGAGGCAAGGCAATCTGATCCACCCTGGCCTATGGGGATGTCTTGTGCATGTCTCTCCAAACAGGTTTATACAGGCAGCAAAAGCAAGGGCTGTTTGGATATGAAGAAGTCCCTCCAGGCACGTAGACTTTTTTGGTGGAGCACGGGGGGCAGGAGGTTTCGAAGGTTACGTTTGTGTTGGCTGCGTTCCTTGCTCATACAGAAGGAAAGGCAATACCCAGAGGCTATTTCTGGGTGGTGGTAGTTTCAAGTTGAAGACATGTAGCAGCTTGGAACTAGCACATTTTTGTATGTTGTTTTGTGTCCCCCCCCCTTGTTGTAGAACTCTTATTAATATCTTGCGATTATTTTTAAGCTTTTGGCATAAACTTGCATACATGCTCTGCTCTTCCCAGAAAGCTTTTAAAAGGGAATTGCATAACTTGGTACTTTTCCTCTCTGAAGCAAAACTAAATAGAGTGCCTAGTTTGCACCAATCTTTAGTTCTTTGCTATTAATTCTCTGTGCTTTGTCTTCTGATTTATACAAAATCTGCACTGCCTTGTTAAGAAGTTGTATTAGAAGCTACCTTCTGGCAGTGTTTGACCACAGGAATCAGGTACACATGGAGCAGAATTAACCAGTTCTATAACATGAAGGTCAAAGTCAATCAAAGACAAAGGCCTCTTTGGAGGATATGCTCAAATTATGATGCAGGTATGAAGCAGAAAGGAAAATGGGAAGTAGATAGGAAAATTTACCACTGGAGACACAGCCAGCCTAGGAGCTGTCAAACTGGAAGACATTGGGAACATGATTAAGGAGTGCTGTTTCTTAGGCAAACACTCAGGTCTAGGTTAGCAGCATTTCTACTAGGTGAAGAAGAAGCAATAGCATGCTTTATGATTAAAGCCATGTGGTTGATATCTTTTAGGACTTCCTGTGACCCCAGGACACTCATTCTAAAGAACATCAGTAAGGTTATATAGAGCAGGAAGCTCCAAGGCTCTCCTTGCCTTTTTTAATTTCTAGAAACTCCTGATATTCATGTAACAGTAAAGATCCTGACACCATTTTGACGGCAAACAAACATCAAAGCAAGGGGGAATAGGTACTGTCACAGGAAAATCACGGAGAATTATTGGGATAACCTAGAACTATAAGTGGGCTGTACAAATATCCTCTTTTGAATTGAAAAATCAATCTCCTGTCAAAAGGTTCTGCTCCCAAGCTTCCTTAGAAGCTCTCATTCCACCTCATGTATGTTACTACGGACAGACACCCTAATTATTTTAAAGAAAAGAAAGCTACTAGAAATCCATGGTGTTCCTCTGTCCCTTAGGTGTGGTAAGGTTGCTACTTTGGATTTTTTTTTAAAGATGGGGAGGAATGATGTTGATTATTGAGGTCGGATATACCTCATCTTCCCTGTGGTATAGATGCCGCTGGGATCACAAGCAAAGTAACTGTCTGCTTGCTTAGCTACTTGTAAAATCATGCCCAGGTGCTTGAGGCCATTTTCAGCAATGCTAGGACAAACCTGTATTATTAAGGATTTCCCCAACATGGTTGAAAATCAGCCAAGTCATGGAACGACTGCAGCCAGGCAACACCTTTGCCATCTGACACCTGAACTGCGTTATTACATGCTTTTAAAACATACATGGACAGTATCTTTTCACTCTTAAATCTGAATGATAAGCACCAAACTGAATGATTGCACCAAACTCTTCATAATTGTTTAGCACTATTCATAAAAACAATACCTTGTGTGAGGAATTTGGCTATACAGCAGCAGTTCTCAACCAGTGAGTCGCAGCCCCTTTGGGAGTCGAATGACCCTTCCACAGGGGTCGCCTAAGACCATCGAAAAACATATATTTCCGATGGTCTTAGGAACTGATTTTATGGTTTGGGGTCATCACAACATGAGGAACTGTATTAAAGGGTCACGGTGTTAGGAAGGTTGAGAACCACTGCTATACAGGTTATGATCATCTTGCAAATCAAACATTGGCTCCTGCATACTGCAGGATTTGGACATGGTTCCCATATACAGGTACATCTAAACAATCAGCATGAGTACTACGGTTCCTACACTTTTAGCAATTTTGTAAAAATACAAAAAAGGGGGGAGAGAAAAGGCTGCTTGCAAGAGGGAGGCTTGTTCCATTCTCTGCCCTCCCTCTGACCTAAATCCCTCCCCTGAACTTGACCCTTCTTTCCTCCCGCTCCTCCCTCCTCCTCCTTCACCCCGATGAAGGGGAGGCATGTTCTGCCCTCTGCCCTCCCTCTGCCCTAGTCCCTCTTCTGCAAATCTGTAAACAGTGTACATTTAGTCAGTATGGAAACATAGCATGCTAGATAGATGGTAAATGAAAATAGGGCTTCTGTACCTATAATAGTTGTGTAGAATGGAATTTTAGTAGGTGTAGCTTCCTTGACAAGTTTCACTTGTTGAAATGTCTTCTTTAACACAATTGCTAAAAGTGTAGGAACCCTGTTTCTTTTGAACCTGCTTACCTGAGACCTTGGTCAGAGCTTTAAGGGGTATGGAATTATTTGGTTGTAGGGTTGCTTATGTATAATATTTATATACAAAGAAATATAATTGGTTTATCATTCTTATCCTTTTGCAAACCAAACTCAGAAAATCCAGCATCATCTTACAGTATCATCTTAAGAAAGTTTTATTGTGGCATAATGCTTATGCAATGACAATATTAAAACTAAGACTGTCCAGTAAATTTTGAGATTTCTGGTTTATCATACATTGCTTTATCATTCAAATGCAGTTCAGTACCAGCTGCAAGATGCTGTGCATGAGACAAAAGTGATGTTTGGAACGAATTAAAAATGCCTTTTCTATGTTGGATTTGATTCAGTAAATTAAGTGGAAGCACTTACAAGACCAGATGTTTTCAAGATACTGGACATTTGATAGAGAAAACTATCTGTAATTCTGATCCTTCAACAACTCAGCCAGGGCTTTACCCTCTACTGTGAATGCCAGTTCTCGTAACATAAGCATGGAAGAATTCTAAGGTGACAGCATAATTTCCATGGTTATATCAGTTAGAAATGTTTTTACTCCTAAAGTCTCACATTGCTTGGTTGCACTAATATCTCCAACCTTCCTTTAAATACCCTTACATGTGACTGTATAAAGACTAATAATTCTTCTGAAAACTGCTAATATCACAATGATTTACTGTGAGCCTTGATGAGGTAATGGGCAACTGTTCAACCATGTGTGGCAAGCTGTTATTAATGCTCATGAAACAGATTTTACCTGAGCAGAACCCAGACCTTAAGGAAGCTGCTAATCCAATGTCTAGTCTAAGTTATGCGCTGTCAGTAACCACTGCCTTCCTCTCACAGCAGGTGCCGGCCTGAATACAGCTGCTCTCCCAGTGCTCAGATGACCACTGCTTTTTGCCACAGTTCAACATGGGAGCAACCATCTCATCACTATTGTATCTAACTTCCCCGTTTTTCTATTGTGTTTATCTGTCATGATGCATTGGCAAATGTCTTCACAATGTTCCTAGTTCTGCCATGCACTTCCATTTATCAAAGTTCAACTAAGGGAACCATTGTTTCAACCAATTGCCAACTATTCGAGAATGTAGAGCAGCACTGCTGCCTCTACATGCACACTGGCATTTCTGGGCAGGATAACCTTGTAAGTTTAGGGATTTGAGATGCCCAGCCATTTTGCCAGACACAAATGAAATTGCTGACCTTAAAGAACTTTTTTTTTAAAAAGCCTCTTATCCTGTAATAGCCAAGGGACTACTCCATTTGAATGCAAATAACTACTATCTTAACCTCATTATCTCTAGCTTTGTTGCTGGAGCACACTAATAACACTGAGAAACAACATGAACTAATAAGGGGGAGAGTCATTTTAGATTATTTTTGAATGTTTTGTACTTGTTCTCCCATCTCAACTGGAATCATTTAATAAGTATTTTCCTAAATTATGTACCATGTGAAATGAGGAATTTTATCCTGTTATCATAATAAACAGCCATTTCATGTGAGGTTTCCCCTCTCCTTTTGGTGCATTCCAAAGTCTTTGTACCTTTGCTGGTTACTGATTGCTGGTTCTGTACTATGTACCCTTTAATTTTGCAATAAGCCAACAAGGAGGCTGTGACCACAAGTTTACAGAGAATGGTTTATTTACTCAACCAGATTTGCATGGAGGAAAGAGTGAGATTTAATAGTTTCAGTGTGGTCCTGGGGAGGGCAGAAGATGTGCATTTGAGAACATGCACTGTAAAAATAGTTTGCTTACTCTTCTGCATGGAAACACCTTTAAAATAATGTGAAGTCAAAGACTTTCACTTTTAAGACAGTTTATGGAATGGCTCTGTTTTAGAAATCTCAGGGGCTACAGGTCTGCACAGTGTGTGTAGAAGCCAAGGTGACTGTACATTGGGAAGTACTTTGGATGTTGCTTTTCCAGGATGCTTTAAAAAAGCTTTAGTCTGTCAACATATGAATTTGCTGTTGTGCAGAAACCATCAGCAGGAATGTGAGATGCAGTGTGGGCTTATGCCCAAAGTAAACTGATTTATACATTTGTACCCTATCTTTCTGCCTTTAGAAAAAATCATTTAAATTCAGAAGGGATCTCAGATACATAAATAATGTTCCAGTATAACAAAAGTAGGAAAATAAAAACATGAAAGGGAAATAGCCACATCAGTCGTAACTTTCTATAAAGGCTGAACAAATGCCCAAATATGAATCTATTTGTAAGTTTCACCCATACGTCATTCTCCACCTTTCTTTCCCAAAATGGGAGTCAGAGTGGGCGACAGTCAAATCAAATTACGAGCCTGCCTATGGTTTGAGATCTTCTGGGGAGGTTCTCTCTCATCACCCTCACAGGAGAGGACCTGGCTGCTCCCATGCGCTGGAACTTCCTTTCTAGAGTGGCCACACTGGCCCACTCCTTGGTATCCTCCCATAGCCAGGTGAAGAATTCATGTTTCAGCAGGCATTTGAACATTTACTGCTCATAGGGACAGAGGCTTTAATAATGTGATGTACTGTCTATATTTTTATGTTCACATTTTAATGGGTATGCTTTTAATTCTATTGATAGTTTAATTATATTTTAACTTTTATGTGTCATGTACTTTTATCTATATCTCATTTCAACTTTTGTAAGCTGTGTTGAGTCTTAGGGCTGGGAAGAAGGTACAATGTGGAATAAAGTGAAAATTATTTTTTAAAATTAAAACTTACAGTCAGCCCCCCCCCCCTTGTTAATGTTTGTGTGTTTGCAGATCTTTGTTTTGGATCTGCCCCAGTCACACCTAAAGCAAATATGTGATTTAAAGCACCTGAGAGATGTGTCCAACCTGGCATTTTTCCTTCTAAATATTTTCACACTGGCAACTCATTTTCCATCAGCTAGGATCTTTTTTAATATCTGAGTGGGCATGGACAGTGAAATGGATTGCAGAGATAAGTGTGATGGGTAAGGAATCCAACACTCCCTATTCATGCATCCCTTTGGTACTTTGTATGCCTTTCCACCTGTCCTTTCAAATGTGATGGGGATTCTGCTGCCTATTTTGAGCCTATCTACTGTTATACATTTTTTGGTTCTCCACTGTCCCAATTTTAAATAATGTAGGTTAGGCTGAAAGATAATGTATGGCCCAATGGCATTCAGTGGGTTTTATGGCCGAGGGTCAAACTACATGTAATATTAATCACATAGAAGTGCCCTGAAATTTAAAAAAAACACAATAGCAACACATGGCCAGCATGCAATCCCAACACAGACTGGAAGCCTAATGTGAAGGATATTTGTTGAATAATATAAAACATTCATGACTGGAAAGTGTGCTGCTGAAATATCAGTTTGGGTTATCTTGAGAATGGCCCCTTGAAAAGCTTCAATACCAGAATCTCACCATAATTAATTCTACTGTTTGATTTCTAGAGAACCATATGTAGAACATATGAATACTATTTTATTTACATCCAGCAATTATATGGGGTTCCTCAGGGCTCCTATGAGGGAGATTGATCAGATCTATATGTGTTTGGCGTCAGCCTATGTTGCAGCACAAGATGCTCCCAGATGACTCATTGAGTCTCCAACAGAATAAGTGGAATGATAAGTTAATTACGTTAGAATGTTGTGTGAAACAAGCATTGGTATTTGTATTTCACTGCAAAGTAAAACATATGCTCCAATTAATGCTGTTTTCCAAGGATCATCAAAACAAGTATTAACTAGAAAACAGTTTTGCATTTTAAAAATTAATAATACAAAATCCCTTCAGCTATTGGCTTTCGCTCAGGATTTAGGAGATCTGACAAAATGAAATTTGACATTGTGCCCAGAAAAGTTGCCACAATTTAAGTTCTGCATACATTTATCTCATCATAAGTGTATTGGCAATTTCATACATGTGCAACTAGGAGGTCTGTTTCCATGTTACTTGCATCTGTTTTCATATGAAAAGATAGTTACTGCATATACCCATGTATAAGTCTAGAAATTTTAGTCAAAAGAAATTGACCCAAAAAAACTGGGCCGACTTATCCACAAGTCAGTGTAAGTACTGTACTTTAACTCTTACCAAAAAAGGAAAGGTGAGAGCTTAATCTCTTCTCGAAGCACCTAAAAGAAGCATCAACCACCTCTGCTATCTCATTCTTCCAGCCTTTAGGGTGATCACAAACAGTTATGCGTGTCAAGATTTTAAAAGCTCTTTAGCATAGTTTTCCTTTGCTTCATCCTTTACATCCTTTGGTACATGCTGCTAAGTTTTACCCTCAACTTATCATCCATGGGTTGTATCAAAATCCTTAATTTTTGTCCCAAAACCTGCCCTCAACTTATACATGAGGTCGATTTAGAGTCAAGTATATACAGTAATTATTTTCATGTACGTCAGAGGATATTTTTTCCAACCATCAAAAAATCATCCTAGACTTCTAAATACAAGATGTTCTTGCCTGTCTTTTTCATGCTTTACTATAAGGCTGGGAATCATGCAACTCTCCATTTGGACTGTAATTCCCATTATTCCTCATCATTTGTTATTCTGGCTATTGGAAACAAAGACCAACATCATCTGGAGGATCACATGAAAGAGACTTCTACTTTAATGTTTGAATAACTATAAAAATATATATAAAACAAATTCTTGATGGTTTAAAATATTTTTTTAAAAATACATCAGTTATGTTTTTGCTCCTACCATTGAACCCAACACTCAAAAACTATGGCACCTAGGAAAGTCAAGTAGTATTACATACGTCAAGATGTTTAAATAGCTTAAGAAAGTAATTCCCACAAAGATACAGATCAAAACAGACTGAAGAATAAACTATGATTGACCTCTATAATAGACCAAACCAAAACCCACAAATGACATATCCTTCAAGTGTTCCAGCAATGATGTGGATAGGAAATCTGATGACAGCTGAACTGTTAGAAGACTAGGAAAGAAGGAAAGTTCTGTCAGCTGTTCCCCTAGACACTGATGTATTGGGGAGGGGGGCTCAATACGATTTCTCCATTATGAGTAGAGTCCAGATATCACATTTAATTAAAGAATGAAGACAGACTTCTGCTAAAACTGGAGAAAAGAATATGAAAACCAAAGGTTAGAAATTAACAGTCTTCTCAGTTTGGAAGAAAAACCAAGCATTTTAATGAATGCATTAACAAATCCAAGGAGGGAACTGTTTTATTGTTGCTAATGGCTTAGTTCAGAAACATTAAAGGGAGTACAGTAGACTTTTTGGATCTGTGGGGGTTCTGTTCCGTGAGCCCCTATAGATAGAAAAAAACACAGATGTTTGCATCCCATATTATTAAACGGCAGTGATGTGAATGCAGACATGCTGAAGGATGAGTGTTCTTGTCACCATCATTTAATAATATGGGCTGTGATGATCCATTGTCATAATCACATAGTCTGGACAGAAGAGGACTTCCCAACTACACTGAAATTGCAGATTTTGAGTCTATAATTCCACAGGGCTCGTTGTATATAACAAAACTGCTTAAGTTTTCACTTAGTCTGGACAGGAGAGGACTTCCTAACTGCACAGCACTTCTGAAGATCCAGAGGTTTGTTTGAGCTGTGCATCATGAGTTAGCTCAAGAACTGCAAAATTCCCCAGAGTTTTTCAAGACCGCACCTGAAGATTTTTGAACATTTCCATCTAGTTCAAATATAAAGCTAAACCATGGTCTAGCCATGAGATTTAACTACAAGGACATAAATACCCAAGTGTTGGGAAATCTTGAGGTGCAGGTGGACTCTCACTCTGCAGTTTCCGTGACAAGGGGGGAGGGACAGATGGGATGGTAGGGGCAGCTTGAAGCGAATGCCAATCTGAGGAATGGAAGAGATCTCAAGAAAGAGACCTCTTGTGTTCCTGCCTTTTTCCAACTTTAATAGCTGAATTGTGTAGACCCTCCGACCTCCTACCTTTTGGAACTTATAGGTTCTCTCTACATTCCTCTCTAAGGAAAGTGTGGGCAACTGTGGAAGGCTAGTTGGCTGCATAAGCTTCCTAGGAGACCTTGGCCCACAAATAAATAAATAAATACATACATACATACATACATACACACACATACACACACACACACTCCAAAATGCTTCCAGGGGGCATTAGACATTTTCACCATGTTTTCAGTTTCAGAAAAGGCCTCTCCTTGCCTTAAATTGGAGCCCAGGGCTGCAAAATTAGGCCTCTGGGCCACAAAATATGGTGAAAATGCATTTCATGCCTCCTAATGGACATTTTGGAACATTTCCAGGCCATACATACATACATACATACACACACACATACACATATATGCGCCCCAGGGGCAGAGAGCCTCCAAATGTTGTAGAAATGCCTCCAAATCCCAGAATGTCTATTTAGAGACATTCTGGAGCAAAATTCTCTATTGCACAGTTTTTCTCTGAAATAACCTTTGCATAGTTGGTTGTCTGATTTTTAATTTAGTAAACATTTTAAAGCTGGCCTTTGGCCTTACAGACATCAGATTGGGATAGAACTATAATTTAAACAACTAAATATATACTTCACATCCACATCAAACAGTAAAAACTAAAAACACACACACACATCAAACCTATGTAATCACACCCATAAAAACATCAGCAAAATACGATGAAAAGGACAGAAATGTAAGTGAAGATGCACCCAGGGAGAGCGGGCTTGAAGTTACTTTCCTGAATCAGAGGAAAGGAAGTTAAGGGCCCAAGATGGAAGTTTCCCTACAGTGAAGGCTTTAATGGAGCATTCTATGGTAGCAAAACCTTCTCTGTCACAGGCTGCTTTGAAAACTAGGAAGAACACTCAGGAGAAGAGACAAAGCAGGACACTTTAAACTTTCTCCTCCGGTCCATACCAACTATTTAGGGGGTTGGTAGAGAAGGCATGTAACCTATTCCCTCCCCACCTCACCTATGAATTAAAAGCATCTTAGAGGATGTGCAGTTTAGAACAGGGAAAGGAAACAGGAAGAAAGGATTAAGTGATAACCTCTCTTTAACAAAATACCACTTTCCTGGATTTCAAAGTACTGTAATAATATGAAATTTTCAAATGCAGTTTCATCCTTAATTTTCAACCATATAATGAACTAGCAACAAAATGTTGTATGGGCTGGGAAATCTTGTCAACCAAGATATGTCACATACTAAAAGGAAAGCAATCATTTTTGAATATCATTTTGTCCTAGGTATGGGCTGATGAGAACGGTCCCTTCTGTCTTTGCACACTGGTCTGTTTATCATGCACCAAGAGGAAGGATGGCTAGAATTCAGAGATGAAGGTTCAGAACAGCTGAGAAAAAAATCCTTAGGACTTGAAGGGTAGAGATTGTAAAAGAAGAAAAAAGATCAAGTGTGTCAAAAAGCTGGTGAGAGATCAAACAGAATAAGAGAAGAATAGAGGCCCTTCGATTTTGCAGCCAGAAGGTCATTGGTGATTTAACAAGAACTGGTTCAGTAGAATTAAAAGGACGGAAACCAGACCAAAAGGGGTCAAAGGAGCAATCAGAGGAGAGAAATGTATTACAGAGAGTGTAGTAGACCACACATTCAAGTAACCTGAAGACAAAGGGAAAGAGAGACCAAGTGGTGCTTTCTGAGAATGAAAGAAACAGTGGCATGTTTGAAAGCTGTGGGAAAGTGAGAAGTTGATGATGTGCAGCAAAACACAGCAAGATGGTGGCCTGTTAGAAGATAAAGGGTGTAGAGTAAGAAAAGGAGGTGGAAGAAAAGACACAGCATATTTCACTAAGAAAAGCAGCATTGAAAACATTTTTTTTAAAAAAAACTGAGAAGTGGGAAGATGGGATAGATGAAACATGCAACAGCTTCAGCCACTCTTTATTTATAAAATCAAGTGAGATACTAAGTGGAGAAAATGTACAATTATTAAGAAGGGAGGGATGGCTGTAATTCTAAAAGCAGGGAGCTGATGAAAAGAAGGACAGTCTTTTTGGCAGAGTTCGTTTAAATGCATCTAGGGTATGTGCTGGCGCACACACAAACACTCTTGGCCCAGCAGCAATGTCTGTCCAAGCAATGAAGAACAAGCTGCCCTCACATGCAAAGGCCAGCCAGCACATTGTGGTGAATAGTTAGCACGAGACAGTAGCTGCATACAGCACCAATATCACTGAAGCTATTTATTCAGTGCAACATACAATATTCATAATTTTCAAAAGGAGTAAAGAGACAAAACAGGACCTTTAATGTTGTGGCTCCAGTATTCTTAATTACTGTAGTTATTAGGAGTTTCTGAGCCTCTACTTGTAGTTATTCAGAAAAGCTATTGAAACTTCTTCTGAGCACTACTTCTGACAGACTGCATTACACTAAACACAAAGGCAAAGGCATTAATAATTCACAGGTGGGGTTACCTAAACAACCCATGTGTTTGACACGTTCACATATTTTATACTTTGATATACACTTATTACTGGACATATTTTATATTTTGACATACGCTTATTATTTAACATACACTTATCACTGGACATAAAAATAGTAATATTTGTGTGACTTTCAAGTATGTTGGGCACACTGGCTCACTAGAAATATTATAGGTATGTAAAAATAAAATTCTATTTGAAGTTCACCAAAGATTAAGTTATGAGATAACCTTCAAAATAAGAAATGGAAACTCATCATTCTGTCTGTTGTGGAAAAAGTCTACAATGAGTCATCTAATGTGGGCATACTGCGGGCATAGTCTTAATGGCACAAATGAAATGTGAAACATTGCATTTGTATGTACTTATTCTGCCACCTGCTGTTGCTTTTGTAGATAAATTAGAATTGTTACTCTTTTAAAATACAAGAATCAAGCAGAATAATGCTTACCACAAGGATGTTTGTTTGTTTTTGTTTGGTTTGTTGTTTGTTTGTTTGTTTAGTCAGATGACACAAAATGCAAGTACAATTTCAAATTTTCCATAGGGGAAAATTAAACATTCTAAATACTTGCAGAACTATATACATTACATTTCTAAAATTCCCTTCTCCTTAATATCCTCCTGCAAAAGGGCTCTTTTATTCAACCCATAATGTTAATTTTGAAGCTGTATTTCATCTTGCATGGATGATTCTCTGCAGACTACTTTATAAAGCATTACATAGCCCACACATTAGGACAAAGGTGGAACTCATGCAGCCTTCCAGTCATTGTTGGACTACAGCTCCAGATGTTCCTTACAATTGGCTATGCTGGACAGAACTGTTGAGATGTGCAATCCAACATGTGGAGGGCCATATGAGTCCCACACTTTTTTTGGGTCAAAAGGCTTCAGTGAAGTACGCTTTAAACTAGTGCTTCCCAGCTGTTGTTCTTTGTTCTTGTTATGTGTCCTCATGTTAACACCAACTAATGGTGTTCTCATCATAAGATATCTTTTAGCAAGATTTATTCAGAGGAGGTTTGCCACTGCCATAGCCTCAAAGGCTGAGAGAGTATGATTTGCCCAGGGGCACTCAGTAGGCTACCATGGCTGAATGAGGATACATCAGGGACTTAGACAGAATTTTGGTAATTAGCTTACTTGCTGTTCACCGCTATGATCTTTGGAATAGCGGTATATAAATAAAACAAATTATTATTATTATTATTAAGTGGTACCATTATAATGGGGCTTGGGTGCAGCAACATGGCAGCATGCACCATCCATTGTATCTAACGGAAGGGGGGCCCATACCCCATAGACCCTCCCCCCTTGGCTATGTCCCTGAGTCCATGGTCTCTTAGTCTAACACTCAAACCACTCCTTTCACCAAATTTTATCTTTAGCCATCCCAACATCCAACAGACTCCACATGTAGACCTTTATTATAACTCTTAAGTATTCATATATAAGTATTTACGTATTTGCCACCATACGTCCCACTTTACTGTTACAGGTTGAATCTCTCTTATAAAGAACCTTGAAATCCAAATATTTCAAAAACCAATGCTTTATTCATGATTGGTTCAGATAGTGATAACTTTGCTTTCCAATGGTTCAAAGTATACAAACTTTGTTTCATGCACAAAATTATTTAAAATATTGTATAAAACTGCCTTCAGGTATACATGAAACATAAGGTGTTTTTGAAACATAGATGAATTTTGTGTTTAAACTTGGATTCCATTTCCAAGACACATGGAACCATTAATATCTGCTGGGGTTTGTTTCCAGGACCCCACCCCCAGATACCAAAATCTGTGGATGTTGAAGTCCCATTAAATACAATGTCATAGTAAAATTGTGTCCGTTATATAAAATGGCAAAATCAAGATGTGCTTTTTGGAAGTTATACATATTTTAAATATTTTCAAGCTGTGGATACTTGAATCCATCGATAAAAAATCTGTGGATATAGAGGGCTGACTATATCTTATTAAGTATATATACACAAATATAGGTATTCCAAAATAATTTTAAAAATCCAAAATACAAATCAGTTCTCTTCCCAAGCATTTAGGATAAGGGCGACTCAACATGTATTATCTTTCCTTTTCTAACCTTGTGATTTTGTTACTCTAGCTTTGCTCTTCCAGTGCCTGCTGTGGTTTGGAATACAAGCTGCTTGGGACCAGGACTTACCCTTTTTTGTCTTGTTTACTCTGACTTTTGTCATTCATACTATGCAGTCAAGAATGGCACAACCACTATTCCCCTAAGATAGTGAACTTCTAGTTTCTAGGTTTCTATAAACTTAAAGTACTGGCAAAAAGGGCAGGAAAAGGTTAAAACAATGTCCTTCATTTATGGCTCCATTAAAAGCTTATTGTGCTGGGTTAATTTTGGCAGCTATCAACCACTATCTAAAGTAAACATACAACTCTCTCTCTCTTCAGTCTTTGATTTCCAGCTGCCTCCTCAGAAATTTTTTCACTTCCCTGGGTAATACATATGTTGAAGCATCACATTCCTATACAAGACTTAAAGAATTTCATTTCATCAAGTTTACAGATTAACTGTCATGGCAACATCACACCTACAGTATTTCTCCAGGATGTATTCTAGGAAATCCCAAGATGAAAACGCTGCAGGAGAATACAGACAAACACTTCACAAGGCAGCACAAGGTGACTGACAAACAGAAACTTTCCAGCAGTTCATTAGAACTGCAGGAATGTAGGTGTGGATTTTCTGCTTGGATTGCAAAAGTCAACTACAGTTTATGTTAATTTTTTATTTTACAACCAGAAGCCATTCCTTCATTTGTTTCAGGAGTGGGAAATTTGTGGCCAGCAACAAACTGAACAACAACTTTCCTAATTGCTCACCACTGCCTGTTTCCTAAAACTGATAGTCCATTATCCCAAGAGATATAAATTGCTCATACTTAATTTTTGTAAGAGAATCAATATAGTGTAGTAGTTTGAGTGCTGGACTACCAGGAGAAGCAGACAGCCAAGAAGGAGCGGCCTCTAGTCGCTCTGGCCACGATTGAGTCAGGACCATGGCAACTGCATGGCCCACTCCCAAAGTGGGCCACTGCCTGCAGTCCCAAACATGCCAGCCAGGAATCAGTTTAAACCAACTCCTTTTTTGCGGAGGCTTCCGGCTCCATTTTGGGCAAGCTATTCTCCCAGCCTCAGAGGAAGGCAAAGACAACAGCCCCCTCAAACAAATTTTGCCAAGAGAACTTTGTGATAGAGTTGTCTTATGGATGTCATAAGTCAGAAACCACTTAACAGCACACAACCAGAATAACACATTTTTGTATACATTTATTGTCCACTATTTTATTTTAATTCTTATCCTACCTTTCTCCTAGCACATGAGCTCTATGGTCATGATAATCCTTAATATGGAAAGACTTGCATTTAAATTTTCTAACATGCAAATATTCACTTGCAAAGATATGATGCTCTCACTATTCATTAGGATAATACAGTATGTGTCTCACAATAATATACAAAAAGATATAATTAACTGACAAGAATACTTCTTTAAGACAGCCCAATTTGAATTTGGAATGAAACGTATGGTATGGAGGATCAACTTGTTTAATTCAGAAGTCTCTTACACAGACAGAACCTAATTCTGTTCTGCCTTTCCTTCAACACAAGCTGTGTGTGCCCAAGGTAAACCTATCATGGGGTTTTCTGGGCTGGATTCTGCAGAGAGGGCTTGCATTGCTATGCTCCAAAGCTGAGACAGTGTGACTTCCTGCCCAAGGTTAGCCTATCATGGAGTTTTCTGGTCTGGATTCTCCAGAGTGGGTTTGCATTGCTATGCTCCAAAGCTGAGACAGTGTGACTTCCTGCCCAAGGTAAACCTATCATGGGTTTTTCTGGCCTGAGTTCTCCAGAGGGGGTTTGCATTGCTATGCTCTGAAGCGAAGTACGATTTACAGTATGATTCATAACAGTAGCAAAATTACAGTTATGAAGTAGAAACAAAAATAATTTTATGGTTGGGGGTCACCACAACATGAGGAACTGTATTAAAGGGTCACTGCATTAGGAAGGTTGGGAACCACTGATCTAGATGATGAAGCAAAGGAAAACAGTGTCAAAGAACCTACAAAATTATGACAGGCATAACTGTTTTGGCTAAATGCTGGATGGAAGAGAGAGTAGAGGGAGATCAGTGCTTCCAAGAAAGATTGCACTCTTGTCTTTCACCAGGGGCTGGTTCCCTTTTTATAAGAGTTAAAGTATAGTATTTACATTGACCCATGGATAAGTCAACCTAGGTTTTTGGGGTCAATTTTTTGACTAAAATTTCTAGACATATACATGAGTATATACAGTAATAGTTTTATTTGGGAAAAATATGAAAAAACACACATATGAGAATAATTCTCTCTAACATCCAGCATACAGAGCTAACCAAAATGGAAAACTGAAAGGGTGTAGTGGAATCTGAGAGTTGGACTGAGGGGTGATAACTACCCATCTTGAAGAATGGTCCACGGAATGCAGAAATGGTCCAAACCAGGAGGCTTGGGAGCATCTGTGTTGGAAGGCTACTGGAAGTAGATTGTGGTTCAGATGGAAGTCTGATGGCAACAGCCACTGGGCATAGAGGGGAAGGCAGTTCAACAGTGGCAACTGGTTATATTTGTACCCTAAAACCAACCTGAAGCTAAGGGGATTTCATGAGAAGCAAAGACTTACTTAACAGCCCCTCAGAAGGACCAAAAAGGGTTTCCAAAGTAATGGATTGTTTTGATATCAAGAAGATGAAAATGGGTTAATTTTGATTGATGTTAGCCACATTGGCTACACAAAACACTGACAATACCTCTAGGGTTGCCATTCATCAGGACCTCCAAACCAGGACAAATGTAGGACAAAATGTTCAAATGTAGGACACATTTTTTGTGTCCTACATTTGAATAGGAGCCTCCGGGGCTTTCCCTCTGGGCCTGGGCCCCGCCCTCGGAGGGGGCGGAGCCCAAGCAGAGAGGGACTCCTCCCCTTCAGGGAGGCTTTCCCTGCAGGCCTGGGCCCAAGCGGCAAAGGAAAGCCTCCCTCAGCTTGCTATATCTCGCCGGGGAGCAGGGGCAATCCCAGGGGCGGGGCCAAACCGGGCCTTGACCATGTGGCCCCGCCCCAAACCGGGAAAGTCCTGCCCCCAGGCGGGATATGGCAAGCCTAAATACCTCGGCCACCCCATAATGTGTGGACAGGAAGGGTACTTGGGGACTCAGTAGGGGATAAAAGGGGATTTAGTCTTGTTTGATTTGCTGGTAAGAACCTATCTTTCGTTTTCTGTTTTGGTAGGAAATGCAGAGCGTGGTGGTTTCTTCTTCTTCTTCTTTTAGAAAGCCCATTAATCCTTTGTATTTAAGCCATTCACAATAAGTGCCTCATTCAAAATACTAGCTTTCTAGTGTTTCAAGGGCCATTGCAGCCTCCACAGCACATGCTGGCATCCAGAGTACATTATCAAACTGCAGCTGAATCAAAAATACATCATAGAGATATCAGGGTGCTTACAGTAACTAGTGTCTGTGAGAGGCAAATGTTATTGGCTCCTTCAAAGGTACCTTTTTTGTTACTTTAAACTTGCTTTCCTCCAACTTGTCACTTTTTTCAAGATAGACCACAAAACCCATTACATGATTGTTGCCCAGTGGTATTGGGACTCCAATTTGACCGTAAATTCTCAGGTTGATACATGCTGTCCTAAACCACAGAATCTCATGTTACAGTTGGTTCAGTTATATTTTGCCACTGATCTGCTCTTCTCTTCATCACCTATTAATATGTATACTATCCACTCTCTAGTCAAACTCTTTATTTGTTAAAGGTTAACAAAAAATAATGTAAAAGGTTATTGAAGGAATGATAAGCTCACGACACAGTGCCTCTTGGAGAGGCAGACTCAAAAGGTGGTGTTGGGAGATACCTATTAGACACCCTGGTTACAATCCTGTGCTGTCACTCAGGGCTCAGCTCTGTCTCCCAAACTGTTTAATATTTTCCTGAAACCACTGGGAAGGGGTCATCCAGAGTTCTGAAATTCAGTGTCACCAGCATATTGCTGACACATAACTTTGTATCTCCTTTTCATCCTATTCAAAGGAAGCTGCTTCTGTAAAAAGCCAGTGTCTGATGTCAGAAATGAACCAGATGAGAGGGAACAAATTGAAATTTAATCCAGATAAAACAGAGGTGTTTCTGCTCACTTGGAAGACAGATTAGGAAATAGCAATTTAGCTTGTGCTGGATGGGGTCCCACTCCCCCTAAAATATTGGTTCACAGCTTGGGTGTTCTCCTGGACTCAGATATGGGACTGGTTGTACAGGTTTTAGCTGTGGCCAGAAGTGCATTTGCACAGTTAAAACTAGTGAGACACCCATTCTTTAAGAAGTCAGATCTGGCTATGGTGACACATGCCTTGATTACATGCCATTTGGACTACTGCAACGTGCTCTACATAGCACTGCCTTTGAAAACTGTTCAAAAACTTCAGCAAGTGGGTACAAGGATCATATGATCTTGTTGTTGAACCATCTACATTGACTATCAGTAGAATTCTGAGTGCTGGTTTTGACCAATCATGAACAGCTTGGGGCAGACTATCTAAAATACCGTTATCTCCTGATATAACCAGATCTGCAGGGGAGAGCTTTCTCTCATTCCCATCACCTTCACAGGTGCAGTTAAGGACTTGAGAGGGAGCCTTCTCTGTGACTGTTCCCAGTCTGTGGAACTCTCTGTCACAGGAGGCCCAGATGGCCCCCTCCCTGATCTCTTTCTGCCAGCAGGTAAAGACATTTTTATTTAAGAAGGCACTTGGTGACAGCAGATACAGCTTTTAATGGGGAGGGATATGTGTGTTTTTTTATTTCATCATGGTTTAAATGCCTTTTAATGCTGATTTAACTTGTGTTCTAACTTTTATATTAAGAGTTTTTGAATTATATTGTGTTTTTAAGGTGTTGTGTGCCACCATGGCTCCCTAAGCAGGAGAAATGAGAGATAAAAATAAATACATTTCAGCTAGAGACAATTCTTAATCAGAAATGCTGAGTGCTCCTGAGCATATGCATAAGAATTTTCTGCACTAATGCATCATTGCGTCCTTTCTGCCTCTCCACTTATAATAAAGCAAGGTCTGCAAGCATCAGCTGTAGAGCACATGATTTCCATGTATGAGCCAAGAATCCCAAGTTCAGTCTGTGATATTTTCAGTTTAAAAATCATTATCTAAAAAGCCCATTATTCTCTGCACCAATCCTGCATTCATTTCATTTCTCTTAACCTTGTAATGTTATGGTTAATAAAATGATGTTTGCATGCATTAAAATTCTAGCTTGTCTCTGTTTCAAAACATATATGAAATGTTAATGCAATAAAGACTCAGCAAGGAAACAAAGTAGCCCAGCAGCTGATGAATTATCATTAAAAAAACCCAAAAATATCTACTCTGGCTTTACTTATTCCCTTAGCCAAATCCTAAAACTACTCTCTTCCTTCATCTAAAAAAATAGTTAACAGTTCCCACCAAAGTCCTCAAAGCACATGACCCACTGAAGCAAGGATGGATCGAAAGCAGAATGGGGCTAGGAAAGAAATAAACAGGTGGGAAAGAGGAAGAAGCTAAGAGAAGAGTAAATGGGGTGAAATTTAAGGGAAAAAAATTCACTTAATATATCCAAGTACCCAGAATTGTGTTATCAACACACATCCAAAAGGTAACATATCAAATCATAGTAATATATAAAAGCAGTAAATGAAATCAACAAATAGAATAAAAGAAGTGAAAGGAATCATAATGTTTTACAACACTATAGAGAAAGAATCCAACAGTTCCACTACAGGCAGTGAGAGTGTGAGACAGCAGCCTTCAACTCTATTGGGTTTGATATTCTGAAAGGACCATGAGTGCCCTAGGGCCTCTGGCTGAGTGAACAAATTGGCTCCATGCACACTCCATTCCTTCATAATTTCTCTTCCTTTCCATAGTCTTCTTTCTGAAATTTATGAGGCAGTAGACAGGTCTGAATAAGAAGCCAACACAAAACCGTGTAATGCTTCTCTTCCAATCCAGATCTATCTCCTCCTGAGTTTTCTTGCCTATTGTATCAAGCAGGCAAAGAAACAGCCTGTGCAAACCAGCCATTAAGGCCAGCCTGGGGGGCAGAGTTGGGATGTAGCGTCCACACAACGCACTCCTGACTCCATCCCCATGGCAGTGTGATGCCGTGTGCCGCACCACAGCATCACAGTGCTCTTCTGGAGCTGCATTTAGATGACTCAGTATCAAAGGAACACCGTAAAGCTGATTTTTGCAGCTCCTTTTTGCGCCACGGAAAGGCCAGATCTTTTGTTTTGTTTAAAATAAGCTTGCTCTCCTCCATCAGAATCAAAACAGTTTGTTCCATCCTACAATGCTTAATGAACAAAGAAGCCAGTTTTTAGAGTACAGACTGTTCCCCCCCCCCTTTCTATGGTAGCTAACATTAATATTTTGTCAGCTGGTGAAGAAGCATGGGAAAACCCAATAACGTACTACAATGTATATTAAAAGCAAGAGTGAGTGTCCTAAACGATTCATATATTCTTGTTCGGAAAGAAGCATGGTGAAAAATAGAGCTCAAAAGATGTACCCTCAAAAATAAATAAATCCTAAATCAACTATATATACCCTACATAATCAACTCGCCCTAGGTTTTGTGGCAGATTATCCACCAGCATGACTATCCAAGAAGACCAAAAGGGATATGACCTATATATACAACTCCAATATTATTTTGGTTTTATTCTTACATACCTGCTATTTACTATATTGTATATGCATATTCATATTTGCTAAATGAAATAAAAACTACAGCTCAGTGCAGGCCTACGACTGGTACTCAGTATAGTATTATGAAACTTCCTTGTTGTAAAAGAAATTGATTGTGTAACAGATATAGCTTTTCCAAAGAGTTGGGGTTTTGAAAATCCAAGTATGGCATAGTGCACATGAAAAAAGCTTTCCAATAACCTTACTATATTGAAACCATGAGTATGCCACAGTAGCTCAGTAGGAAAATGCTGCCAGCACCTCTCCAAAAAGGTACTACAGACAATTTGTCTTTTGAGCACACAACTGGACACCTGCACTGATCGATTTGGAGCTCAGTCTACAAAAATCTGAAACTATTTCCTTCACAATTCAACGAGAAAATGGACGAGGATGTCTAATGAGGATCTAGGAAAGAGTACAGTAACCCAATAAACTTTGTGAAAATAGAACTGCAGCATCTGCAGAAGTCGAAGGTTTTCTGAAAGTTAAAAAAAAACTTGGATCACTAGTTCATTTGCTCTCCTTTAAAAAAAGAAAAGAACCTGAACAGACCAGTGATGATAATTTATTTTGACAGCACATCTGTTCTCTTTGGCTTCACTTTGGAACTGCCCTAGATAAAAGCAAAATCCCTAAGCTCTGGTTTACAGTGGAGACATTTTTTTTTAAAAAATGTGACTCTCTTTTTATCAAGTTAGTCACTTTATCCACATATAAATTAAATGGTGACAGACGAATCTTGACATGGTAAATTCAGAATTCTGACATCAGGGTTGCCAGCTATGGAGTACAATATCCCAGCGCTTGAGAGCTCAGGGCCCAAACCTCAGACCTATAGACAGCCCCTAGTGTTGTCACAGGGAATTGCTCTTGGTGACATCATTAACCCTGATGTATGCATCAACTGAAGTTGTTTAGACTAGAGCATGCCACTGACATGTTTAAAAATCACACCAAAAAATATAAGAGAGATAGTATTTATGAATGAGCACATACATAATTGATATAAACTAACCAATTTAACGTTGAGAGATGCTATTGATGCTAATTTCTTTTTAACAAGTTATCTTACACATTTTGATATACCGTACTGTACTTAAAATTCACTCAGTAAAATGACCCTCACTTTGTAGTAGGTGTACAAGCAGCCAGCCAAATTTAATGTGCATGTGCACATTGAAACTCTCAACTGAGATCTCACAACAAATCTAATATTCACTATAGGCCTCAGTTCATTAAAATACTGGAACATAATATTAACTGTTAACATTTCAAATTGGTCAGGTGGCTCATGCTGCCATCCGTCTGTTTTGTGCTGCCAGCAGCTCTAAATGGAGGTGTGTACAGAGGATCACTGTGTCAATTGGTTACTATGTAGTTGTGCTGCAGGCTGGAAAAAGCAGAACTGTTAAGCCAAAAGCTTAGTTGTTTACACTTCCCTGGTACCACTGAACCACACACATAACCACAAAACTCAAAATGTTCCACCCTTTAAGAAAGTTGCTTCTTTTTGTTAAGATTCTAGTAATTTCTGCATCTGCATACACACTTACATATGAGCATGTGTAAATTGTTACACAAATACTGTATGTACTGATGAGTGTGAATCCCAAGTCTTTTTATTATCTAGCAAGGCACCTGGGAGGGAACTAGTCAAGTTATTGTCACATACAGTCGGTCCTTCATATCCACAGATTCTTTATCCACGGATTCAATCATCCACAACTTCCAAATATTCAACAAAATATATAAATTCCAAACAGCAAACCTTTATTTTGCCCTTTTAAATAAGGGATACCATTTTACTATCCATTGTATTTAATGGGACTTAACACTCCATGAATTTTGTAACCATAGGGAGGCCTGGAGCCAACGCCCAATGGATACCAAGGGCCCACTGTATATTTGTTCTATCTAAATAAGTGTAGAGATATGATAAGAGCCAAGGCTTCACAATCACCAAGTGAGCTCTACTTCTCCCAAAAAGTACCTGTGAATACAACATGTTTGTTTATATATTCATGCATTTATTTAAACTACTTACATACTGCTTTTCATCCAGTATGTATATAGGACAGCAAAATACCATACAACATTAAGATATAGAATAAAATTGTAACATTAATGATGGGCAGCAATCATGAAGCATCAACAAATACATATACTGCAGACTATGGTGTTTATCATATTTAAGTAAATGTAAATGTTCACTTAACAAAACAATCAATCAATCTGTTGTTGTGAGATTTCTGGAAAGTAAAATATTATAAACAGTAAAACTGTACTAGCCAACCTTATAAGTACATTCTCTATATTACCAGCTTGTTTCGAAGCTTAACTGAAACTTAGCCAAATTCCTCAGCAGCTTTAGTTTCAGTTTCAAACTTAATGCAATGCAGATTTTGAAAATACAATCACCATTAAAGACATATGGTGAAAGCAAAGTCCTGAAGACATCTGTAAAGTCTTGGACCATTTGCTGTTGCTCTGGTGTCCAGGACTGGGATTCAATATGAGATTTCATGTTCATGTCACCATCCTTGTATGCTTAAAAACATACCTTTAACTGCACTTGTAGTTATAGAAATCGGCCTGTGAAAACAACCTCTTTTTCATTTTATCTAACTGAGCCATCAAAGTAAGTAAATACTGTACATAAAAACACAGTGTTCATTTTTCTTATAATTCTGCCAAACGTAATTGAGGTAGGCAACATAGCTTCTAACATTTATGTTTATCATCCGCTGTAATCTCATGCACCCAGTAGGATTTTATGCAAAAGTGGCAAATAGAACGCTGATCTTCAGAGTCCAATGCTCAAAGCACTACACCATGCTTTCCCAATTTACCACTTTCCAAATGATTTGAACTGCAAAATTTACCAAATCCCAGCTGGATATCAAGAAAATTCTGAACATTGTAGTCCAAAACAGCTGGAGGGCACAATATTAGGGAAAGCTTCCTTACCCAACAGGGGGATGCATAGAAACCTATGGCTTAAATGAACTGTCATAATAAATGATGCAATTTGCCACAATTTGAGTTATATAGAATAATCTGATGTCAAATGTATTGTTTGAAATTTAAACAAGCACAAACTTCAACACAATGCATTTTAAAGCTCAAAAAGAGAAAGAGAAGTGGTGGGAGGCCTTGCCCTTACTCTTCAATCTCCTTCATTTGACAAAGCCATCACTTGAATGTTGATGGCTGAAAGCAGTTAGAAAGATTGTGGGAAAGTTTATCTTAAAACAGGAGACCACACAAGAAATACCTTACATATGGCAAAATAAAACAAAGATGGCAATGACAGGTAAATTCAAAGTAGAGTAATAAGAAGTAATCAGAGGACAGCACAGTTTGTTGGCACACAAACTTCTAAAAAGTTGGATACTTATTGACTGCCTGAGTAATAATTCAAGGGAAATATTCAAGGTTTATTCATGCAAGAAATAATGTAAGCAAATTGTAGTAACTGGGCAAGGAAAGCAAAAAGTCTCCAGTTAGAGGCAAGTATAAGGCCAGAGATAATGAAATAAAAATATTCAAAAAGAATTGGAAATAGTATTGGAAATAAACAGAGGCTGGATGGCCATCTGTCAGGTATGCTTTGATTGAGAGTTCCTGCATGGCAGGGGGTTGGACTGGATGGCCCTTGTGGTATCTTCCAACTCTATCATTCTATGATTTTATGATTCTATAATTCTACTAATACCCATGGACAAAGACAAATAGCAGAATCCAGTTTGGCACATATAGAACTCTGCTTCTAGAATAGGCCCTTCTCCTCTCTTGTTCTTCCTCTCCCCGCATCTGCTCTGCTAGAGTCTCCCTTCAAGAGCAGGATTTCAGGGCATATGGTGGGAGAAAGATCACCCCCATCATGGTTCCACTGGTGGAGGCAAGAGAAGGGACCTAACTGGCTACAATTCTGAGGGAAGGAAACATGTATTTTTAAACATTATTTAACACAGACATTATTTCTAGGTTTCAGTACAAAGAATACATGAACAATGATAATAAAGTGACAATGCAAGCTCATGGATTTGTCAAGCAAATGGTCAAAAGTTGATTTTCCAAGGATAGGTTTGCTTTAGGGTCGCCATATTTATTTATTTATTTATTTATTTATTTATTTGCGGTATTTACACCCCGCCCTTCAGCCCTAAAGGCTCTCAGAGTGGCTTACAATTATTATTATTATTATTATTATTATTATTATTATTATTATTTGATTAGATGGTTCCCTGCCCTCAGGCTTACAATCTAAAAAGACATGACACAAAAGGAAAGGGGAATGATGGTGGGAAGGGGATCAGGTCCAGCAGTTCTTCTCTCTCTCTGAGGCCTGGGCCAAGGCAGATGGACTGGAGGGAGGGCTCTGCTTCTTAATAGAGAAGAAGGCAGGAATGACTTCAAGGCACACAACAACAACAACAAAAGTCCAAAAACAAAGAAGAAGAAATAGGAACTTTGCATCACAGCAGCAAATTATTTTTAAAAAGGAAGATAAATTAATCTGAACATCCCAAGAACAAAAATTTGGAATTCTAGCCTTTTATATTGAAAACTTTTCTGGATTGGTCAACAAGTCATCTGTGACTGCCACACGCTTAGAGTGAACTATACTATGAAAGGGATATTGTTGCTGTTTCTGTTGTCTTATAACTTTATTTATATCCTGCCTTTTCCCCTGGATTAGGATTCAAGGTAGTTTTCACATTTAAAAGATTACAGTTTTAAACACATAAAAAGTCAACATTAAAAATAAATGACCATATTAAAAACGTATACAGTTGGTCCTCCATATCCACAGATTTTTTAATCCACGGATTCAAGCATCTACAGCTTGAAAATATTCACACACACACACACACACACATATATATTCCAATAAGCAAACCTTGATTTTGCCAATTTATATAAGGGACAGCAGTTGACTATCCCATTACATTTAATGGGACTTGAGCATCCATGGATTTCGGTATCCACAGGGGGTCCTGGAACCAAACTGCAGGGCCCACTGTATTTTTTAAAAAGTATTCATCTGGCGTTGGAGGGGGGTCATTCTAGACACCTTAGGGAGGGAGTTCCAAAGTGTAGGGCAGGCAATGAGAAGGTCCTCTCTTATGTTCCCATCAACTATACCAGTGAAGGTGGTGGGACTGTAAGGATGGCCTCTCCAGGTAGGCTCATATCAGGAGATACAGTCTATCAGAAAGACTAGGCTTAAACTGTAAAAGACTTTGTACTGTGCCCAGAAACAGAGTGGCAGTCAGTGGACAATCATGTTGGAGCAGGGGAGTTGTATGTTAGAGTTAGCAAAGATATACAGAACCTGAGTGGAGTGACCAGCTTCTTTCAAGTAGCAAACTTTAATCAGCGATTCCAGTAACTATAATTGCCCAGTTCTTTCCAGAAAAATGCACAAGACTGTAGCAGCATCTGAGCAGTTTGATCCAACTTGAATACAAGAGACAGAGAAATGTGTGTTTTACTGGGACTGAAAGAGTAAAAAGTACCATGTTGCAAGTAATGTGTAACTGGGAGGAGGGAGGAAGGGAGTAAAATGATGCTATTTTAAAAGGGAAAAAAATGACACGACATCTACTAATATTACTATTTACTTTTTAGAGTAAAGAGTAATATTTAGTAATTACTGTTAACATGTTACTTTTTAGGAGTCATTCAGAGAGATTTGGGGTCCTTTCTGTATTTCTAGTAATATATATATATATATATATATATATATATATATATATATATAATGAAAAGCCATATGAAGATAAACCCCAAATTCTAAAAAGCAAGTGGACACTGCAATAAGAGTAACAGCAAAAAACAAATAATCAGGAATAGATGATTCCAATAGAACGGCTGCAGTCCACATTGAAAGAGTCAACTCTAGTGCTAACAAACCTATGTCAACAGATATGGAAAACAAAACGATGGCCAACAGATCAATATACAGTCCGACCCACAAAAACTGAGACACAAAGGACTGCAGCAACTAATCTCCCACACAATTATGCTCAAAATTTTGCAATGCAGACTCCAACCATACATGGAGAGAGAAATCCCAGAAGTGCAAGCAGGGTTTAGGAAAGGCAGAGGCTCTAGGGACCACATTGCAAGCTTACGAGGGCTAATGGAGTGCACCAGAGAATTCCAAAAGAAAATCATCATGTCCTTAATAGACTACAGCATAGCCTTTGACTGCATAGATTATGAAAGGCTATGGAACACCCTTAAAGACATGAGAGTGCCAAAACATCTGATAGTCCTGATGAGAAATCTGTACTACTGTCAGAACAGAAATCAAGCTACTATCAGAACAGAACACAGAGAAACAGAATGGTTTCCAATTGGCAAAGGGGTCAGGCAAAGCTGTATCTTTTCACCCTATCTGTTCATCTTCTATGCAGAACATATTATGCGAAAAGCAGGCTTGGACAAAGAAGGAGGAATCAAAATAAGAGAAAGAAATATCAACAATCTAAAATATGCAGATGACACCATAATACTAGCAGAAAACTTCAAAGAATTGGGACAAACGCTAAAGATCAAGGAAGAAATCAAAACTTTGCGAACTCCTAACTGGCTCCAATCTTTGGGGTTTTAAACAAAAATGATAGCTTGACATGTTAATCTGATTGATCTTTAGCCATCATGGATTATATAGGACAAAGTTATTTCATCTTTTGCTAACATTGCTATATGATTAATTATATCTATCCCTACTGCATGGACCCTAATAAGAGGACTATAAATTTGAGTTTTAAAAGAGTAGCACTTCATGAAACCAAGACTTATGCTGCCCTAACACAGTAAACCCATTACCCCCAAATTTAGAAATAGTAATTAATTAATTCATCCATCCATCCGTCAATTCATTCATTCATTCAGAGTTTTTATACTCCACTCTTCTGCCAGAGCGGCTTACAAATTTGTGAAGTCGAAGGCTTTCATGGCCAGCATCCATAGTTTTTTATGGGTTTTTCGGGCTATGTGGGCATGTTCATGGCCCCATAGACCAAAAAAACCACAAAAACTATGGCTTACAAATTGTTAATTAGTTCCCTGCGCTCAGGCTTACAATCTAAAAAAGGCATGACACAAAAGAAGAAGAGAACGGCAGTGGTGAAATGTACAGTGGAGAAATTTAAAAATGTACAGATTGTTCAAAGCCTTGTCGTATCCCACTTTTTCTTAAAACTTCTTTTTATCCAGAAGCAGCTTGTGCTTGCCAGCTGCACCATGAAGTCACCCAAGTCTAAGCACAGCAACATCTGGCTTTTATGCCTCCATTTAATGTTCTGCTAGACACATAGACCCCCTGCTCACAGGAAACCTGCTAATTATACACTTCTGTGGAAAAAAATAATTCCACATAAACAGCAAAGGAACAGAGGACAAAACCCTGCACCATTACTTCCAATGAAACAAGCAAACTTGACAAAATTTCAGTGTGGCATTTTCAGACATCCTACTCAATTACCCCATCCACCCCCCAAAAAGGCTCTGCTCTTTGAAGAGCACTGTGATCCAGCTGAGAGAGGCAGTCTGGTGTTGCTGGACTAGGACTCTGGGAGACCAAGGTCTGAATTCCTGCTCAGCCACAGAATGAAACCTACTGAGTGACCATGGGCAAATCACACTCTATCAGCCAAAGAGGAAAGCAATGGCAAACCTTTTCTGAGTAAATACTGCCATTGGTCAGAGTTAACTTGAAAGTACAAAACAACAACAACAACAACAACAACGACAGAGCTCCTGAGCAAATTTAACCAACTTCTAGGAATACAGGGAGTAGAGTTGTTTTTTTAAAAATCCATATATTCCTTGAAATGTTGTTTTTCATTTTATTCCTGATATTTAAAACTGCTGTTGTGTCTGAATAATATTTTCATACTTCTGTCATTCACTACATCTATTTTTAAGACAGCAGAAATAAATCTCTCAAGAGTTTAATATGGCTTCTAGACAAGAAAGCCACTAACATGGGATGTGGAACAACAGACAAGTGCACAATTGTGGGCCATGTTACACAACAGGATGTGGCAATCTGTGAGGTAAAAAATTCCTCATTGCTTCCAAGAGTCTCTCTACTCTTGGAAGCACTGTGTGCTGGGATTGCAAATTGCTACTTAGAAAATAACCCACGCAAAGTACACTCCTAGTATTCTGTATATCATAGAAGAAAGGAGACTTGAGTTGACTTTACCAGGAGTTTAAACTGAGGTTCTAGGAAGTCTGAGCCATACCTTCAAAGTCCACTCTACCACTGCCACTCTACACTGGGCATATTGATGTTTTATAACACTTTCTATTGTAAATTATATTGTTGTTTTTTTAAATAAAAAAATATAAAAACTTCATTGGGATTTTGGAAAGAAAATATTTAGTGCAGAGATGTTTTCCCTGTTGTCTTTTATCACCAGAACATGTATAAGAATGCTGATTGAGGTGTTTCATATATCTTTCCATTTTCAATAAAGACAGTTTTCTTTAATGTTCTTTTATACAGTTGAACAGACTATGTTTTGCAACTTTATTTTAATCTCTAAAGCCTTCTGTATTCAAGCTATATCAGGGGTACAACAATGGGCCACGGGTCCCTGGCCCGAGTCTGAATTGTAAGTATGACTATGATTTAAATTACTTGTTCATTTTAATGCTTGTTTGATACTAGTTTTATTTTATTTATCACATAGCTGAGTATACAGTTGATGAAGCTTATCTTTTAACAAAACAGAAAAGAAAACTACCTGCTATAGTCAGCCAACATGTGTTGCTGCCTGCGAACTATTTATACAATTGTAAACTGTTATCTGATATTCATTTTCAAAAATTGGGAACTAATCCCTTTTGTATACTAGTCTGTTTGATTTCTTTATGTAATACAGATGCTTTTTCTAAATGTCAGTTACTTGTTGATACATACTGAACCAAATGTGTGATGTAAATTTCTTTACTACATGTATATAAACAGCCATATATAGTTTAAGTACATTATACACCTGGTTTTGTGGTTTGGTACTATTAACTGTCTCACAAAACTTTGAGAACTGACTGCTCAGGGCCTATGGGTGTTTAATAATATGTTGTATTGTCTGCTTTTGTTTTAGAGAAACTTGCTTTTACATTTCTTTTAATTCTATTGATAACTTAATTATATTTTAACTTTGATATATTTTAGTAATGTCTGTTTTTATTTGTATCTTTTAATTTTGAACATACATTTCCCCAAGGCTGGGGAAAAGACAGCGTACAAGTAAAATCAACATCACTACCATTATTACCTTTTCTTGTGCCTTTTTTTAAAGATCCCTGATTAAAACCAGCAATGGCACCTTTGGGGCTTACCCTTCCTCTTTCAACACATCTGCTAATCATCCCCTGCTGCCGAATCAAAACTGAGATTATACTGGGCCACAGACCATGCATAAAAAAAACCCCAAAAAACAAACACAACACAGGTTAAAGAGAAAGAATTGGGCTAAAGATGATCCCCAGTTTAATCTTTGGCACCAGGAAGAAATGAAGGTTTGATTTGAGAGTCAGCAAATATCATGTGTCGACACAGGGCTAGATTAGCCTTAGGTTGTTACTGATGCAAACATCTGCATTCTGGGGAAGAGAGAAAAATATGCTTTTTATCCTGAATGCTGTTTTCTGAGTAAAAATATACCTTTTGTTAAAAAAATTAAGTTCTTATTAAATCAACTGCCTTTCAAATTTTCTAAAGCATGTTGTTGTTTTTTCTTGTCAATTGTATTCTTGCACTCAAAAGCAAGCCCCATCAGGTTCAATATGATTTTTTTCTAGTTTACTGTCCTACAGCATTGCAACTTTTTAAAAAGCCAGGACTCACGTATCCAGAAAGCAATATAAACAATGACAGATCAATTCCATGGAAGGAAAGAAAGTAAACTAAGAATGATAATGCCTGAAGCTGAGTTGCTCGGCAAGGGATAGCTCTTTATCTTAATTTTTGTAAATTAGCGTGCAAACTCTTGGGATTGTCCAAAGACATTCCTTCACCCTAGTGTTGGTGTGGTGCAATTTTAATTCATCACAAACATGAATGTAAGGAAACTTCAATTGTCATTCCAATGGTTTTTTTAAAAAAATACAGAGCTATCAGTGTTCAAGTATGAATGAATGAATGAATGAAAATTTATTTATATACCACTATTCCTATATAGATCATAGTAGTTTACAACATAAAATGATACAATCATAACAACGTATATCCCCAATAGTGTAAGCAAACTACCCATAACCAATTCAAAGCTATACAAAATCCTCTAAAAACCATTATATTACAATCATTAAAAACATATCATAAAACCATACAACAAAGTAGCTGGATCAAACAATATGAGAGAAGGGAGAAAAAGATAGTATTAAAGCACATGGATGTAAGCTTGACGGAAAAGAAAGGTCTTCAGATTTCTCCTGAACAAATCTAGAGAGGTGACAGAGCGGAGCTCGTCGGGCAAGGAGTTCCAAATCTGCAGGGCTGAGAAGGAAAATGCCCTCTGTGAAGATGAAATATATCTAGACTTCAGAACTCTTAGCAGATGTTTTCCGCCCGATCTGAGAGTGCGGGGCGGACTGTATGGGGAGAGGCGGTCCTCCAAGTACCCTGGGCCCAAGCCATTTAGGGCTTTATAGGTAATTACTAACACCTTGTATTGCGCCCGGAAGCGAATGGGCAGCCAATGTAGATCTTGCAATATAGGTGTTATATGGCTAGTCCTGGAACATCCAGTGACCAGCCTTGCTGCCATATTCTGGACCAATTGTAGCTTCCGGGTTTGGTACAAGGGTTGCCTCATGTAGAGCGCATTACAGAAATCCAGCCAAGAGGTTACCAGAGCATGTACCACCGTTTCCAGGTCCCCCCGGCCCAGATAGGGTCTCAGCTGGTGTATCAGCCGAAGCTGATAACAGGTGCTCCTGACCGTTGCATCCACCTGAAATGTAAGGTGGAGCGACGAGTCCAGAAGCACCCCCAGACTGCGAACTGAGTCCTTCAAGGGGAGCGTGACCCCGTTCAGGACAAGTGGACAAATATCCTTCCCTGGGCCCAGGGAACCTATCACGAGTACTTCCGTTTTCTCTAGATTCAGGCTGAGTCTGTTTTCCCTCATCCAGCCCATTACCGACTCCAAGCAGGCATTTAGAGGAGAGATGCCATCCTTAGTCACTGCATCAGTCAGAGACACAGAGAAACATATTTGGGTGTCATCAGCGTACTGATAACACCGCGCCCCGTATCTCCGGATGATCTCTCCCAGCGGCTTCATGTAAATGTTGAATAGCATGGGGGACAAAATCGCTCCCTGAGGGACACCAGATGTAAAGGCCCTCTTATCGGAACGACAGTCCCCCAGCTGCACCATCTGGAATCTAAAAAACAGGAATACCCATGGCCTTTTCCAATTAAGATTCCAGGTTATTAGTCTGTTAAAACACTATCACCTCATTTACAAGTGCACGCACACACAGATCCATAACATAAAGGAGCATTACTATAATTGAACAGACTTCAGCTATTTTGCCACTGAATTATTTTAATTGGGACAATGAACTTATCCACCAATCCAAGTGTTTTATTGCGAAGAAGTACCAAAACAATAACACACGCCAGAGTAGTTATCAAAACAACCACATTGTCTACTTGGATGGTAGCATTTGTTCGTCACCCTCCCTCATGTTTTCTGAAAGATAGAGGTATAAATACCAGACAGACCTCTCTGGGAGTGCCCAGTCCATGAACAAATGCTACCATCATAAAGGCTCTACCATTCCACCTATAGTTGGAAGGCAGGCACAACCAAGGCCAGAACAGGGCCTCAGAGGATCATATAAGTGGGATTTAAATCTGTGCCTCTCAAGTTATCTGATGTAGGGGTAGGGGGTGGGGGCAATTTCTTTCTCAATCTGCCAGGGACCAGTTGTTGTTGTTAACAGCCTTCAAGCTGATCTCAATTCTTGGCAACACTGTGTATGAGACATCTCCGAGACTCCTAGCCTCCATTGCTCTACTCAAGTCCTGTTAATAGAGTCCATCAATCTTCATATCTTAAGGCTCTAAAATTGACAGTAACTATATTCCTATATTCCTGCATTCACTAACATGAAGGAAGTACCAGTGAATTAAGTCAGGCTTACCTCAGGGACAGCCTGCGTAGGACTGAATTGTGAGTTTCAAACATAATGTGAATGCCTTCTTCATTGGTGTTAACTGCCCTTGAGTGGAACCTGACTCATGACAACCTTGTGGGTGAGACATCTTCAAGCCCCCCTTGTCCTCCATTACTCTGCTTAGTTTCTGCAGATCCTGTTGGGATATAGAGTCACAAGGAAAATGTACAACGTAGGTTTTAATAGTAACCAGGCATAAAAGGGTTACTGTGAGCCATAATGATTAGGCAAAAGATAGTCAACAAGTGCTGTAAAGTCCTGTAGGATGTGGCCAGTCTGAGAGTCCCTCAGGAGGGAGGTTGGACCCTTTGTGGCCCCAGAGGGAGAGGCAAGGCCTAGTAGGCCTCATGATGAGCATTTCACCCCAGAGAGGGCTGTTACTAGTGTGGATGGTGGTTGGTGTTGATGTCTATATTGTTGTAGACAGTGGAACTTCTTCTAAGAATAAAAGCCTCATCTGAGAGAAGTCTACAGAGTCTCTTTACTCATTGAGAAAGGGAGAGGAATTTCTCCAGCTCACAAGCTGCTGACTAAAGTCACGAAGGTGGAAAATCTGGTGCCAAACGTTGACGTGTGGCCTCACGCGCTGCGTAGCAACATCAAAAGCGTTTTAACAGAGCCATGTCCATGACTTATCTGATTGAGTCTATCCATCCGGAATGCAGTCTTCCTCTTTTTCTATCACCTTCTACCTTTCCTAGCATTACTGTCCTTTCTAATGAGTCATGCCTTCTCATAATGTGGCCAAAGTATGACAGCCTAAATTTGATCATCTTGGCTTCCAATGAGATTTCAGGCTTGATTTATTCAAGGACTCATTGGTTGTCTTTTTGGCTGTCTATAATATACTTCTCCAGTCTGCTCCAGCACCACATCTCAAATGAGTTCATTTTCATGCTATCTGTATTCTTCACTGTCTTGCTCTCACATCCATACATGGTATTGGGGAATACTGTACAATGGATTGATCAATTCTAACTTTAGTGCTCAATTGTGTATCTTTACTCTTTACATATTCACTTATCCCATTTGTTCATACCTGACAATTCCCATTCCTCAGTGAACCAACATTGGGAGACAACACTTCTGTATAATAGTATTTTCATCTAATATATTAAAAATGATTCCCTTTTAATAGATCAAAATAGTGAGGTACTATTTGCATGATCTGTGTAATGTCACATTTATTCTGCTTACTACGATTATGTATAATTTGGTTTTCCAAATTGAAAACATGTTCATTTTTAACAACAATAACAAACTTTTTTAACAACAACAAACTAAATGAAATCCTAGTGTAGAGGCATCCCAAGCAATAAATAATAAACCCATATCAAAACCACTATGGTGCAAATGTCTAGAGTAAAAAAAAACAAATTTAAACTATATATATATATATTTTCAACCATTGCTGAGGCTGTAATTTTATACATATTTATCTGGTATTAACTACTACTTATCTCTATGGGGTTTACTTCTGAGCAGATATATAGAGAAATATACATGTGCCTTGTGCTTAACTGAAGTTCCAAAGATTACTCCTTGATCTGAATAATGAACTTGACTTTGTTCAGCTGATGACTGAACCTGTTCATAATTAGTTTCTCGTTTGAAGTTTAACCACTGCACACAAAGCCTGTGTGTCCTATAGCTGGAAAAGCAAGTATGTTGTAACTATAGGAAATCCCCTTCTTGTTGGCCCATGTCATATTCCAGTTTATTGTGTAGAAACATCAGTGCTATCCAACTGCAAAAAGCAATCAAATATTGCCTAATAGTTCTCAAGGTTTAACAGCGCATGACTGTAGTTTCTATTACACAATTTAAAAAGTTTTAGTGTTTGTCCACACTGAACAAACACTTGATTTCCTCATTTTGTAAAATAATAATAAATGATTTCTTAAACACACACTTGTTAAATTTCACTCTACGTCATACAAAAATATGACACAAAGGAATACTAGCTGTCATCTTTTTTCATCTTTTATTTGCACTAATCATTAACAGGTTGCAATCAAGGATGAGCCACTGTGGCCAGATCCCTTTTGGACTGGTGTAGGGGGAGGATAACTTTGAAGAGTATTCAGAACACTCTTTGGTACAAAGAACTTCAGCCAGAGTGTTAGCTGGGGCTGGTTACTGGGGTCATACAACTCCCCTACTTCATCAGCTTAGCAGGCTACCAGTCTGTTTCTAGGCAAATTAAAAATGCTGGTTATAACCTCTAAAGCCCCTTACAGACGCAGGCTGACAGACCATATCTCCTCTGTGAACTTGCCCAAACCCGAGATGCACAGGAGAGGCTATTTTTTTTCAGGCTCTCTGCTGTCACCCTTGCCTCCTTAAGGGTGCAGCCTCAACTGGGATTACAGGCAATGACCACATGTTTCTTGGTTCAAGATAACTTTATTTTAACAGAATTAAACCTAAGCATTTTGGGGTGCTGATGCCAGGACACTGGTATACCACTGGTTGAGGCTACACCCTTAAGGAGGCAACGGTGACACTACTTCCACAGGTATGGTTGATAGGGCCATGAGATGGGGTCTTCTCAGTGGCTGCCCTTAGACTTTTGAAATCTCTCTCTAGGGAGGCTAGGACGGCCCCCTCCTTGCTATTCTTCCCTGGACATAGGGAGACTTGTCCTTTTTTGTACTTCTCTTGACAGGCAAGGTGGTTGTTGTTTTTATTTTCTCTAGACAAGCTTTTAGAACTGATGACCCTTTAGTTATTAAACGTGACCCAGTGACAATCAAGATCCAAGGATAATATATGTTTCCATACATTAGGCTCCATTCTCATTTTACTAGTTCTAGTCATAATGAGAACTGGCTAATGGACATTTATTGTCATGCATTTACAAACACTTTGCTATACAAAAATGATTTTCTGGATACTAAGTACTGGGAATTTCAGTACTTCATGGCTTTAAAAGGAAAGAAAGGCTTAGATTCCAATAAGAAGCCTTCTGCTTCTGAAGCACAGTATCATGAAAATGAGTACTGACTCACCAACAGTTTTCATGTAACTGTATATCACCATTGGTGTCAGAAGTAGCTTTAACTAGCCAGATGTTAAATGAATGAAGGGATGTTATTCTCATTTGTCATCTATTTTATTGAGATGAAATGGGACTGTTGCTCAGGTTTATTTTTTAAATCTCTTTTTGGAAAATATGGTTAATCGTATTCTGATCAGACTTGTTTGGATCACAAAATGCCAACTAGAATAATTTGTCTTTATAAGTAATAAGCAGAAATCACACAGCTTTCTGTTCAGTTTGCAACTAGCAAAGTCATGATTAGAAGTAGATGTCTGTGGTAAATACATAGCATTTCAAAGGATGTCTCTAGTTGTGAAAACCTGGAGATTTTCTTTTATACCTGCCTCTGTAAAAATGACCTCAAGCTCAGTTCCCATGCTTAGACTCTGCCTCAGTGGAAAGGGACAAAACAATGTGGTCACCAGCCTTTAAGATCAAACAGATTGCACACACAACCATAGCTATAGAAGTTAATCTACTACTACACTTATACTGCCTGGGTGCAACTGCATTCTAACTATGTCAAGGTTGTGTATTGATCCAATGAAGACAAAAGGCAAACAATTTCTCTAGCACTGCAGTTATTTCTGTGTTTGTGAGAGCACATAGTAATCTAACCAAGGCGTCACAGACCAAACCAGAAATGGTTGAGGTCATTCTATCACTTGGCATCACAACTTTGAGGAAGCTGGGTATAAATTAAAATTTATCCTCCAATCTCTGCCTTGCATAAATCTGTAATATTCTTGGTGCAACACAAACAAAAATACCTGGACTGTAGTGCTTGATTTATGTTTAAGTTAGGATGTTTAGGAAGCAAACACATAAAGCTGCCTTGCTGATACATAAACAGAGTTCAACAGGTAGACCACCAGCAAAGTATGTCAGGCAGTAAGATCTTAATTTTCAGATGGGAAATGAGTGTAACACAGCTAACATAAAATCTTGTGGTTTCACAGTAAAAGGAACAAGCCAGTAACAACAACAACAACAAGTGAATATTAAGAGACTGTGATTAGGATAAAGGAGTTTTCTAGCAACATTTGACATGTTTCCCCCAGTAAAAACTAAATTTAGCCATATACTACCATTCTTCATGAATGCATGTATCATCAAGCTTGCCCTTTTATGGCACTTTGAATGTTAATTCTTTGCTTTAACTCTGATTGCAAGGACTGCAGGGAACAAGCATCAAACCTGCACATCATGGACAAAAGGTAGCAGTGGAATGAATATTCAAATGGTCCAGAAAGATATTTTTAGGCCTTATTCCCACCACATAATAAACTGGTTTGCAAACCGATCTGAACCAGTTTAAATTACCTTAGTTTGCACTTGCACTGAATTTCTGGTGCAGTTTGTTGAAGGGGGCCCATTGCTAAATCCATTTAAATCGGTTCTTCCAGATCTGCGGAATTCCCCGCTTCTTTTCAAATGAATTGATTCAGCACAAATGTGAACTATTTGATTTGGTTCCTGTGGCATGGTCGCAACTCCATGTTGAATCAATCCATTGCTGAATGTGAATGTGAAGTGGATTAAACTAAAACAGGTAGGTTCGATCACAGGTTGAATAGTGTGACTGTCTATTTGGCGCTAAGTCGCTTCATTGATTCGACTAAAAAAACTATTTATTTTGTAGTGGGAATAAGGCCTTGAAGTGTCAAAAAAAAATATAGAGGGGGAGAAGAATCCTCGACAGAGAAGAATTTTCACAGCCCAAGACTTATTCTGCATAAATTCATACATGGTTATTTTGCACAGCTAACATCATATACTGCACAGGTAATTGGGGACTCGTTCTGTGTAAAATTTGCACATGGTTAACTTACATAGGGAAAAGCTTTTGCTGTGCAGGAAACAGATTTTTATTTGTATTGCTTTCTTTGCAGTAAATAATATTAAGTAGAAATAAAATTATTTCTGTAAAGAAAATGCTGTCTCTTGTGCAGAAAATTTTCCTTGCAAATTTTGTGCACCATACTTGACTGTGGAGATAAGGCAGATTTGGGCAGGCAGAGGACAGCCCTGGCAACATGCAATCAGGATGGGTCAAGCGCCAGCGAATGAGCATGGAGTTAGGGATAGGTATAAACAGAGCAGGAGAGAGAGTTGTTGATGTTGGTGTTGTTAGTTATTTGGTTAGGGACTTGGTTAGGGACAAAACTCAAAGGGAGAGTTACTGTTTTAGTACAACCTGAGAGGCTAAAGAGCCTGAGAGGCTAGGATATACTGCAGAGAAAGGCAGTTAAAAGTTTTTAAAAGCACCCAAGAGAGGACTAAGCGTGTCCTGGAGGAAGTGAAGTGTTAGTCTCTGAGGAGAATACTAGTGAAAAGTGAAGCATAAGCAGTTAATAAAAGTGTAAGAAACAAGAGTGTAATGAAGATTTTGAATGGTTTTGGATTACTGTAACAAACAAGTATAAGGACAAGAAACCACAAATGTAAAAACAGTGTAACTAACAAAGTATATCAATAACGTGCCAAATGTGAACAACATCCCACACAAGTGATACTGTATTTAAGTTAACCTGCAAATAAACCTGTAACATTGTTTCAATAAATGAATGTTTGGATTGCTTTCAAAGATACAGTTATACACTACCAACACAGAGGAAAATACTTTGGTATTGTCCCTTTGAGTAGTTTGGGGGGAAAGTAGGTCTTTGTCACAGACTGGTGGCAGCTGTGGCACAAGGTGACAAAGGAGTAAAGGGGTTTTTAAAAAGGAAAATAAAGAGGTTTTGGGCAGTGCCACGTTGTCACCATCACAATGACTTTCTCACAGTGGCAAGAACACAGCTAAAATTAATTTTTGCTTTCTTCAAGAAGAAATTTAGTGAAGAATTACATCCACATAGAAAGCAAAGTCTACAACATTCAGATTAAAAATAATTTCCTTATATCCAACTGCCACAAAACTCCAGTTGTCTTGTTCCCAAGACAAGGGACAAGTGGACCATCTTACAGTTTCTAATACATGGCAGGCTAAGGCACACCTGGCAAATTCAGTAGACCTCTGAACATAACTAATCAGTCTTATTTTTTTCAAAAAGAACATGAAATCATCTGGGCTGCCATTCTCACAAGACATGTCATGCCCATGCTCCTAACATTCACTGAAAAATTCAGCTTATAAATAACATAAAGCAAAAAGGTCAATAGCATTCTTCAGATTTGATTCCCACCTCCAATTTTTTTTTAAAAAAAAATAATGCTGTTTCTTGTACATCAATTAGATGTTCTGTAAGTGTTCTTTTTGTTCTCCAGCAATCAAACTGTAACATGGAATTTTATTGGCCTCTGTGAACAATGTTTGCTTGAAGGGTGTTAAAAACAGCAAGCATTTTAAAATTGAAATGACTGCTGTGGAGCTGTGTTCAACTCTAGTCTAAGAGCAAGGACTGCATATAATCAAATGGGAGAAGATCGGCTAGAACAGCGGTTCCCAACCTTTGTTGGGCCGCGACCCCCCATTGGGGATGAAAGTCCCGCCCGCGGCCTCCCTGATTGGTTGGGAGGCCGGGAAGGGGCGGGACTTTTGGCCACCTACAAGCCCCAGCGGGCTTTGCGGCCAGAAGTCCCACCCCTTCCCAACCTCCCAACTAATTAGGGAGGCCGCAGAGGGAAAAGGGGCGAGACTTCCAGTTGCAAAGCCCACTGGGGCTTGCAGTCCCGTCCCCTTCTTCCCGCGGTTGCCTGGCAGCCCCGAGGAGAAGAGGAGGAGGCGGCCCCCACCCCTTCCTCCCCATGGGTGCTTGCAACTGCGGGAAGGAAGGGAGAGGAGGAGGCGCCCCCCCGCCCCTTCCTCCTCGCAGGTGGCTGCACCCGCGGGGAGGGAGGGAGAGGAGGAGGGACACCCCACCCCTTCCTCCTTGAGCATGCCCGCCCCAGTGCGGGCACATGCAGGGAGAAAGGGAAAGGAGGGAGGCCCACCCCCTTCCCCTTTCCCCCACTGATGCCTGCTCCAATGCCGGCACCCACGGGGAAAGGGGAGGGGGGAGGCGGTGGTGATTCCCAACCTGGCAACCCCTGAGAAGGGGTCGCAATCCCCAGGTTGGGAACCACTGGGCTAGAAGTTTATAAACACAAGGGTTATATTGGCAGAATATTTTTAGGTTGAAAAGCTTAGTGGAAAAAGATATTTGAACAAAATAAGAACATATGTGTAGCTTCTTCTCACAAAAAGGAGATTAGCAGTACAGTGGTGCCTCGGGATACGAAATGATCGCGTTACAAAATTTCCAGGATACGAAAAAGTCGGATTGGCAAAAACTGTTTCGGGTTACGAAATATTTTTCGGGTTACGAAATTCATTTCGGCGCGAAATTCAAATGCTGCTATAGGGTTTCCAGTGCTAACGGAGTATTTCGGGTTACGAAATTTTCGGGTTACGAAAGGAATGGCGGAACGAATTAATTTCGTATCCCGAGGCACCACTGTATTACTGGTCCATCCAAGTCCCAGGTAACAGAAAATAACAAAGTCTCCCCCATTTTTGGAGTGGTGGGTCTTTTAGAAGGTCAGAGTCTAGATTTTTCCAAATTGTATGGAAATCATTCTGAAAATCTGTGTCAAAGCAAAGGAAGAACGGCAAGCAGGAAGGCAAACTGTTGTTTGGGGGCTGAATCAAATAGGAAAGCCAATAACTATTTCCCTCTGAGGTGCAGTGGTCCTTAAAGGTAGCATCTATATGCCTGAGATGTGATAAGAAGATTCAGTCAATTACATTCAATACCTAAAGTGTTAACAAAATACAGTAAACAAATTACCACAAAGGGACGGGAGTTGTCACATACCTAGCGGGTATGAGAATTATTCTTGTTTTATGTATATAATCATGGAATAATAGAGTTGGAAGAGACCGGAAGGGCCATCCAGTCCAATCCCCTGCCATGCAGCAAATCTCAATCAAAGCATCCTCGACAGATGTCCATCCAGCCTTTGTTTAAAGACCTCCAAGGAAGGAGACTCCACTACACTCTGAGGGAGTTTGTTCCACTGTCGAACAGCCCTCACTGTCAGGAAGTTCCTCCTAATGTTGAGATGGAATCTTTTTTCTTGGAGCTTGCATCCATTGTTCCAGATCCTGTTCTCTGGAGCAGCAAACAAGCTTGCTCCCTCCTCAATATGACATTCCTTCAAGTATTTAAACAGGGCTATCATATCACCTCTTAACCTTCTCTTCTCCAGGTTAAACATCCCCAGCTCCCTAAGTCGTTCCTCATAGGGCATGGTTTCCAGACCTTTCACCATTTTAGTCACCCTCCTTTGGACATGCTCCAGATTCTCAATGTCCTTTTTTAATTGTGGTGCCCAGAACTGGACACAATATTCCAGGTGGGGCCTGACCAAAGCAGAATACAGTGGCACTATTACTTCCCTTGATCTAGACACTATACTTCTATTGATGCAGATGTTTTAGATAAGTTCAAGTTTTTGAAAACTCCAGAAAGCTTTTTAAGAATATAATTGTGTGGTGACTGGGTTTGTTTTTTTAAAACTGTTTTAAAGGAGGCATTCTTTCGATCACATGCTGAGATATCAGATCATAGATTAGCAGTATATTTATTTAAAGGGATTTTATTTATTTGTCTTTTGTATTACATGCTTACCAAGTAATTGCATACTGTATGTTAAACAAACTCAAATTGATTTTGTATGTTGGCATTGTATGGATGCAAGTTGTTCAGATTATAAATCCCAAATGTCTCATACACATGAATATTTTAATGTCTAAAACAGTTCCATTTAATGGACTTACAGTACATCCATAATATGTGTCTGGATTTCATTTTTTATTCTCTAGGTAGGGTACCTATAACTAAATGTACACTGAGAACCTAGACAGCAGTGCACAACATCTGATGACCTAGTCCCCATTAAGACAAACTCATGGAGGCAGCTCTATGGAAGCATCCTAAGACTATATGCTATGACAAGCTATGACACTCTTAAACCTCCCTGATGCTGACACAACTTGCATATGTATAACTGTTCAGAAACTTCTTGCAAAAGTCAGACTCATGAATTAGAATTCATTCTCAATGCAAGAATTAAGGAGAAAGACAGCATCATTTTGTTTTGCTTTTGCAACTGAAGATGAAGCTGGAGTTTAAAAGAAAAACCCACAAGAATTGAGAGCAAGCATGGCTGAGCCTTAACAGATTGCTATTTCAGGATCACAATTCTTTCCAGAGCTAGGCATATTGGCAGGAAGGAGACTGGGATCACAGCCACTGGTGTGTCAGTTGTGGATGCAAATAGCTGTTTCCTTTCCAAATATCAATTTAGTATTTTCTGTCTATACTGGTTCCTTTTGTATGAATAGTTGAGCAATTGCACTGCAAGATCCACTCTATAGATCCAACCCTAGGGAAGCAAACAGTGTAATACAATCACTGGCAAGATTACACTCCTTATGCCTACAAGGATTGGTGGCCAAATTGGCAGTGGATCATTCCACACCATCCGTATCATACCCAGTTTACAAGGTGTACTGACTACTTCTTAACACCTCCTCCCACTTCCTGATGAGCTGGAGGATGTGGTGCACAGAGAGCATGAGCAAACTCACAGAAATCTAAGCCTAATGAAAGCTTTCTTGCAGCTTTTCTTCTTTCAACCTCCTGGCAACACAAAAGAAAAAAGCCCTTACTACTGAATAGTTGAGAGAATGCATAAGATGTGCTAGGTGCACTAAGGAATAAAGAGATCATTCTGTAAAGGAGACTGTAAACACTATACAATCCTCTCTATTATTATAGTGAGCTAATCTTGGTAGGTAACACTCTACCATTCTTTGTTTACAAAGTTAATCTGCCTGATTTGTTTATTCTGTCTCATTTACTTAAGGCAAATATGCTGAGAGACTAAATGCCTTATCTAACTCTGGGAAAAGAAAACTAAATAGAACATTGTGCTTTATTAGTAGATAAAAGGCAAACATTCATAATCTTACCAAACAGGTATTGAAGACCTTTATCCATCATTTACTAGAAACAAAATTAACCTTGAGTGGCAAATGCTTATCAGATCTGAGAACATTAATCACAGCCAGTATGAGATTAGTCCTTTCAATAGCACAGAACCCTATTCAACTTGCAGATTTGAATATGTAATAAATACAACTGTATTCCTGTTACATACACTGTTCAGAAACTATCTAATTTGGGTGGGGTACATTTGAACCAACTATCTACATTTGACAAACTTTAAATACCAGATGAATCACATCCAGATACTTCAACATAAGCACTTAGAAACAAATTGACTACTCACTGTCAACTGAGTATGCGCTAATCCATAACACGCATTTGATGAAAACATATAATAAAGCCATTAAGAGTGTGAATTTGTGTGTACAGAAAGACTGCATCCCTTTGCAAGCAGTAACAGTAGTCGTAGTAACAGCAGCAGCAGCAGCAGGAATAAGCATCATAATCCACATAGCTCTGTAAAGAAGCAATTTTATTCACACAAAGAGACAATTTACTCACACTCTTGCCTTAATACATAAAGATACATGCATTCCAGTTAGGGCATCCCCAGCAAGTTACTGCTCATCCTCTTTTTGAAGATGTCCAGAGAAGAACCCACCATCTTTCAAACTCATTGATAAAAATGTTGACGAGTATTAGAAAAGAAGGGGGGAAATACAGTTTGCAGAACTTACTTTGGCAGATTTGATTATTCATGAATTTTATTAATGTGTTATGTAGGTCCTCCAGTGCAACCCTATGGTCAACTTCCACTCAAAGTCACACTGGAAGACGTAAGAGATTTGTAGAGAAAATGCTTCTCTGGGCATTTGTAGGTCCTCCAGTGCATTTCTATGGTCAGTGTCTGGAAGATGTTGACCACAGAGTTGTTCTGGAGGACTTAGATATTCCTAGAGAGGTGTTCTCTGGGCATTTGTAGGTCCTCCAGTGCATTTCTATGGTCAGTGTCTGGAAGATGTTGACCACAGAGTTGTTCTGGAGGACTTAGATATTCCTAGAGAGGTGTTCGCTCAGGTAAAAAAATAGTGGTTTTATTTGCGTTTTTTCCACGTTCACAGGGTCCTCTATCCCTAACCACAGCAAATGTGGAGAGTGTTTACAATGTTTGAGAAAAGAGACTCCCAATGTAATTAAGGCACTGAGAATCCACTCTCCTGATTATCACTGTGAGTTTCACACAGTGTAAAATAGGCCCTTGGTATTCACTGGGGTCTGATTCCTGTCCCTGCCCGCCATGAATATCAAAATCTGTGGATGTTCAAGCCCCGTTATATACAGTGGTGTAGTAAAACTGTATCCTATCCCCACTTCTACTCTTACCCTACCACTGCTTCCAGAGCCCTGCCCCATTTCTACCCTCTGCTTCTTTCTTTGCTCGCCAATGCTGGTCTCCCAGCTCCCTGTGGCTGTTCTTACTCTCCCTCACCCACTGCTGTCCCAGGCCCTTGGCTAATTAGCAATCAGAAGGAAGGATGGATTACTTGGCCATAAACACTGCCAGGAACCTCGCCTCTTTTCTTTGCAGCTTAATGAAATGAAACCATGCTTGGAGTAAACCAACCATGACTTTTTCATGGTTTCCAAAGTTGCAGGAGGTGGCAAGGTGGCAGGCAATGTTGAGCTCCTGGATGGTTTGCTGTGATGTATTATATTTATGCTGCCTTTAAAATTGGTTCAAAAATCATAGCTGGCGAAAAATATCGAAGTGATAAAGTTAATTAGGATAAGACCATGAAATATTACAATGGTCCTTTCTTTCATGGCTACCCAGGATACTATCCCCCTCCTTGGGCCCAATACCGAGCACATTTTTGAAAGGGGGGGGGGGGTTAAATTAAATAAATTCAAAATGTGAGCTTTGATTCACAATACCTTACACAGTTTGGGTCCTGAATCCCTAAAATTATGCCTTTTTTGATACCTGCATTCTGAGGATCATTAACAGTCTCTCTTCTCTCACTGACCCTCAATATGAAGTCCAGAGGATGGAAGGGTCCTTTTCAGCAATCATTTTGTGAGATGCTCTTCCAAGGGAAGCTTGTCTCATACCTACTCTAATGATCTTTCATGAACAAATAAGAATTATTATTTTTACTTTCCTATATCTTTTTAATATCATGTTTGCATGGTTTTATTATCAGTATTCATGATGATGGGTAGATTTTTCATTAATAAGCTTTTTAACATTTTATTTACATGATCCATTAACTTTTATTAAAACATGACATTATGACTTGGATATTGAATATTACAGTTAAGTTGTTCTGTTTTATCATGGAACCACTGCATTAAAACCAGTGTCCTTTTCCTCTATTTTCCTCTACAAGAAAACAAACTTTACATTTTCATCAGTCATTTCACATAATTGTGAGCTAGGAATAAGGTCTTATCTTGCCCATAACAGATTAACATTCTAAACAATCATAAACCTGGTAACAGATATCAGTAATCTAGCTAGGATGTATGTGGGAAAAGGACAAACTACACAGCTTAATTAACATGCATTAAAAACACAATGCAACGGTGGTAAAATATATAATTGGGGACAAATAAACCATAGGTTATATTACCTGCAAAAGCGCCTCTGGCAAAATTAAAGCTGTGCCGAGGAGACTCAGATAATTTACTCTGGTTGAAGGCATAATCAGTGTACATTTTCTGTTCTATATGTACTGAATTTCACTGCCATACACCCACTTCTTTAAAAAAAAAAAAACAGGGACAGGAGTTTAACAACAACAATTAAATTTTGTTAATTAATTGTTAATCTGTAATGTGTGGCAGTACTCCAATGGCATGCTACAAAAATATCATAGGATGAATTCTACAAAAATTACCTAACTTCTGGTGATGTACTATACACTTTGATGATTGGGACAAAATCTATTTCCAGTTATAATTAATATTTTAAGTTAGGAAAATGGCCCTATTATTCACTTTTCACTATAATATAGTTAAACTTTTATAGGTATTGTATGTGTGCGTCCATGTGTAGGTTTTAGCACATGAGGTGGTGGAAAGGATCATAAAATAGCCACTGTGTTGCTATGAATACGAAAACCACGGCTAGTTCCGAGTCATGTGCTAGTGTGCTCAGGAAAACTATAATATAAACTATACATTTATGATTCTTGGCAGTCACCATCTTGTTAAATACCTCTAAGATCCAATATCTTGGTGGAGGTAACATTCACTGTTTATTCTAGCTTTGGTTGTTAGGAGTTACCAGGAAGGTCTTGTTATTCCATGACATCAGCTGCTTCTACAGGGGATATGTGCCAGTGAATTTCAGTAATGACTCTTGTCTCACCACATTGAAAACCCAGCCAAGCTTGGCTGCACCTGCAGGCCAGCTGAGTAGAGGAAAAACTGAAGTATAAAGATTAAGTGGGATTTCTGATTTGGTTCCTAATGAATCAAAATTCCTCTAGCGGGAAGTGGAAGGCATTTTTCTTTGGTTTTCTCTTCTTTCACTTCTCAAAGCACAGCTCTTGAAATCTCCAAATCAACACACATCTGTCCAAAGGAAGATGCCTCCTGGAGGATGTATTACTCATGTTATACATGGATTTCTGTTTTCCTTTGGAAATCAGTTTCCCCAAGTTTTAAAACAAATGTCAGACTCAGAATTTAAAATGACAAAGCATAAGCTTCTGAGTGGTGGCTAGCATTTATATTTCCAGCCATCATAAAAGAAGGAAAGAGAAATCTCCTGACTTGCTAGCCAGATTTTGTAGTAAATACAAATTATTCCAGTTGAAACTGGCAGTGATAAGCCTATTATCAACTCTTAACAAATTACAGGTTGAGTGTCTGTTATTCAGAATTCTAAAATCCCCAATGCTCCAAAACTGTCCACATGGGTGACTGGGTGCTTTCTAAAGGTTTATTGTACACAAACTTTGTTTCATGCACAAAAGTATTTAAAATATTATGTATAAATTTACCTTCAAGCTATGTGTATAAGGTGTATACAAAACATAGATGAATTTCATGTTTAGACATGGGTCCCATCTCCAAAATATCTCATTAAGCATATAAATATATTCTGAAATCTGAAAAAATCCAAAATACCTCTGATACCAGGTATTTTGGATAAGGGAGACTAAACATGTATATTCCTACTACTAGAAAAAATTCACCCTATGTTTACATCCACCAAGACCCACAAAATGTCTTATTAACAGAAAAAAATAGATTAATACTTTAACAGAATAACACAGACATACACTGATATTGACAATAATATTACGTCAGTAGCTGCACTAAAACAAAGACTTAATGTACACCATCTGTGCATGACCATTCTACTTCCTTCTTCTCTCTAGTAATATTAACACTGTACATTCAATATACTGCATCAGTCCTTTGCTTCTGTCCTAGAAAAGTCAAAATGTTTTCTTAGCTTGTGGTATTTCCTTTAAAATAATGTTGCTTTATGAAGTATAACATTAAAAATAACTGTTTCAATATAAAGAATGGCTGGCATCCTGCTAGTGAATTACGATGGCTTAGGTCAGACTTATGTCATAGGCACTTATTTTTATGGTTGTTGCACAGGTAGGAATTCTGTTCTGACCATGCAATGACCTATATCTCACTCAAAGCTCACATTGTAAGCAGCATAGCCCCTTCAAACACAACCATTTCCATGTCTTCTGAGGGGGTAATGAATGAGGACATGCTCTGTTATTTTCCTGTATCTAGATGTGCTGCAACAAGCATCTACAAATACCTCTGTGGATCCTTGCAAGCTCTCTTCTAACATGCCCAGCCATAGGTCTCCTGCTTTCTGGCAACATGCAAGCGGCTGGGGGGGGGGGGGGGGAGTTGCACTGCTTACATAGATGTGACACACATATGTTGCCCATTGCAGGATCTTGATCTATTTGTTTGCTTGAAATAGTTGAAAACAGGATATTAAAGGCAAGATAAAAATGCAGCCTCTTCCAACTATTTAAAATGTCAAACTTACAAGCAAAGGATAAAAATGTAGGAAGTTCCACCTTGGATCAAACCAGTATTGTTGTTGTTAGCTGACTCATGGCGACCCTGTGGATGAGACATCTCCAGGAATCCCTATCCTCCAGTGTCCTACCCAGATCCTGCAAGCCCCTGCCCATCCCCCTGATTGAGTCTATCCATCTGGTTTGTGGTCCCCCTTTTTTCTACCCTCTACTTTTCCTGGCATTATTGTTTTTTCTAGTGATCCGTGCCTTTTCATTATGTGGCCAAAGTACGATAGTCTCAACTTGATCATCTTAGCTTATAGGGAGAGCCCTGGTCTGCTCTGTTCAAGAACCTATTTGTTTGTTTTCTTGGGTGTCCATGGTATCCTAAGTACTCTTCTCCAGCATCACATTTCAAATGAGTTGATTTTCTTTCTGTCTGCTTCCTTCACTGTCAGACTCTCACATCCGTACATGGTAATTGGGAATACAATGGCCTGAACGATTCTGACTTTAGTGCTCAGTTGTATGTCTTTGCTCTTCAGTATCTTTTCCATTTCTTTCATAGCTGCCCTTCCCATTCCCAGTCTTCTTCTTATTTCCTGACTGCAGCCTCCATTCTGGTCAATGTTTGATCCTAGATATGGGAATTCTTTAACTATTTCAATTTCCTCATTGTCTAGATTGAATTTGTGTATTTCTTCTGTGGTCATTATTTTTGTTTTCTGTATGTTCAGCTACAGACCTGCCTTTGCACTTCCATCTTTAACCTTCCGTATTAACTGTTCCAATTCCTGAATAGAATACATGTCATCATTTTCCAGAGCTGTCTTATACAGTATATTAAGGTGTATGGCAGCTTCAGCAGCCCCCACCCCATGGAAAAAGCAGAGCAAGACTGAAAGTAGCTAGAAATCTACTTGTTTTGAACATGTTTCCCTCTCTTCATGTCAAACAGTGCAAGGGGGGCATATGACCTATTTAAAAGATGAATTACTGCTCCTGGACGCTTCCAGGAAAGACAGTTTACCTCTTATTATTATTACTTTTTCCAGATCAAGTGTGGTCTGGGGAGTAAAGAGGGTCAAGTGGTCACATAAAAATTGGAGTTAGTGTTAGGACTGCATGAAGCTCCAAAGCCTTCCTTAGCCACAACTGTCATATATGTGGCCAATATGTAGCTGATTGGCCACTGTGAGGACAAAATGTTGGGCTAGATACCCCTTTGATTTGATCCAATGTGTTTTTCCTTAGGTTTTTTTACAAAGTAATTTCAGAGACAAATGCCCATGGGAAATTGCTAAACAAAAGATCCAGTTCCATGTCATGTGGCTTTAAAAAAAATCTCATGTGACACACACACACACAGAGTTGGAAACAACTTCACCGGTTGCCAGTTTGTTTCTGGACACAATTCAAAGTGCTGGTTTTGACCTGTAAAGCCCTAAACAGCTTGGTTCCAGACTATCTGAAAACTTGTATCGCCCAATACAAACCAGTGGAAGTTTTAAGATCTTTAGCTAAGGGCTTTCTCTCAGTCCCACCACCTTTGCAGGCAGACTTTTGGTGAGGACATGAGAGGGCCTTCTCCATGGCTGCTCCCAGGCTGTGGCCCCCTCCCAACTTACTTTCTTTCAGCAGGTGAAGAACTTTTTGTTTAAGGTAGGCTTTTGAAGTATGAATTGTGTTAACAGTAGTATGTGGGAAGTGGTGTGCCATATTTTATTTTATTAATTTTCATTACTAATTTATTTTAAATATGTTTTAACTCTTTTAATCATAGTTTTAATAACATTGGCATTTAATTATTTTTTAACTTTTGTAGAAGAAGATTTTTGATTTACTATTGTTTCATATTTTTATAAGCTACCTTGAATCCCATCTCAGCAGAAAGGCAGAGTATAAATTCAAGAAATAAAAGTAGAGCTGGGATACCAAGTCCCATAACCCCTCAACATTGACTATACTGGCTAGGGTTTACGAGAGATATAAGCAAAAAACCTTTTTTTAAATTTTTTAAACTTTATTTCTTAAAAACAGAAGTTACATTGTAAAAAGTTAAAAAAAAACACTTTTGAAGGGTCTTAGTTGCTCACCACACTATATATAATCTATATGTAGATTATAAACTCCATCTCATATAACATGGATGGGACATAGGCTTTCCCTCACACTACATGTGCTAACCTGTTTATCTAGGATGTCCATGTTACCTCCCAACCACTGTTTGTTAATCACTTCAGTGAAGATGATCGTAATTGCTCATACTTTTGGCATTTCAATTCACGCCGCACTCTTTCTACACAAAAATAAATATAAATATGCTTACATTTCAGGCAACACTCCATGCATCTGATGAGGTGAGCTGACTCCATTAAGCATTTTAGTCTTCACGGTGCCACAAGATTTTTAAAGGTTTTGCTGTGAATACAGCAATCCACCTGGAGATCTCATCATCTCTGAGGCATCAGTGGAAGCAGCCTGAAATAATGTTTCATATCCATCTTTTGAACACCTAAAATCACCATTGTCACAATTTAATATAGTCCAATAATTTATCTTCTAACTGAACTCAGCAAAATTCCCCCTGAAAAATAATGAGCATTATCACTCATAGAGGTAGGGTTTTTTTGTTTGTTTGTTTGTTTGTTGTCAAGTCATCAAGTCAATTTCAATTTATGGCAGCCCCATGAATGAGATACCTCCAATTCATCAACAGCCTATCATCAACAGCCCTACTCAGGTCTTGCAGATGCACAACACATCATCTATTTTAAAGCTATGAAAACAATCTGTGGTCATTTTTTTCCTCTTAATGTTCAACTGTAGACCTGCTTTTGTATTTTCTTCTTTGGCTTTCTTCAGTAATCATTCCACATCTCTACTGTTTTCTACTAGTAGTATGGTGTCGCCTACACATCTTAAATTGATGATGTTGCTTTCTCCAATTTTCCTATCTCCTTCCTTTAAATCTAATACTGCTTTACATAATGATAAGTTTAGCACATAAGTTAAATGGACAAAATGATAAAATACAGCTTTCCCTGACCCCTTTGCCAACTAGAAACCATTCAATTTCTCTGTCTTCTGTCTTTTTGTCCTGAATACAGGTTATGCATCAGAATAATCAAATGTTACCCATCAGCTCCATACTTGCCGCTCCCTCTAATTGTTTTCCTTTCATGGCAGTTGTTAATGGCCCACAACAATTAAGGCAGCTACAGGCTATACTCTAGCAATTATTTGCAAAACTAGGGGAATGACCTTTTCTGTGACCTACCATGGAAAAGTTCCAATTATCTAAGGGGGCATAAAGTCTAACCATAAATTCTGAATACTCACATTTATTTACACGTGTTTGTGTGTTTAGCCTATTACTCTACCTCCTTCCAACTATTTATTACATTCATTTTTTTTTCTTAGCTTAGATCTTTGACTTCAAAGTAGCCTGGCAGATATTTCACAGCACTACCAAGATAAGGCAACTGCACTGAGATCAACACTGATGAGAAAAATATAAAAACAAAAGCTGCTGTGCCTGCTTCTTCTCCGGGTTTGCTGTTAACAGAACACAGCTGGGATACAGCTGTCATTTATATTTCTCAGGTCTTCACTAAAAACAGCTATAGCTGAACTATTCTTGATTTACAGAGCACTGAACTTGGTCATTCGGAACATTTAAAAATTGGTATGCCGCTAAAGGATGACAAACAACTCTAAACGACTAGGATGTGGAAACTATCTTATTTTTTGTATGTATTTAATATTATAGAACACGCTTTCTACATTTAGAGTAGCAGAAATTATCCCTGCTACTGTTTATAGTACCCTCCAACTATGTAAGACTAAAAAGAGTAAAAATAATAATACAGCCATTCATACAGACTTAATAGTTTCTATTTTTCTTCATTTTTAAATATCAGTTGCAATGGCTGACAATCCTTTTGATCTTCTCAGTTACAGCAAAATGTGTTCTATTGTGCATTTATTTATTATGAGTGTTTATAAGTCCCTTATAAACAGGTTCTCTAGGTGTGGTACAATTATTTTGAAATAAAACAATAACAAAATAAGATATACATAATTTATCAAATATACAAGATGATGGGCTCTTACCTGTCATGGTCAAAATTAGTTTTCTATTGTCAGTGCCCTAGTTATTGACCCACCTGGCTTCACTGCCCTCACTTTCTAAAAATCTGAAAGAACAGATACAAGCCTGTGATGGGAGGCTGATTGGAAGTAACCATGTCTGAGGCCCGGGTGATCTTCCATTATCAGGCAAGGGAGTTGGGTTCATCCAGGTTCATCAGTCCTCAAGGATGGACTACTGAATTTGTACCTTCAACCCTACAGGGACTTTTAGAAGCCTAAACATACTTAGATAAATCTATGACACGTGAATCATTACTAATTCCACTGTCCACAGGATCATCATGCCCTGTTCCTAAACATAATACCAACTCCATAGTGTGATCTAACACATGTCTTGCACACTATATAATCTGAGATAGGTCCATGGTCCTCACACAGTAACTTAGCTTTTAGGGGGGAAATCTACAGATTGATTTACAGAAATCAAACTTTAAATCAGTCTTCACTAAATGCACTATGTACTTTGTGACAAAATATGCTTTTACATGCATTTTCACATCTCATTGCACCTATGGTATGCAAAATGGGAAACAACTAACCTGAATTAAATGTCTACCTTTTAATCAGATTTAAAATGGCTGTTGCTTGTGCCAGTAAATTACATGCAATGGTAAAGTAACTTGCTGCTGCTGAAAATGAAACCTCTTGGTTTCTTCCATTTCCAAGGAGTGTTGCCTTACAAAACAGCCCATTTAGTGATATACTGCAATAGCAAGCAGGGAAGCAAGAACCTTGAGTCAGCTGACTTGATGATAGACTGTTAGAAAAATCTGTTCTTAATAAAAGGAAGAAAATATTTAATGGGGGTGGGTGACAATCCCGTGTGGGTTAACATACTGTGTGTATGATTTTTTTTCTCTTTTGACTGGCTTTTTGAGTAAGGTCAGAATATCTCATTCTTTCTTTTGCTGTGTATGCACTGTAAATATGGAGGAAAAGAACAAGAAGAGATCAAGTAAACAAAATGCAATGAGACAGATATGTTTCTAGTTGCTGTTTGTATTTCTACTGAAACACCTTTCTTCAAACCCTCATGCATCTCCAAGCTATACCTACTGCAAAACAGTTTAAAGGGTAGCTTCTAAAGTTTATACAATTAATTAATACCAGAAAATTCAGTTTTAAAAAAGATACAACCTTAGAATTCCTCGACTAATTTATTCTAATTAAGTTACATTTTCTTTAGCTACTTTAAGGAGCACTTAAATTTATTACACTTTTCCTTTAACAAATAGCCTCAAGAGCCATTGCTTCCTGCTGCACAAAACTGAAGGCCGGATGTTCAGTCTTATTACAAGCACCCTATATAAACACATAAAAGTACTCATAAAATAACTGCTGTTTACAAAGCAAAGAGAAACAAATGAATGAATGTTCCCTATACTAAAGTCATCAAGTCGTTATTAAAAGTTTTATCAACCCATGTGCACTTTATCCAACATTAACTCATTCAGTACTCCAACAACATGCTTCAGTGGACTGTGTTGTGGGCCTGCAACCCTCCTTTAAAGTGGTGCAAATGTCAGGTCCTCCTGCAGAAGCCTGCTCTGGCCATGCCATGAACAACAAAGCAGAAAAACAGCTCCTCAATCAAAGATGCACTCTTGGGAATAAACGGTGGTTCCAAATGATGTAATTATAACAGTATGTCACACTCTGTTTCAAAATTAATACATCATTAAAAATAAAGAACGTGTGGGTAGGAAATATAAACACAGATGATATAATGTTAGTTTGATGCCAGCTGCTGTCTGTTTTCAATCAAGACAGCTGTTGACAAGCTATTTTAAAGGGAGGAGAAAGGCTCACTAACCCTGGGAGAATTTTGTTTAGATCAGACCCAAGGTCATTTTTAAGGCTGTAATATAAATAAAGTCATTCAAAGTACACATACACACACCCTAAGAACAAGGCAAGTATAGTCTCACATTAAACTACTACTGTACAAAATTTATCTGCTGTATGGCAGGACTTGCCTAGAAGAAACTAAAATAGTTATACAAACACAGAAAAGATAAACTTGCAGGAACATTAGACTAAAAATTCAAGGCTGCCTAATCGTAATCTGACAGACATTCACCACTTCTTGCTTGTATCTATGCATTTATTTTCTTTATAGTTCACCTAATGAGCCCAAAACATTATTCAAGACACCTTTAGAAGCAACACTAATAGTCACAATAATACAAAATAAAATAATTTCTTAAAAATTACTGCTACACAAAAGCTTTCACAACCAGCTGCAATAAACTTATCCACTGTGCTGTCATAAACTTTTAACAGAAAATATATAGTTTACCAACCTGCTAACTATAGCTACAATTACACATAAAACAATTCCTGTAAACAAAAGTGTGTCAGAGTGGTCTTATCAAGTTACACTAACAGATGAGTGAAAGCCAATTACCTGCGCATTTATTCTGCAAGGATGGGGGAAAATAGACCATATTAGTCAATGGGTAGCGACATGTGTGTGCCCCCATCAATGCATCCATAGGCATGCATTGTCATTGGCTAATATGGAGTGGGGTGGATTGATCAGCGGGAGCTCCAATCCACAGATGGCTTACCTGTCATGACCAAGGGACCAAGATTTGAAAAGTCAAGAAAACACCATAAAGAAATTGACTGGCAATTTATTTGGATTCCAAAACAGAGGTTTGTTCACAGACGAGTGACTGTCAAATCTTATTTGTGCCCCAAACATCCCACCTTTAACGGTCCCTTCCCCCAACCCCCCTTTGTCCAGCCCCCAGTCCGGGCTCTTGCTATCATATCAAAGGGTTCTTTAAACTGGCCCCTCCAGCTCCCTATCTCCCATCAATCCATCTCCCCCTCCAATGGAATGTATTGCTTTCTTGACCATCAAAGTCTTTCATAGAATCATAGAGTCATGGAATCATAGAACTGTAGAGTTGGAAGAGATGACAAGGGCCATCCAGTCCAAACTGCTGCCATGCAGGAAATATCAATCAAAGTATACCCGACAGATGGCCATCCAGCCTCTGTTTAAAGATCTCCAAGGAAGGAGACTCCACTCCACTCCACTTTCGAACAGCCCTTACTGACAGGAAGTCCTCCTAATGTTGAGGTGGAATCTGTTTTCCTGTAGCTTGCATCCATTGTTTCGGGTCCTGTTCTCTGGAGCAGCAGAAAACAAGCTTGCTTCCTCTTCCATATGACATCCCTTCAAATATTTAAACAGGGCTATCGTAACACCTCTTAACCTTCTCTTCTCCAGGTTAAACAACCCCAGCTCCCTAAGTCATTCCTCATAGGACATAGTTTCCAGACCCTTCACCATTTTAGTCGCCCTCCTTTGGACTAGCTCGTTTCTCAATGTCCTTTCTGAATTGTGGTGCCCAGAACTGGACACAATATTCCAGGTGGGGCCTAACCAAAGCAGAATACTGTGGCACTATTACTTCTCTTGATCTAGACACTATACTTTTATTGATGCAGCCTAAAATTGCATTGGCCTTTTTAGCTGCCGCATCACACTGTTGACTCATGTTCAATTTGTGATCTACTCGGACTCCTAGATCCCTTTCACATGTAGTCCCCCATCCTATATCTGTGCATTTTATTTTTCTGCCCTAAGTGCAGTACCTTACATTTCTCTGTATTGAATTTCATTTTGTTAGCTTTGGCCCAGCCTTCTAGTGTATTCAGGTCATTTTAAATTTTGATCCTGTCCTCTGGAGTATTAGCTACTCCTCCTAATTTGATAAGTATGCCCCCAATTCTGTCATCCAGGTCATTGATAAAGATGTTGAATAGCACTGGGCCCAGGACAGAACCCCGTGGGACCCCTCTGGTCACTTCTCTCTAGGTTGAAAAGGAGCCATTGTTGAGCATCCTTTAGGTTCGGTTTTCTCAGGAACCAACAGGGCCATATACAGTGTGGCCACGTCATACGTGAACACACCATACATGGCTTTCAGCATATCCTGAAGGTTGCGAGGGAGCCCACAGGAGCGCGCAGAGCACAATGGGCAGCGCAACCTATTAAAACTAATGGGGTGCGCACTGCCGCACCACCGTGCCATGCACGAGTCCCATTATTTTCAATGGGGCTCGAGCATACGCATTTTTTTAAAGCAGGGGGGTCCGGAACGGATCCCCTGCATAAAAAAAGGGCGCACTGTACTCTGTCTTCTTCAGTAATTATTGCCCATCTGTCCCCGGTTTGCATTTCTATCGGAATACATATTACAGTCCCTCTGTGCCTTTTGTCTCCTCCCTTCATTCTCCCCTCCTATTAACCATAGCCCATTACTTCTATTTTACCATTTTGAAATGTTACATCACTAAATCTATATATCCCCTCATATTTTTCCATATTGACAGATCCTTATTCTTTTGGATTCTGACACTAACCTGCCAATACAGCAGGTTCACATTCCTGAAGAAGAGATCTTTATCTGAAAGACATCAGGACCACTCTTCCAAAATAAGCACTTACCATACTGACAGAACTCAAGAAATTATTTTCTTGATATACAGTGGTACCCCGGGTTACGAAAGTAATCCGTTCCGCGGACCCCTTCGTAACCCGAAATCTTTCGCAAGCCGAATTTGCCATAGGCGCTAATAGCGAAAGCCACGATTCCGTGTGAAAAAGCGCCGAAAAGCACCAAAAAAATTTTTCGCAACCCGAAAAAAAAACCGTAACCCGAAACAGTTATTTCTAATGGATATTTTTCGTAACCCGGAAATTTCGTAAGGCGGTGATTTCGTATCCCGGGGTACCACTGTATTTCAGTTGTTCAATGTATTCTGAGTCCCAGATACTATGGTGAGAAACTCACAAGTCATACAGATTACTCTATAGTTGTTTTAAAAACTTTACTATAAAAACAACCAACTTAAAATGAAACAGTCTGGAGTTGATATCCAGGCTCTATTGTCCTTTGGTTTTAGAATTTATATCAAACATATCCCTATTTTCTCAGCTTCCCTATGGAACCATAATCTACCTTTCCTATTCGACATCCAAGACACCTCAAATCATAGGGGTAATTTTCTTAATGAGTCCTGCCCTGAAGGTTAATATGGATAATAAAACAGTTAATCCTTAAGACTACTTAAACAAAAAAACAAAAAAGGGAGATGATCCATATGCCTATATGGGGTGCTAACAACAGTCTATATCTTTTTTGCAATCAAAAAGGTTTCCAACAATTCATTCTCAACTTTGTTACCTGAGTTCAGGGACCAACACTGTGTTGTTGCCAGCTAAAAGAAAACAACCTATACATTCTCTAAAGTATTGGGTTAGATTTGTTTCTCTGGTATGATGTCCTTATATAGGCCTCTATCCCTGTAGAAGAAGGAAAAAACTGACTTGAAGAAATCACTAAACTCTCAAAAGTAAACCACTGGGGGGGCGGGATCCTTACAGGGAAACCTAGAAACGACTGCATTCAGAATTCTGTGGCCTGGTGCACTAAGAGTCTGAGAGGGCAAACTGACAACTGGAAAGGAGAAATTAAATTAAGTGTCTGAAAAGCAAGGAAGATGGCAAAGACAGAGAGAGATTAAAACAATATAGGGAGAACCATCTCATTTTCTGGATAGTTCATTTCCTGGTTCAAGAGGAGATGCTATATTAAAATATTCCCAAAGATAGAAGTAAGCTGTTGTTGTTACTAACTGTCCTCAAAGACCTTGGCTCATGGCACACTTTGGATGCCATATTTCCAAGACCCTCTGTCCTCCACTCCATTTAAGTTTTGTAGATTCATACTTGTGACTTCTTTAATAAAATCTAGCTATCTGATATGCAGTCTCCTTCTCTTTCTTCTACCCTCTACTTTTCCTAGTACTATTATTGTATTTTCTAATGAGTCATGCCTTTTCATGATGTGGCCAAAGTACGGCAGCTCCGACTTAATCATCTTGGTTTCCAGTGTGATTTCAGGCTTGTTCTGTTCTAGGACCCATTTGTTTGTCTTTTTGGCTGTCCACAGTATCCTCAGCACTCTTCTCCAGCACTACATCTCAAATGAGTTGATTTTCTTTTTATCTGCTATCTTCACTCTCCAGTTGTCACATCCATACATAGTGATGGGAAATACCATGGCTTGGATGATTCTAACTTTACTGCTCAATTGTATATCTTTGCTCTTTTGGATCTAGTTTAGTTCTTTCATCTCTGCCCTTCCTATTCCTAGTCATCTTCTTATTTTTTGACTGCAGTATCCATTTTGATCAATGTTTGATCCAAGGTATAAGAAATCTTTCCTCATTGTCTTGGTTGAATTTATGGAAGAAAGACTTAATAGAAATCCAGGCAGAAATTATTTTATTTTATTTTATTTTATTTCAAGGATTTATATCCCACCTTTCTCCCACAATAGGAGTCAAGGTAGATCACAATAAATGGGGGAGAGGGAACAGAACTAAAACACTGATTATAAAAGTTAAAAAATAGTTAAATATTACTAACATTAAAACATAAGTTAAAAACAGCACAGTTAAAACCAGTTAAAACCATTAAAACAGCACACACCACACTACACAAGTAAAATTCACCCACCAAATGCCTGCCTAAATAAAAATGTCTTCAGCTGTCTGAGAAAAGAGAGCAGGGAGGGTGCTGACCTAATTTCTCATGGAAGGGCGTTCCACAGCCCAGGAGCAGCCATGGAGAAGGCTCTCTCCCGAGTCCTCCCAAACCACGTCTGTGATGGTGGTGGGACTGAGAGAAAGCCCTTTCTCGCCAATCTTAGAGCTCGAGCTGGCCTAGTCCTTCAGATAGTCTGGACCCCAGCCATTTAGGTCTTTAAAGGGCAAAACCAGCCCGCAAATGGACTAGTAGCCAGTGCAGCTGTTTCAACAGGGGAGTGGCATGATCCCTGTAGCCAGCCCCAGTCAACTGCATGGCCCCAGCATTTTCCACCCACTGAAGTTTCTGAACAGTTTCCAAGGGCAACCCCACGTAAAGCACATTATAATAGTCCAAACGGGATATAACCAAGGTATGTGTCACTGTAGCTAGACCCGACTTCTCAAGGAACAGGTGCAGCTGGAGCACTAGTTTCAACTGCAAATGCACTTCTGGCCACAGCTGAAATGTGGGCATCCAGGCTCAGATAAGAATTAAGGACAAGCTGCAAACCTGAAATTTCAGGAGGAATGTAACCTGATCCAACAGAGGCTGAGTCCCTATTTCCTGATTTGCTTTCTTACTGAGCAGGAACACCATAGTCTTGCCTGAATTAAGTTCATTACTGACAACAGGCACTGGTTTAGTACAGACAGCTTCCTCGGAGTCAGATGGGGTATCATCAGTATACTGGTGACATCACACCCCAAAACCCTGGATAACCTCTCCCAGCAATTTCATATAGATGTTAAATAACATGGGGGATAGAACAGAACCCTGAGGGGCCCCACAGGCCAATGGCCAGGAAGTCAAACAGGAGTCCCTCACCACTTTCTGAGTTCGCCCCTCCCAGAAAGACAGGAACCACTGTATAACAGTACCCCCACCTCAGAGAGGTGGCTCAGGAGGATACCATGGGCGATGGTATCAAAAGTTGCTGAGAGATCCAGTAGAATCAACAGGGACACACTCCCCCTGTCCAGTTGCCTGAGTAAGTCATCCACCAAGGCTACCAAAGTTGTTTCTGTCCCATAGCCAGATCTGAAGCCAGATTGAAATGGATCTAAATCATCAGTTTTATCCAAGAATCCCTGAAGATGGGAAGCCACCTTGCCCCAAATGAGGATATTTGAGAATGGAAATGAGCATTCCATATTATACTTTGCAAGAGAACCCAATTTTTCCATTAATCATTTTGCACTGTCCATTTAACAATTTTCTTTCCTAAATCACTTTTTTACAAATATTCTATACTGTGTATTTGTGTGTACATAATCCTTGGAAATACTAACCAGCCTAGTCAGAATCACCCATCTTGACAGGGCCGTCCTAGGCCACAGAAGTAACAACTAAATCATTGATAACTTTGCTGAGTTTTTCATCTCAATAGACTAAGCATAATGGTTCAGAGCACATTAATACTTGTTTAACTCGCGGCAGCATACTGACTTGGATGTACACCCATGCGATAAAATAATGACTGATTAATTTAGTTCACTGAAGCAAAAGTCCTAACTGTATCTCATGACTCACAACTAGGCAGAAAAGTTTTCTGAGCAGAGATTAGAATAACAGAAAATTTTAACAATGGCAGTGGAGTTGCATAACATAGGTTGTGCAACCAATTGTTCTTTTCGCTCTTTTTGGATACCTTGACCCCCAAGAAACCCTCTCCAATGGGTGAAGGATTCCTCCTGAACTATAAGAGCTGTTATATACTGGACTGCAGGGGGAAAGGATTGTACTGTACTAATTTTGGGGTTGGAACAAGGTGGCTTTTTTGGATATTGATTGTGGAGAACAGGTAGCTTGGTACTGAGAGCCTGATAGAGTGTGACATTTTTTAAAAGATATAGTCCAAATACTGGAATAAATGGATGCCCAGGAGCCTTAAGCAGGCCCCAGGAATGATCATCAATTTGGTAAAACCCCAAGGAGTTTGGGGCCAAACTGAAGGGGAGGAACTAAGGAATTGAGGCAAAGAACATGGGAACTGAGGCAACAGAAACAAAGGTACCAACGAGATGAAGTATGGATAAAGATATAGAAATATAATCATCCCTCTGTATCCATAGATTATCCATGGATTCAACCATCCACGACTTGAAAGTATTCAAAATAATATATACATTCTGAAAACAAACCTTTATTTTGCCATTTTATTTAAGGGATACTATTTTACTATGCCATTGAATTTAATGGGACTTGAATATCCACTGATTTTGGTATCCAGTGGGTCCTGGAATCAAACCCCAGCAGATACCAAGGGCCCGCTGTACACTTTTGAAAGTTCTATTGATATAGGATCTGCTCCTGGACCTGTGTTCTCCCTGGAGAGGATTTTCTTCCACAGTAACCTCCCTTGCTGCAACAAAGGCTCCCGCAGAGGCAGTTACTGGAGTGGGGTAGCACTGAGCTTACTGTATGTTCTGGCAGCTCTTTCAGGAGTCAGCTAGAAGTGCTCTAACCTCTCTTTCTAAACCATATTGCCTAGCAGGGAAGGGTTTTGAGGGAGCTTTCAATTTTGCTTTAGCCTTCCCCATTATACCCAACCAGCAAAATAACAACAACAATAAAAACCAATGTAATAAACAAAATGCAAAAACACGAGGAAAGACACAAGTGTGGGAAAGCAGCTGGAAATGTGATGAAATGGAGGTGTGAGGAGGAGCAGGGAACAATGCAGAACTCAAAGAAAATATAGAAATTTAACAAAAGATAGCTGGAGGAGCTTACTTACAACTTTTCCTGGGCAAAGCAAAGCAAAGAACTGAAAAGGAGGATCTAGAGATCAGGATATTGAATCACTCGAACTAACATATGATTCCTTGCCTTGCCTGGGCAGAGCCTGGAATTAACAATTTCCTGAATGGCTCTATCCACCATCAGAGAATGGATTTCTACATAGAATGCTTTTGCTGTTGAGCCCAAACTAAGATAATCAACATGGCTACCTGTTTGATAAAACTAACACATTTACTTCTTCAATAAGAATAAGAGTAGCGGTATCAGTTTTGTTGTTCTGATTCATTGGCTTCTTTTGTGATTAGGAAAATTTTCCTAACATCCTACATGAATGCATGTGACAGAGCCACAACCACTAAATTTGAATCACACTGTTAAACTTAATTCTGCAGCAGGGGGGGGGGGAAATCTGGGAACTGTAAATAAGTCTTTGTTAGTATAACAAAGCATTGACTGTAAATGCACACACTGCTTACTGGAGATTAATGACTGAAGGGGAAGAGACAAGTACTCCATCCCCAGGAAATTCTCTATGTATGTTGACTGAAAAAAGTATTTTTCAATCCCAATAATGTTGTATTTATTTCCTGCTCTAGGTATGGTCACACATGTAATATTAATACCACATATACTATATATATTTGTGGTAATCCCTCATTCTACAAGAGCTGTGCAGAGAGATCTATGTTAATTGTCAAATAATAAGATTAATTTTATAAAAAATATTAATATTTTTAAAACATTAATATTTTACTACTGCTGTTCTTAGTATGCAGTGCAGTGTAAGAGAAGTTACATCCCCCCCCCCCAAAAAAAACCACATAGGTGGTGCTTCTTCTTCTGGCACAGCCTGACCTCTACTGGCAGAAGCCTAATGAGGAAAAGCCTATTCCTTCCACCTATCCAGTAATATCTCAAGCCACTAGGAAAATGGAACAAGCCCTGCTTACACCCAAAGTACTTCAAATCTTCAAGCAGGCGGTGGGCAGTTCTACCTTTCTTGTATCAAGCAGGCATTAAACTAGACAGCCAACTAGTCCCTGCAGTTCTTTCAGTCTTTGGTGTGTTATACCCCTGAGCCACTGCTCAGAAGTATAACATAAGCTTTGTATGCATGAGATCATGCTACAAAGCTCAGTCAGTTAAAAGGTTCATGGATACCAAGATTGAGAAAAAACTTTCTATGAGACCTGGTTGAGCCACTTAGTTTTCCTAGCAGGTGACTGGCTAGACAGACTACAACTCAAGTGAAAGCCAGTACCATAAATTTATATGTAATGTGATTAACTATATGGATTAATGAGAAGGATGTGGCTTAAAACTGCATGAGGCTGGTCATTAACTTGTCACTTGAGACTTGATTACTTTGCACATTCTTATTTTCTTTACCTTTTACAGTCAAATTATATAGATTGCATTAGTCCCATCAGCCTGAGTCTCACAGTGTTAATCTGAAAACAGCAACATTTCTGTTAGGAATACCAAATGAGGCAATGCTACCTCCCTGACTCAAGAGACCCTTCCTCTCAATGTGCCCAGATTCTTCTCCAGAGGATTTCCCAGGCCTTAGGAACAGTTAGGAAGATGTGTGGGAGGGTAGAGGATTATTAGCCTGAAAGTTTCACTGAAAGAGCTGTTTCCATTGACAGAACTGCTTCCTTCAGTGGACCCAAATAACTAGACCTAGGCCATCACACATGAAAGAATATACATTTTTCTAAAGTGTGTGGATAACAAAACAGGAATGCTTTCTTCCCCACCTGCAATTTAAATGCCAGTCAACTTACTGCAAAATGTATTTATGCTTTACTTCTCCAGAGCTTGTTAAGCAAGTTGCCATATCCAGATTGAATTGGTTACCTCCTATTACTCCCCTCCCACCATTCCTAGTATGGGGAAATCCAAAACGTTTCCACTTGATTGAATGCACTCAATAGAAGAGCTTGAATTTCCTAGCATTTCTTCACAAAGCTTAATTTAAGTGGAACAATATCAGATTTTCCCCACACCCAATCTCAACAATGGTTTCATTGTTACTGGATGCTACTGTCAATCCACCTGTCAAATGCTTGTAGGATAAGACAAATTTAAGAATTTTACAGACTTCCTAAGAATGTTTTCTCCTCATTATAGTTCTGCAGTTACAAAGGCAATGCCGTCCCAAAAGGCTGGATGCTGAACAGCTAAGTATTTCATGTGATGGAAACATCTTGAGAGATCGAAAATTCAAATGTAGAGGGGTTTTTAAAAAAATTACACAACATTCAGTTTCCTTTAAGCAGCAAATGTGAAAAATGACTCTCCTAATCCTCACTTTATCAACCCTTTGCTCCACTCAAAAGTCTGTACAGTATTTGGACTTTTGCCTAGGCTGTCTCAGTTTCAGCAGCTGAAACCACTCTCATGGTACAAATCACTACAGCCAGAACCCTTTTTAAAAGCTCATTTGTGTAAAGATCTGTTTTTATTTTCTCTGTATCAGCTCCCTCAAAATCTGAAATGGGGATTAACTGCTAGGAAGATGTAGCCTAGAGTTGATCACTACTTTAACTGGATTATGCAAAAGCAATGTACTTATATATATGGCAAAGCATGTTTTAACACAAGAAGATGCAAGACACAGAAAAGGAAGGTGGTTTATCAATGGTATTGTAATTTTTTGAATGGTCATCTGTGTTTTCACATATATGGGCAAGAGTGCTATGCCTCCTCAGAACATTCTGGAGCACAGAGGGAGTCCATACACCCACACTATGCATGATTCTTGCTCCTTTCTCATATTACTGAGTTTACTATAATAATACAGCAAATAGAGAAGGTAGACATTTGGATGTGATGTGGGATGTACGTTTTGTGACAAACAAATAGCCACTCAAATACCTACACAGGTAAGCAAGCAGTCCTCTTTATTAGTCAACATCAAGGGCCACACCATGTGACACCCTAAGGGGAGGGGTGACACCACTGCTCCCCAAACATGGGGACTTGATGCCATAACTGCAAAGGAAGACAATGCACCTCAAAATGTAGGACAATCAAGAATGATGTAGGGCATTTCCAAATAAAAACTAAAATACTCATATAAAATGTAAATTCATGCTTTTTAGTCAGGCTCAAAATGGAGAACATTTTGAAATTCCTCCTGAAGGTTGAGATGTAGGATATGTTCTGAAAAAGGAGGATGTCTGATCAGATATAGGCTGTGGTGTTCACCAACACTGAAAAGATGGTGTGAGTAGGGTGAGGCTCAGTAGGAGGAGAAAAGAAAGGCCCCAGGGTTTAATTTTTTAACATTTTCTTTTTAAAAAATATTACCATATGTTTCCTTTAATCACATGAAGCTATGTATATGTAATTACATTTAGGCTGTGTGTATAATATTGTAATTTAAAGATATAATTTTAATTTTGTTAATTTTATGTCAAAACTATTACCATTATATTCAGTGATATATGGAAATTATGATTTATGAGTAGCATTGGTACAAAAAACATTACTAAGGATTCTGTTTGGTGTGGTATGGAAGAAGGTCAATAGGAGGGTGACACCGTGAGTTAGTACACTGGGTGACATCAACTGAAAATCAATCCTGGGTGTGTGATCAGTGATCCGACACAAGTTTCATTTATATGCAACTGCAAGGAATGATACAGGTTTAAAGTGCAGAGTGCATGTTTGAAGTGTAACTGCAGTTTCATACAATTTGGGGGCATTTTCTGGACAGTTTTTACCCATCAAAATTTGAGAGTATGGAGGGTGAAAAAACAGCCCATGGACCACTTTTTTATAACCCCAGCTCTATATGGATAAACTAGCAAGTTAACTTACTGGCAAAGGGGAAATGATATATAGAGCATTGCTTAGCTTCGTGCTGGTGTTCAGGGTCTAATCAGGGACGCAGCCAAGCGGGGTAGGTCTGTGGGGTCTGCCCCCTCATTCTGTTAGATACAATGAATGGTGTGCACTGCTGTGCCACCATGCCCAAGCCCCGTTATAATGGTGGCACTTAGTCTGGACCCCCCCCCCCACTTCCCAAATCCTGGCTACGTCCCTGGTCTACAGAATACAGAACTTCAATACAAAGCAATATTAATAGTAGGCGAAGAATTCTACACAATGTAAGCCAAACAAACAAATGTAAGCCAAACAAGCAAAAAGGTATGGGAGGTGTTTTCTCAGTACAGTGAGTACTTGGCCTTAGAGGTCACATGCTCCTGAGGCATACAGAAAGCATTTGAAAAAATACCAAAAGAAAACTAGGACACAAAGATATAACCAAAAAAATGAAATATAATGACAAATGGAGAAACAAAAAGAATAAAGTGAAAGGGGGGGAAAAGAGGATAGCTCCCCATTCAGATTTGCAAAGGCCTGGAGTAAACCTTGAGCACAACACAGTGTTCCCAATCCTGCAGTTGCAGCAGAAAGGATGCTGTGCACTGAAGCAATACATACTGGTATGATTATTTATTAGAACCCCACCAACAATATTTTTAAACAAATGGAGGAACAAAACAAATTCAATGCACTAACTTAACAAGAAAAGAAAAAAGGTAGCATACACCTTCACACAAATAAGCTATCGGAGCACTTTTTCTCAAATAATCTAATTTTTTAAAATGTTTTGGTAGGCAGATTTTTTTTAACCTCTTGATTATTTTAATCAAATTTACAGTATCTATCACACAGTTGCATACCAGCAGGGGTTAAAATAATTGTACTACTTTTTAAAAAAGGAAAGCACCTGGATTGAACAATTCCTAACAACTTGCTTCAAACAGAGAAACCATAGGGAGAACACATAGTTTGAGCAGAGGCATTTCTACAGTAGCACCCTCGGTGTGAAAGTCCTTCCTCAAAGAAGCTTGCCAGGTCAGCCTGACAATTATTTATTTTTGTTATTATTAACAACAATAAAAGACTGTGTTTCCGTGGGTCTTTTTTTTTCCTCAATAGCCTTACCATTTGGCAGGATTTTTATAGCATTCTGTGATGATAATATATAACATCTATCATATTTTTCTGAATGGGATACAGCTCGCCTGCGTCATACCCGGGCGCAACGGGCACCCATGGTGCACGCGCCGCTGCCACCACCACCCACTTCCGCAAGCAAGAGCCCCATTACTTTTAATGGGGCTTGCGCATACTCGCTTTTTGTTTTACGCAAGGGGGGGGGGGGTCCAGAACAGATCCTCCACATAAAAGAAAGGTGCAGTGTACTTTAAATTGTTAATACATACTGTTGCTTTTTTATTACTCTGAAAGATCCACAGAACCACATTTTCTTCAACATAAATTTTTAAATAACTATAAATAAAATCAATTCTATAAAAGTTTTTCTGGGTGATGGGGAGGTGGTATCATGTGCACCAATACCATTTCCCCATAAAGAACAAGATATGAAAAAATCCTTAACAAATAAGGTGGGAAATAAATGGAATATGAGTGCTAGCATTTCCACACTACTGGACATATCCTGCTATTGCTATTGCTATTGCAAGAAACATACACAACCATATTGGGGCACTGGTTCAATACAATGGAATTAATAGATGTGGAATTTACAAGATTTCTCCAAGTGTATCACTTTTGTTTTTTATGTTCTAATACACATAAAGAGAAACTCTGACACAAGACAATTATATTTTTGCAAAAGAATGAGGTAGTTTAGTCTGTCCAAATATGCAAGTCTTCTCAAATACTAATATAGCAGAGCTTAAGACAGAATATTTGTCAATATATAGCAGCCATGAACCTAAATGCCACTACTGACAAATGCACACACATAATGGGGGTAGTTATATGAGTGATGCCTTCATATGCCTGTGGATGTAGCATACCCATAAGCAAATGTCAAAGTAAAAGCTGACTCTTTTGTCACATCCTTCTGAAATGAATGTGCATGTTTCCTATGTGCAAATAAAGTTATTTCTATAGCAGTTATGATTTAACACAAACAATTCCCAATAAAAGTTTCCCATTTTTCAGACTGTTTTCTAGAAAATTTATCAACCTATGATTACCACTTTGAGGGAGTCAAAAATTATTCTCCAACAAAAATTACTGTAGCTTTTCTAATATTGATTTTGATATTTGCAGTAATTAAAAGGTACAGTGTGCCCGAACATACGCTGAAAGCCACCCTGGAAGAGCCCGTCGCACACCCTGGAAGAACTAATGGGGCGTGCGCGCACCAGCGCACCACTGTGCACCATGGGCACGAGCCCCATTACTTCCTATTGGGCTTAAGCATACACATCTGTCGGGGGTGCTTTGACTGTGTCTTCCTGCATGGCAGGGGGTTGGACTGGATGGCCCTTAGGGTCTTTTCCAACTCTATGATTCTGTGATCTGTGATTACATATGCTGATTTCCCCTTATGTGGGGGATCCATTCTGGACCCACCCACCCCACCTCCGCATAAGGGGAATTCCACATATACCTGAGCCCCATTGAAGATAATAGTAGCAGCACACACGCCATTACATCACCCCTTCTGGATGTGCCAAGGCTTCTTCCAGTGCAGGCTTCCAGCATATGATACACTGTAACTGTAAATAAAATGAATTCTGCAAGTTTTTCTGGGTGGTAGGGAAGCTGTGGCATGTACCATTTTTCATAAAGAGCAATGTGCACTTACCTCTCCTATATACCTGTAGGCAGACAGAGCACACTATACCACAGAAACATATTCCATAAATGTGAAGTCTTGTGGTTTTGTTTTTACAGTGGAAGTTCACATGTTTAAATCATCAGCATCTAAATAAAGATCTAGTCATTAGCTGGATCATTAATTAAGATGAGGTACTAAAATAAAATGATAGACAGGATGAAAGATGAGCTAGTAGCAGAGGTTTTTGCTAACTATCAGTACAAGCAAAAAGCAAAATATTATGAGGGGGATGTAATCTGACCTGATGGGCTAAGAATGGTTTCATTTTCTGCTGACTTTCTGAAAGGATACAGAAAGGAAATGGAAGGCACTTCTATAAATATATTTTTTCTCTCATGTAAATTCCACTGTGCTCAGTGGGACTTAATCTTTAGTAAATGTGTACTGGGTTGTGGCACTTGAGCCCTAAATGAAACACTGCACTGGATCCAGGCCTAGTCATATACAGAACAGCCTCATCAATTTCAGTGGGTCTAATTCTCCATTACCATGTACAGATGTGAGAGCTGGACAATGAAGAAAGCAGATAAAAAGAAAATCAATTCATTTGCGATATAGTGCTAGAGAAGAGTGCTGACAATACCATGGACAGCCCAAAAGACAAACCAATGGGTCCCTGAATAGATGAAGTCTGAAATCTCCCTGGAAGCCAAGTTGACTAAATGGCTGTCATATTTTGCCCATATCATGAGAAGACATGACTCAATGGAGAAGAGAATACTACTACTATGGGGAGCTGGTTGGTTGTCTATTGTTGTTATTGTTAATTGTTGTTATTTGCTGGGGGTACTGGGGTTTGTGATGTTTTTAACTGTTTTTTATCTCTTGCTTGCACCGCTGTGATCCTTGGAATAGCGGTATATAAATAAAAATTTTATTATTATTATTACTAGGGAAAGTAGAGGGCAGAAGGAAGAAAAGAAGACTGCTCACTGGATAGGTATACTCAATTAGGGAAATCACCGGTCCAAATTCTCAGGGCCTAAGCAGAGCAGTAAGGAGAGGGCATCTTGAGATGTTTTATCCACAGGGTCACCATGAGTCAGTGTCAACTCAAGGGCAATGAACAATAACAATAAGAAATCTAAGTATGACCAGGTATGTATCCACACTGCAGAAATAAGCAATCTGACACCACTTTAACTGCCATGATTCTCTCCAATAGAATCCTGGGGTATGTAGTTTGTGAATCACCAGAACTCTCTGACAGAACAGGCTGAATACCACACCAAACTACAAATCCCAGGATTCTACAGGATGGAGCCATGACAGTTAAGTGGTGTCAAACCGTTTTTCCCCTACAGTGTAGATATATTCAAGTCTAGATCCAATGCAGAATGAAAACATTTACTGGGACAACACTAGAGCAAGAAAAATGTAAGAACCCTTAAAGGTTAAAACACTAACCTTACCTTTCTTCTATTTTGAATATGTCTGTCAACAAACGTCCTGATCCTGTCCAACATCATTAAAATTATACTAACAGTTATTTCTGAAGAGCTAATTGAAAAGTGAAAAGCTACCGTAAGTACTGCAAGTCAATATTTTAAACTGTCCCCTGTGCCCCTCTCTTCAGCTTCTACTGTTATATAAACAGAGCAGACAAGGCTAAGCTTGAACACATTCAAGATTTTCTTGAACAGCAAAGACTGCTCTATTGGACATAAATAAGAATCGTTGGCATAGCAATTGTAGCCTAGCTATAATTGACACAGGCAGACTTTCAACGTAAGAAAATCCCAGAATTACACAAGGAAGAATGTTGAGGAAATGGAGAAAGTCCATCCTTAAAAAAAGAAACCCATTTTATACATCCAATTCTGCCCAGAGATTTAAATTTTCAACTATTTTGTCCAAGCAAGGACAAATAACTACTGTAGCTGTCTTCCCCCTGCAAGAGAAAATGAATATTTTATGCAGTTTTTTCCTGTATTCAAATATCCCAAGCTGTTCTGAAGGATTATTGTGAACAGATAATTTTTTTCACAGAACACATTTCCTCTGTAGTGAAGTTTCCTGTGCAAGAAATTTCTTTTCTGCACAGAAAATATACTTTTGTGCAAAAAAAAAAAAAAAAAGGCCACATATTTCTCTATTCACACAATAAAAAAATTCCACACCACTTTGAAAATAGTAGGAGAAAACTGTATGAAAATTTTGCTGCTCTACTATTGTCCCCAAAGAGATTTTCCAACAGATGGAAAACAAATTTCAATCAGGAAATTAATAATAAGGAAATTATTTCTTCTATCCCTTCTTCTTCATATTCCAAACAATACACATTACAGAATATTCAAATAAAAATATTTAGACAAAGATGGGCAACATCCTGAGGCCACACCCTTTGCCATACTTCTTTATTTACTTTAATGTCAGCATTTGGAAGGGGCTGGTTAACAGTTGCAAGAAAACGGCTTCTGTGTGTTCAGGAAATGCAAGGCTCATTAGACAAACTGAAGGTTCTTATTCTATAAGACATTCCCAAAAAAATCTCTAACTTATTTTGTAAGATACATGGTTGAAAATTGCTGTGTATTGAAATTAGTGAGTGGCACAATTTTAGTACCAGGCACTTCCAAAGTATCTATCTCATCTCCTATTTAGATCAGCCTCCCCCAATCTGACATCCTCCAGATGTTTTGGACTACCACACCCATCATCTCCAACCAGCATGCATCAGTCCATCCAGTCCAGATCTGTTGACACCAACTGGCAGTGGCTCATCAGGGTTTCAAACAGAAGTTTACCGTAAAGGCACTAGAGTCTGACTGATCTTGGAAGCTAAGCAGGGTCAGTAGTGGTTAATTCTTAGATAGGAGACCACCAGTGAATACCAGGTGCTGTAGGTTATAGTGCAGAGGAAAGAAGTGGCAAAACTATCTCTGAGTATTTTGTGCCTAATTAAACCCGATGGAGTTCATGGGGTTGCCATAAGAGAACAGTCAACTTGAAGGGACATACTGTACACAAACATCTGGAAATGTTAGGCAGTAAACTTGGGATCTTCTACACAGAAAGCATAAGCTTTACCGATATTCTGCAACCCTTTACTTAAGTATCTCAACAGCATCAACCTTATAAAAACAGAAAAAAACAAAGAATGTGAAGACAGTGACTGAAGGTATCAAAAAGTTAGCAAATCCTACTGACCACACTATTTGTACAAGTAAGATTCTGCAGCAGTATCAACCAGGACTAGAGATATTCTCCTAAATGTCAACTAAATTGTCAGAGAACATGCATTATGGAGCACCATCAGAATGCATTATCAATAAGTGTACCATGGATCTCAGGAAATTTAAAACGCTCCATGCAATGGAGGTTGTCTGCTTTTTCTGTGAAGGCTGAAAAGGTAAAGTAAAACACAATGATGGAAAACATCACAAATGAAATTGGATATTCACATAAAGGGGCAAATGCTATACATAGTAATCAGAAGAAAAGTGCATATGGCAGAAAAGTTTAATTATCCATGGACTCATACAGCACTTCCTTTGTATGATATTTTATAGTATGATGAATAGGTGTAATAAATCCTCTCTTAAACTACACAGAAAGTCATGTGGAAAGTGAGCAATGATTACTTTGGAAAGACAATAGTAACAACAAGTACATTTCTATATGGCTTCTCAACAAACTAGCACTCTCTAAGCGGTTTACAGTGTGTAAGCCAATTGCCCCCAACAAATAGGGCACTCATTTTACCAACCTATGGCAGGATGGAAGACTAGGTGGACTTTGGAGCCACCCTCTAGGATCAAACGTACAACACTGTGGCTAGAGTAACAGCTTTTAACCACTGTGCCACCAGGGCTCCTATAAACACTGTGTGTGGAAACCAACTATCTCAATCCTCCAATAGACTAGTTATTGCTAGCAGAAGAGACTCCTCTCTCCTCTATGGTACTGCCCCATACACCTCCAAAACTAGTTTCAGAAGAGACTGGATGGGCAGAACATACAGGGGAAGGACAGGAAAGAGAAGTCTTGAAGCAGGAGCTGAAATCTGTTTGTACACTCTATATTAAACACCAAAAAGGGTCTTCTCGGAAGATATTAATAGAATGTTAATATCATGTAGGATAATTTGGAAGAAGGTGCTCAGATATTTGGACCCTTAACTATTTAGACCTCAAAGGTGATCTCTAGTGCCTTGATATGAGTAGAACATAGAGAACTAATGAAATTCCTTGGGCATTAGTTTAATGTGTTCCTATCCAGGAAAGCCAAAGAGAACTCTACCTGACAAATTGTCCACAAGATTAAGCTTCTGAATTGTTTTCAAGGGTACTACTATGTAGTACATTACAGTGATCCAACCTGTAACCTGCCAAAATAAAGCAGAAACACAGGGGGAGATGCTGGGGGAGAGGGGGGGATAAAGGGAATGGCAGTGAAGTGTTAGAATACAAAGCAGCATGTATATTGTGGCCTGCTTTGTGCCTCTTATGTTAACCTGCTGACTTCACGTATGATGATTTAATGCAGAGTGGAGGATGTCCCCAGCACTTAAGTAATACAGTATTCAGTAAACACTCTTGTCATGAAAGGTGGATGGCAGTGGTAGCATCTTTTCCTTCACCCGAAATAGAATAATGACTTTAGCCAGTCCTGCAAAACTAACAAAATATGCTCTGAAGCATCAACGCTTGCTATTGAAGCATTACACATACAACCTGCTCATTCACAGCTATGAAGATCTGTCCATAAGCACGTAACTCTATGCATCTGACAAAGTACTGTAAACTTAAGTCAATGAAAGCTTATGCTACCAATTTCTCTCTCTCAGTCCCAAAGGTGCTGAAAGATCTCTTTGCATATTGATATACAGTGGTACCCCGGGATACGAATTACCCAGCTTACGAATTTTTCGGGATACGAAAAAATCCCATAGGGATTTATTGTTTCGGCTTACGAAGGTTTTTTCGGGTTACGAAAAAACCTCGGCGCTATTTTCCGCCACCGGAGGGCAGCAGAGAGCTATTTTTCCATTAGCGCCTATGGCAATTCGGCTTACGAAGGTTTTTCGGGTTGCGAAATTAGCCGCGGAACGAATTAATTTCGTAACCCGAGGTACCACTGTATTCGATATATTCTTGAACACATACCTCTTTGGAGGGAGTGCAAACTCTACCAGAAATCCCAGTTCTGGGAACCACCTACTTACTTTATCTATATCTAATCAGGATCATTTACCCCTCAGCCATCTTTTTAGCTGCAGGCAATTATACAATCATATAATTGCCTGAACAGGTTGGGATATACAGAGAAATAGAGCTGAATATCATCAACATATAGGTAACACCTCACTTGTAGTTCCCAAATGATACCACCCAAGAGCTTCATGTTGCTGTGGGAGAGCATAGAATGATGCAGAACCCTGCAGCTCAAATACCAGGTATTCAAGTAAAATTCTCCAATACTTCTAATGCAAAATCAACCCTGCAAGTTTAGCTAGAAACAGTACCATCACCAACCTCAACTCAGAGTTGTTGTTCCACCATGTTATCTAACCAGTTCATCTGTGATTATGATTTACTGTTGATTTTTCTAGTTCTAACACCCAGAACTGTGACCAGCAAGAATGTAGGGAAATGGTTTTTAAAACTGAACATTGTAAAACAAAAATGGATTACATACAAATCTTTCAACTGTTTATATATCAGTCACACAGGTCAGGGCAAGTACTAAGTACTACTAAATATTCAAAACCTGGGAGTGTGATATCAACTGTGATCTAGTTAAAGTGATTTTATGTATTGATGGAAGGCAGTTAATTAAATGAAATCAAGACTGAAAAGAGCCTCAAGTATAAGCATGCCTGTAAAAACTCATATGCATGCAGATGAGATTTCAAGTAAAATAAATCTCTGTATAATTTCCACAGTAGAAATCAAACCTGAACCCACTGCTCAGTAGTGGATGACCACACAAGAAATTGTAGATTTCCTGAACTGATTAATGTTATCTTAAATTTATAACTTTGCTATTCAGAAGGGCAGTTTGCCCTAATGAAGAATTCAGTGGCTTTGTTCACACAACATGACAAGCCAGGGAATCATGGGCCCAAAACACACTGCAGAAATAATCCAGTTTGAAATTCTCTAATGATAATAAATAATTTTTTAATTTTTATTTCTATCCCGCTTTTTGCTAGGCAATCAAAGCGGCTTACAACACGTTAAAATACAGCCATATATACATAATGCCCCCCTAAAACAAGATTAAACAATGTAAGATTAAAAACTACATATTAAAACCGACTAAGCTAAATAAAAATCATCATGGGCAGAGTTCACTGGACGGGAAGTCTTATTTGTGGCCAAACACACTGCAGGAAAAATCCAGTTTGAGATTGCTTTAACTTCCCTGGCTCAATGCTAGGGAATTCTGGGTACTGTAGTTTTGTGAGACATTTAGCCTTCTCTGTCAGAGAGCTCTGATGCCACAATACACTACAATAAACTACAATTCCCAGGATTCCCTAGCACTGAGCCAGGGCAGTTAAAGCAATCTCAAACTGGATTATTCCTGCATTGTGTTTTGGAGCATGAGGACCCTGGCTTGTCATGGATAGGAATGTCAAGTTGCAACAAGAGTAGCTAAACAAACCAAAAACCAAGAACTAAACCTGGATTCTTCCTCTGTTTTACTGGGAGAGAACTAACAAACTAAGCTGCTCACTTACAGATAATACAATGCAACAACTGGGGAATGAAATCCATAGTTTATTTAGCACCTCCTTCGGTAAGCAAAAGCAAAGAAGCTTTGTGCTTACAGCGTGTTCATGACAACAAACCAGATTTACCAGCAATTCCTGGCTTGCTATATCATGAGGACACATCTGTTATGTTCCTAATTTAAACATATCTGAAAGGAGGGGGGGTTATTTATTGGATATCCCACTTTTCTCCTGGTACAGGTCCTGAATAAGCCTCATTTAAGAAAAGTTTTCAAATGCAGAAAAAAAAATCTTCAAATATTTTTCCAAAGATAATTGCACCAAGACAAGATCATCACAAGTTTTTACAATATTTACACAAAATGAACACCATGTAAAAACTTTTGACTAGCCATTTATGTCACAAATAGATGCATCATTTCAGGAGGTGGCTTGTCTTAAATACAGTGAATGAAAACAATCTGACATTTGCACATACTAAAAGTAGTGGGGAAATATTTCTACATTGGAAAAGAGCTAATAGAAACTCGTGAAATTAAGTAATTCTTGGTAAAAGTTGTATGTGATATCCATTTAAAAGAAAAAGCCATCTTGAACCCAGTGCTGAGAGAAAGGCAGGATATAAATTAAATAAATAGATAAATAAAAAATTCTTAATTAGTAAATTGATTTCATGAGAATAATTGAATTTCACTAGATGCTTAGATATCAGAATTTATGACTGCATATTTTGTAACAAATATATATTATTCTGTATATTAATTACAATTTCCTCACAAACTACTCAGATTTTTTTTTTAAAAAAATTGCTGTTACATAGCCAGTTCTCATTCAGGCCTTTAGTTTAAAACACAATTTGCTCTGCATGCACACCATATTTCCTGAACACAATGCTTAATCTGCAGCAACATTAAATCTATATTAATGTTCACTACTCTAGGCAGTTTATTGCAGCCCACAGTCCCAAGCTTGACTGGACTCAAGAAAAATATCAGAGATGGGACACCAGTAACAGTGAAGCTGTCAGCAATGCTGTTAATCACTGAATAATTTCAACTCCATAAGAAAACAAAATTTAGCTGCTTCTAGCTGTAAAAAATTAGGAACCATTTAGAACAAAAATGATAATCATGAGGGCTCCCAGAGGTTGCAGACGTACAACTCCTAACATTCCACATCATCTGCTATACTGGCTAGTGCTACTGGGACTTGCACTCAACACCATCTGGACAGCCATAGGATTCCCACGTCTGACTTACAAAGAACAAACAGAAGATATGAGTAAGACTACTGTCATACATCATCAACTTACAACTTTGTGCTTTTTTAACTCAGTGGTATGCTCCCCAGTATTCAATGGAATTTACTGTCAGAAATTCACATACAGGATTGTAACGGAAGATTCTAAGGTCAGACCTGATTATCATCTGATGGAAGATGACTAACAGTAGAAGCAGGAATTAGTTTCCAGAAAAGTCTCCTGAATAAATATAATCTTGGCTGATCAAAGAGAGACAGTGGACTCTAAAGAGTAATTCTAACATTGGGCCATCTTTCTGACATTATCTGAATAAGCATACCTTTATTTTAACCCCCACCCCCCGTTCACTATGCCAGTTATCCTCTTGTACATAAAGAACGTTAACTCCCAGTAATAATACAGTTTAAAAGTATGAACATGAAATTTGCAAGACAGTATTTCCCATATGATTAGTCACCTACTAAGTAGTGGGGCATTTTAATTAAAGAAAGCAAATGATTATGGCTCATCAATTGCAAGGGAAATCTTGAGTGATGATGAGACAGTTTCTGCCAGCATGCAAGAACTGAAGAATGTCCCAATAGTAAAAAGGTACTGTTTAATATTCAGATTTTATAAGGGGCACTACAGAAGCAGCTGTATTGAGACAGAAAAAATTACAGCAAACACGTAATGTAGTTCAATGGTTACTATTGTGTAGCAAAGAAGGGCTGAGACTGGTCTGGATTTCTACCCAAAATACTGCCTCTCATGTTGCACTCAGGTTGCACTCTACTCCACAAGCACCCTCTCATTAAATACAGTAGCATAGTAAAGTGGTGTCCCTTATATAAAATGGCAAAAACAGATTTGCTTTTGGGAATGTATATTTTGTGGAATATTCCAAGCTGTGGATTGTTGAGTCTTTGGATAAAGAATCGGTGGCTACTGATGGCCAACTGTACAGTGCTTAGCATACCATATACTGTGCTTCATTATATTCTTGTCCAACACTGTGTGGTTGAGCATATCTTCCAGATAAATTTTTAATTAAATTTTCTAATTATTATCATATCAGTAATGAAAACTAAAGCAAACTATAGAAGGCTTAGTGGTAATATTTCTTGATAAGTCTGATAAACAAGGAAATACTGAAAGTATTCTAACTCCTTAGGACTTTCACATATTCTTCAACATACTTCTTGACCTCAACACACAAACCACTATCTTGGCACACCTGCAGCACAACATATCACAAAGTTCATATCACAAAGTGCAAAGCCTTCCTCATCAATAGATATAAAAAAAGACAAACACAAAAGCATAACACATGTGCTAATTTTACTTTCTTACATTTACTGTCCCCATCTGTCTGATCCATTAAAATGTTATTTTGGGCCAAAACCTGCCTTTGCATTTCTATCCATGATTTACCTGCATTTGCATATCTATTAATGATTTACACTCCATGACTTGATCTAAGCATTTGGGAGCTTGGTTGCATGAAGCAACATAGGCGCTTTACAGACCGCCCAAAAGGGAGGTCTGCCGGCACCAGTGTTTGCTGCGTCTGGGAACTGCAGCGAACAAACCACGCGATTCCCTGATGCAGCAAAAAGAACCCGCAAAAAGTGGGTTCTTTTTGCAGCACGGAAATGATGCCGCAAGGAGCCAATGGCACACTTGCAGCGTTGTTTATGCACCGCAATGTGCGGACGCTAAGCGTCCGCTACATCAAAATGGCGGTGCCCATGCAGAATGGGTGCCCCCATTTTGTACGTGTTCAGCATGTACTAGGGTTAGGGGCGTCCAGAAAGGACACTCCTTTCTAAGCCTAGTATGTGCCGAGCATGCACTTTTTGGCGGTCTGGAACCCACCAAAATTCAGTTGGATAATTTATATAGGGATTGACTAAACTGTACTACAAACACAGCTACTAAATGCCAAATAATGAACTATACATTGCCAGATACAATGCATCAGACTCAAGTCAATTTGGGATTTTTTTTAAAAAAACACAGTGATTCAAAATAGTTAAGCCCTAAATAAAAGAAAGTAATTCTCCACTCAATAAAGCAAATTACATAAGGAGATTTTTCATGACTGAATATTAATCTACAGATAATTGAAGTCAAAATATGTTGACTTTTAGCACATTGCTTCTATGTACTAAGCCTGCAGACAATGGGAAACAACGTAATCACACAGTAACTTCATTCACTACCTCCAAATTACAGATTACTCTTCATTTTACTAGCCAAAGTTCTATCATATCTGCAGTTAAGTGATCAAAAACTATATGTGTACATAGAAACATATCAAGGGATAGCACTGCTCAAAATACAACAAAATCCAAAATCCACTAAACAGATCCCAAAATGCACAAAATACATCATGCAAACTTTCGAAGATCCACTGGCTCTCCTTCATCAGGCAACAGATGTTTATTAAATCATACAGGGGGGAAATGTGATATTAAGAGTCATAGGTCTACATTTTGCATCAGACGTTTCTGTTGTAATTATGTTGGTCTGGAGAAGTCTCAGTGCAGGCAGAGGCCACCCTCCCTCTTGGCCATGTCAAGACTGAGACAAAGGGCAGTACAATTTAAAGTCCATTAGCAGCAGTAAAGTAACTTCTCTTGAGATCCAGGCTGTCTCTCCATAAACATATATAAGATTGTAGATGCTGTCCAGACTTCTAAACTCCACTGGTTTCTTCATCAGGCAAACAATGCTTTAAAATCATACAGGAGAAGAAAAGTAATGATTTTAGAGTCACAGGCGTACATTGTGTCTCAGATGTTATTTCTGTTGTCAGTTAAGATGCTTTGGAGGGACTGCAATAAAAGCCAGATAATGAAATTTCAATTCTACAGTCACTTTTCATCTCCTGCATAATTTTTAACATCTTTGCCTGAAGAAGAAGCCAGAGAAGCTCCAAAAGCTCGCTTGATGCATTTTTGCCTGTTAGCTGGCCAATAAAAGTATTTTTCTATGTGGATTTTATTTTATTTTGCATGCATATGAAATCATTCTAGGCTCTGTTTGATCTGCTGGACCTCTACAGCATTAGCTACTTTTTTCAGTGCGTCTTTAACACTGTAGCTCATTTAAATACTTAATAACGTAGGAGCATGTAGCTGCCCCTTTTAGCCACGGATCATTGCCGTGGCAACCACACGCAGCGACAATGATCTGCTCCCTCTAGGGAGCAAAAAGAAGTTGTTCTTAGCAGATTTCTGGATGGGACATCATACATGCTGTGGTGCAGCATCATGACATCCCTTCTATCCAGTGTCATTTCAGTGTCTACAGGCACATGCCATAATGGCAGTTGGGTAGTGCAGTAAGGGTTTGGAGCGTCCTCACCATGCCTACAGGCCAGCACAAAGTACCAGTCTGTAGAGACCCTTAATTAACAACTTAATTCTGGAGAAACATTAATGCACAAATTCCAGTTTAAGTCAACCACTATAATTAAAAACAAATTTATTTAAGATGACCTTTATATTAGCAAGTTTCCAACTCAGGTCAAAACCTACTGTATATACTCAACTATGGGCCGAAACAACCGTCTTCTGCGCAGCTTGGTGGTGCGGCCATTACATGACACATGCCCTCAAGTTGCACAGAAGCCACGCTGAAGCTGCTTCTGGTATGCCCAAAATTGACCCAAATAGGAATGGATACATGGTTCAGCAGTAGTATGTAGGAAAAGGACCTTGGGATTATTGTTGGTCATAAATCTCAGCCAGCATTAATAGAAGCACAGTTTTTAAGCGGAGGGAAGTAATAGTTCCAGCATATTCTGTGCTGGTTAGGCCTCATCTGGAATATAGACAAGTTAGAGGAGGCTCAGAGAAGGGCAGCAAAGATAAGAGGTATGGAGAACAACACATGAAGATATGTTGAAGGAGCTGCGCATTTGCAGCTTAGTGAAGCAAAGATTGAGGGGTGACATAATTTCACTCTGTAAATATCTCAAAGGCTGCCACAGACTTGTTCTCTGCTGCCCTAGAGAGAAGGACCAAGCCTAATGGTTTTAAGTTGTAGGAGAGTAGATTTCAATTGAGTATTAGAAGTAACTGTTGACAGTAAGAGTGGTTTAGCAATGGAACCAATTGCCTAGAGAGATGGAAGGGTCTCCGTCTCTGGACATCTTCAAAAAGAGGCTGGACAGCTACCTGCTGGGAATGCTTTTGCTGAAGATTTTTAATTAAGCACAGGGTTGGACTTGATAGCCCAAGAAGACCCTTCCAACTCTGATTCTATGACTCTACAACGATGGCTGCTGCCACACTGCAGAAATAAAGCAGTCTAGCACTGCTTTAACTTCCATGGCTCAATGCTATAGAATGCTGTGATTTACAGTTCAGTGGGGCACCAGAACTCTCTGACAGGGAAGGCAATTTCTTAACATTTTAAATATTTTCCTCATTTTTAATCTCCTTGCTCAAAACCAATCAGTTACTCATTGTTGTTCACACAGAGATGTCAGCATACCTGGAATCCAAAATAAACATTCATTTTATTTATTTATTTGAGGCATTTATACCCAGCACTTTTGTCAAAAAAGTTCCCAGAGAAAATGGGACAGTCCCTGCCCTCAAATTTAAATAAGATAGAATATACAATAAGAAGGGAAGGGAGGGGGCTGGGAATTGAACTCAGCAACAGTTTTGTCTAGATACAATGGAGGTGTGCTGTCTGCTTTTCTACTGTATCTGCAGCCAGAACAGGTGCAGTTATAAAGCTGGAGGGAGAGGCTCTCAGTAGCAAATGGGCTCAAAATTAGATAGTAGAAGGGGATGTTTGCACATGAGTGATCTAATCTTCTGCTCCCTCTTCTTGCCTTAAACCTGATATTGTTTCATCAGCAAGAGTTTTTCATATCTGATCTATCTATTCCTATGGGCAATTCTCCCATGTATTGTACACACCAAATGTTACATACAGTGGAAATACTATCTACTTCTAATTTAACACATGAAGTGTCTATGCCACCACATCCTAAAACCAGATCCAGAGCCGTGTTGGCTCAATTAAATTCAAACCTGGATGGACAGGGGAATTTAGGTGCAGCTTAAGCTCTGATGTACCACTTAGTACCAAACCATTCAGATTTTTATGAAGTTTTTGAAAATGCTGCTTAATTAGTACTTAAACTGGTTTAAAGAGTTCCTTGTGTAAAAGGCTAACGTCCTGTTTAGGAACAGGAGGAAAAACTACCACCACAGCTTCCACATTGTTATGATTGATACAATCTCTCTTTTCACCTAATATTGATGCTAGAACCTTTTAAGAGCTTAGCCCCTTATTTTACTTTCTATTAGTAGTGAAAAGAAAAGCAGCAGATGGCAGAGCTTCTGTCACACAGATTGGAACAGATAACAAAGCAATAAAAGGCAAATGTTGTTGATTTCAGTGACCACGACAACAAAGATAATTACAAATTTCTCATTCTTTCATTCTGAATTCAACACAAACGTTCTGGTTCGAAGTAGAAGAGACACCTGGGAGTCAGGATATATTAATTTTTATGCTGCACATAATCTCCCTTCAAGCAAATGAAACTTATACCAACATAATGGGGAAAGTAAGACAAAAACTGACACTGGCTACACTGTGAAATTTTCAACTTGTTTCTTAAAATCATATTTCAACACTTCCCCTAACGGTATATATCCCTGATGTAATATGCTACAAAATCCTTAAGCTGTCCATGCATATTAATTAAATTAAGGTTTTAGAATTTAAATTATTTTTAATATCATAACTGTAAGTTACATGAAAGTCAGTATGCAGAAGCTATACTTAATTGCATAGAAAAGAAATGAGACATAAATGTTTTGCAATTTCCATTATTTCATGTTGCCTTTCAGTAATTAGCACAAATGGAGAAACATACTTTCTATGGCTACAAGGGCATCTGAATCACTGTCTGCAAAGCATATGATCTTCCGGGAGTAAGATATTCTTCAGGTGTTTACATAGATATGTCTATTTGTGTTTTGGGATTCAGAACTATCCATGATAATTGATAAAACAGTTAATATTTTCAATTTTTGATGTCAGTGTTTTATTAGTTTTGGCAAGAGCCTGTGGAAACTGGTATGAAATGGTCAGGACACCTTCATATTTCAATGAAACGGTTTTTCAGGCAACAATTCCCCTTGTAAATTTGTCTACACCTCATTTAATCAACCAAATTTCCAGCTGTTCACAGTTTGTCCTTCTATATCACGACAGTATATAAATAAATGTTGTAACTCTCTACAGAAGCAGGCCCAGAATCAGACTGCTAAATGAACAGTACAGAAAATGGATAATGAACATAATGAAAGGTAACTATCACAAATTATATTCTTCTGGTTTCATGGGAAACTGTTTCCTCTGAATTCATATGTACTGTATTTACAACGTTCAGTACATCACTACAAATTTTGAAATACTGTACTTTAAATGAAGCTAAAATAAATAAAAGTTAATCTGAAAAATCTAGAAGAAACGAAAACAGAAAGATGCTTCTCAGGATTTCTTATGATTGTTCTCACAGTGCTGGGAATATTACTCTTGACTCTGGCCAGATGCAGCGCTGCCAAAGAAGTCTGCTGACACTATCTTACCACCACACTGCAAACATATGTTAGGGTATAAAAAGTCATAATTCCTTCCCAAAGGGTTTATCTAAGCTACAGATTTAGGCAATTTAGCAGTTAATTCAATACAATTTGGTCCACAGATAATTGGAAAACATTTGGGAATGGGTGAAATGTCAATACATGTAGTGTGCAAACGTAGTTAAAGCACCACCACTCACTCTTAAGAAAAAGCATGTTACTTATACATCTGCTACCTTACAAATCCCAAGTTAGTGCTTAGCAATGCTCTGTCATGTATGACTAGCACTGAATAATCTTTCCATATCTACCTCTCCTTTACTTTTTGCTTCCTTTGTCTATTCTACACAGAAGAGACATCTACATTCGGGGTTATCCTCTTTGTAATGTCTGGGTTATCCTCTTCGTAATGTTACTGGAAACATGCACGGATAGATGTGTTGGCCATTTAACACATATAAATAAAAACCTTTGTAGGCCTGTGACCTTACTGGAATGAAGACATAATGGATTGCAACAGAGTGATCCCTGTTGAGATGCGTTGAGATGCAAATGGACTTTAAATTTCCTGGACTTTGAAAATCTCCCCATTGCCGCATAGCCAGAAGGAGGAGGAGCCTGCCTGCAAAATATATCCTCCCCATCATACCATCTTTACTAAGCACTGAAACAACATACAGGCATCTGACTAACATCTCCAATTGTTGTCCCCCCCCCCTTCTCCTGTTTGGTTTGTAACAGGAAGAAGCCCACGGAGCTTCGAAATCTTGCAACAAGTATATTGTGCATTTCAGTTGGCCAATAAAGGCATCACTGATGGATTTTTGTTTGTAACATTACTGGGTTATTCTCAAGGCTCTGGAGACAAGTTTCGGGCAAATGTCAACAGGAAATATACATGCCAAGCTTTCTTCTGGAGAGTCTAGATCATCCTCTGAACACTATCCATTGTCTCTGACAGAAGGATGTGGAAGTCTCTAGGCACCTTGAGGACATCAAACCCATGGCAGTCATATCACTATCTCCCAAACATTTTTAGTCAAATAGCTCTATGAAGCACCTGCTATCTCTTTCAAGTGGTTCTGGAACTCAATACACGCGATCCCTTTAAAAGCACATTTTGAAGAAATTGAAGTTGATGCTTGGAGTTGCAAAAATCTCTCCTTGAAAAGATTGCCTGCGTTCATTTGAAGAAGCATTTGTCAAACAAAAGCGTTTGTCAAATGAAACTTCCCCCTGCAACAGTATGATCCAAGCTGAAGGAAGGGTGCAGCCAGAAAGTAGACTGAAGGAGATACCCAGGTTTTTGCTTGCATTCTATGCTTGTCTTCTGGCCTTGTTTGGAAGAGGGGTCATACTAAACTAAAAAAAGCATGTACATATGGAGTTAAGGAAAATGATAAGATGTGCTACAGCTAGATTGCTTACTGCTTGACAGGCCCACCCTCTTCTAAGTGCAGCCAGGCCACAAAGAAAGACTAACTGCACAATCATACAAAAGTGTGGCTGGCTCACCTTTTTTCAAATAAGCAGTGGAAAGAAGAGTTGTTGCTCACCCAGTATCTCTGTGGCTGTTAAGAGCTGTGAAAATAATGAAGATGTGAACTAGAAGGACAAACACACTAATTTGCTTCCATAATTGCCTCCAGAAGCAATGGGTTCAAGCTGAGGCATTCAAATAAGTCACGTTCTCCACTGTCCCTCTCAGTGATGGGGAACAGACAGAACAAGAAAGAAAGAAAGAAAGACAGAAAGGTAAAATAAAATAAAATCTAAAGAAGAAGCACTTTCCAGGGAGTGTAACTGAAAGCCTGCTGCACAGATGTCTGGCAAGGAAGGTTTAAGGACGTCTCTTAAAACGAGTCAATCAGCAGTTAGCCTACCTCTTTGTTCATAAGAAGGTTTGTCCTTCTGCCTTCCTTCTGAGAATCCAACTTTAGACTATGATTCCAGCTCTATATATTCTGGGATCCAGGTTCTACCTGAAAACAGTGCTGGTCA
>NC_056522.1:312597265-312640312 GCF_019175285.1 Sceloporus undulatus | reverse complement strand
AATAATAATAATAATAATAATAATAATAATAATAATAATAATAATAATAAATTTATATCCTGCCTCTTGCTACAGATCGAGGCGGGTTACAATACACTTCGATAAAATACAGAAATATACAATATACAGTATACAAATTATAAAAACAAAACCAACCCTACATAATCCCCTACCTCTCCCCATAAACAAAAACAATAACAATAAGAATATGCAGATTAAAAATAGTTAAAACCGACAAGAAGACGTGAGACAGTTTTGGGCAGGCAGGGAGTATCCATATTAATGTAATGGGAGTTCAATCTGGGAAGGCCTGCCGAAAGAGATCCGTCTTGACAGCCTTCTTGAAGGCGTCAAGAGTGGTGATGTGACAGATCTCCTCCGGCAGGTCATTCCACACTTTAGGAGTGGCAGATGAGAAGGCCCTCTGGGAAACCGCAGCCAACCTGGTCTTCCTAGGCTGCAGTAATTTCGTCCCAGAGGACCTGAGTGTGCAGGGTGGATTATATGGAAGAAGACACTCCCTTCTTTTTAAAACTTATGTGTGTGTACTTCCCTTCTCAAAATTATCTTAAAAGTCACAATTCTACTTTACTGGATGATAAGCCCTATTAAATTCTGCTTAGTGGTTTGGAGTCTGAAAAAAAAAACATAATAATATCCTCCTTGCAAGATGAGTGATGGTGAAAAAAGCCCAACAGCAACATAAGAAAAAACAAAACAAGAAGAAAATCTCACTTCTACTACATTATAAAATATATTAAGTGTGGTCTTTATTTAATCTCCCTGGAGTTTTTACATATTTGAGGATTTAATTGAAGGGATGCATAAAACTTTAAGGAAAAAAGTCTTATACTGCTTACCAAGCTTCCTTAGCACCAGATGGAGAACTCTTTTTACAGTTCATCTGTCATAAATAGGAAACATAGCTTGCCTAACTACTCACCCATTTTATGTTTATATTTCAGTTTCACAGGATTCACCATAGAAATAAGATACTCTGGTAGGCAGTTCTTTGTAATGTCTGCAAAAGTCATTTTTATAGTATAAGATTTGCTTCCCTCCCAGGGTACTTGCCTTGCCCAGATGTTATTTTTCTGTTTCTTGACAAAACTCAAAATTGTGATAGCATTATCTGACACCATGTTGTAGCTACAATGGTTTCCAGAAACAACAGGACCACTATTTTGGAAGAAATATTCCTTGTTCAGACACATTTAAAGCAGAACTAAGTGCATGGAATATTCTGAGGGCTGTTTTTTCCAGCATAGAAATTAATACATACAAGAGGTGTACACACTTCTAAAAAACCTTTTATGTTGTTACCCACACGTTACAGCATCGTGATTTTCAAACACAGCAAAGCACAAACAGAAAAAAACCCAAGTATCTTCTTTGAGAAACAAATAACAAGAGAAATCAAGAGACCATCTAAGGGAGAGTAACCTTAGGCTTTGCTTAAACCAAACAATTAAAATGGGAGTTTGACTACTAAATATGAAGGGTAAGAAAATAACAACCCTCAAATGGCAAAGAAAAAAATAAAGTTACAACAAACCTAAAATCATTCAGTTTCCACAATTTTATATTACCTCTTATATGTTAAGATTTTTCAGACTGATCAGAATTTTGATACTTGAAACATACACTAGAGATTGCATGTATACAATTTCTGAGGGGGGAAAATCAAAGCATTTACACAACTATTTTTATATGAGCATATTACCCCAACATGTGTCTGGAATTTGTGTTAACATGCTTGTTAATGCTAGTTGATCAGCTTCAATAATTTTTCTAAAGTTTTATACACTGTGCCTGCCCCATACGCGAGGTTGCCATCATGATCACATGGCCATAGCAAACAACTGGAGTTGAGGTCCTGTGTTTTTTCCCATATGCAGGGGGCCAAAACGGATCCCCCACATATACAAAGGCTCCCTGTATAGTGGTATTATCTTACATCACTGCAACATGCATATAGGTAGCCACCTAGGATCCCATTTTGGGAGAAAAGTGTGATATAAGTGCAATAAATAAATAAATATTTTGTTGTTGTTTACCTCCTTCAAGTCAATCTTGAATCATGACAACCCTGGGGATGAGACATCTCCAAGACTCACCATCCTTCACTGCTCTGCCTAGGTCCTGTAAATTCATACCCATGACCTCCTTAATAGAGTTCATCCAACTAGCATGTAGTCTTCCTCTCTTCTACATCCCTCCACCTTTCCTAGAATTATTGTCTTTGCCAATGGGTCATGCCTTTTCATGACATGGCCAAAGTATGAACTCAACTTTATTATCTTGGCTTCCAACAATATTTCAAGCTTGATCTGTTCTAGTACCCATTTGTTTGTCTTTTTAACTCTCCATGGTATCCTCGCCACTCTTCTCCAGCACACATTTCAAATGAATTTATTTTCCTCTTATCTGTTTTCTTCGCTGTCCAGCTTTTACATACTTGGTAACAGGGAATACAATGGCTTATACAATTCTAACTTCCATGCTCAATTGCATATCTTTATATTTTAGGATCTTTTCTAGCTCTTTTACAGCAGCCTTCCCCATTCCCAGTGTTCTGATCTCTTGACTGCAGTCCCTATTCTGATTAATGTTTGATCCAGGGTACAGGAACTCTTTTACCATTTCAATGTTCTCATTGTCTAGGCTGAATCTGTAAATCTTATTATTATTTTTGTTTTCTTTATATTCAGCAGTAAGCCTGTCTTTGCACTTTCTTCTTTGATCTACCTTAGAAATTGTTCCAAGTCAGTAATGCATTCTGCTAGTAGTATGGCATCATCTGCGTATTTTATATTGTTTATATCCTTCCTTCTATCTTCACTCCTCCTTCTTCTGTGTCCATGCCTGCACTATAATGTTTTCTGCATACAATCTGAACAGATAGGGAGAAAGATGCAGCTTTGCCGGGCCCCTTTGCCAACTGGGAACCATTCTGTTTCTCCTTGTTCTGTTCTGACAGTAGCCTCTTGTCCTGAGTACAGATCCCTCATCACAACTATTAGGTGCATTGGCACTCTCATGTCTTTAAGGGCGTTCCATACCCTTTCATGATCTATGCAGTCAAAGGCTTTGCTATATTCCATAAAGGACATGCTGATCCCTTGGTGCATTCCATTAGCCACCATATGTTTGCAATATGATCCCTAGTGCCTCTTCCTTTCCTGAACCTCTGGGATTTCTCTCTCCATATATGGTTTGAGTTTATGTTGCAGAATTTTGAGCATAATTTTGTTTGCATAGATGATGAATGCTTTGAGCCTATAGTTCTACAGTCTTTTGTATTTCCTTTTTTGTGGATGGAAATGTATATTGATTGTTTCCAATTTTTTGGCCACCATTTTCTTTTACATATTTGTTTACATATGCTGGTTAGCACTACTGTTGAGTCTGTCAGTATGGACTGTAACAGTTTCGGATTTCTGCTTATGGTGAAACAATACACATGATCAAGCTACCCAGAGTAGGATTTTGCCGAAGGTACATAAAACTTTAAAGACAGTAACCAAAAAGATAGGGAAGAGGAACTGAAGTTGAGCAATTTACTATGACAGGGTGGAAAATCTTGGTGGCAGACTTCAAACTTCCTTTTCCTTGTAATAAAAATACTACTGCTTACAATTGCAACAAATATAAATTTATCACTCTCAAAAACCAATAACAGTCCCTTTACGATTAAAAAACCTTAAAACGAAGAATCCACAGACCATTTGTTCTAGTTAATTTTGTCATCTGGATTTTTTTCCACAGTTTAGCCCCTTGGGCACATTTAAATCAGATTTATATAAACTAGCTAAGAAAATGAGCCAAAAACCAACCACCACACCTACTCCACAGCCCTATGAGGAAAGAGTATCTTGTTAAAGCAGCTCACTTTTTTCTTCTTCTGCTATTTTTAATCTTCACTCAAATCTATTTTATTTCTTAATCTCTCTGATCATAATTAATTCCAGATCTCTAACACTCTTACCTCCATCTTCATTACCTTTCCATAACCCCATCACAAGCACTTTTTAAATGCTTGACCTTTTTGGCTGCATCCACACTTCAGAAATAATCCAGTTTGGCACCACTTTCACATGGCTCAGTGCTATGGAATTGCAGGAACTATAGTTTTGTGAGATATTTAGCCTTCTCTGTCAGACAGATCTGGTGCCACAACAAACTACAATTCCCAGAATTCCATAGCACTGAGTCATGTCTCTTAAAGTGGTGTCAAACTGGATTATTTCTGCAGTGTGGATATAGCCTTGATGTGCAACATTTCAAAGCCAGCAGCATTTTAACTTGATACTTTAGCTACTCAGAATATTATAGTACTGAAGCTTCATTTTTTGTGAAGGATACTTTTTCAAAAGATGTTTGCCACTCAGAATTACAGTTAAATAATCCTTTTGTTTATAATTTTTAAGAGGACAGTGTAATAATGCCCATATTATGACAGTAAGGAAAAATCCTCTTAGAATTCAAGCAACTCATTGTGCAGCTTCATTTCTAACTAAATTCTGGTATAAAGAAGATGAATGCCATATAAATTATTGGCAACAGTCCTCTTACATCTGCTAAAGATCTCATCTTGGATGAATTACAGTACACTCATATATGTCTACTCAGAAGAAAGCCCCAGGCTCCACTGAATTCCATGGGACTTACTCAGAGGTGAGTACATGATGGTACTTTTAAGAGCTTTTCCTGTCAAAATGTTCCCCCTCTAAATCACCCTTGCTATATTATGCACTGTTTTCTGCTGCTCTTTATCACCTACAGCTCTAAAAGATACTACAAGTTGTATCCAGTGTTCTCACTCCACTAGCACAAGCGACTGCAGACTCATTACAAGCACAAGCTTGCATAGATTTGTATTACACTCAAAGTGGGGATCTAATGTAGTTGCATAAGATATTGTACAACCAGTTGAAGACCCACATGATAACAAGTAACATACCTAGGAACTACAAGAACAAATGCATTACCTGAATAACTGAAAAAATTGCACATAGAATCCCACTAGTGGACTGTCATCCTCTGCTAACATTAGGTTGGAGTTAGGCATATATATGCCTGGGTTTATAGCCTCCTGTTCCAGGAGGACACACGACACAGATGGTGAGACGGGGACAGGACCATGCCACAAACCCACACATCTTCTCAGGAAATGACATCATAGGAACTACTAACAATAACAGCTTCATTTATATACCTCTTCATACCACCTAACCAGTATTTAAGTGGTTTACAACTGTAAGCTTGTCCTCTAATGTGATATATGCCATCCTCTGTCAGCAGTGCCCTTCATTTGGCAAACAAGCCAGTTTCTGCATCAGAGATGAACTGGACATAAATCAGTCATTAGGAATGGGAATACACAAAAACTGGTTGCAGAACACTTCAATCTTCCTGGGCATTCCATCCCAGACCTTGTTCCAGTTTGAACAAAGAAACTGTAAAGGACGATTGGGAGGCTGTCTGCAGGCAAGTAAAGGATTGCCATCGAGAAATCCTTTGAGAATAGTATTATTATTCAAAATCGGTAGTAGTTCAGAGATAATATGCCCAAGCAATCTCAATTGGGAAATGTATGTGACCACTAGCGTGGTTCCATGTTTTCAGTTTTCTATGGCTTTTTCATACAGTCTGCTCATAAAGGTCCGTTCCTTGGCAATAGTTTACTCTATACATCTCAGGAAGTAGACCTATGAAAGCTTATACTACAACTTCCTTCTCTCCATTAGTCTCAAAGGTTCTACAAGATCCCTTTGCATACTGTGAAGCTTTTTGTTTGCTTTTTGCTTGCTTTTTTCCCTCCATGGGGTTTGATTTCTACAGATGGTCCTTGGTATCCACTGGGGTTTGGATCCAGGACATCACCACCCCGTGGATATCAAAATCCTTGGATGTTCAATTCCCATTATATACATAGTAAAATGATGCTTCTTAAATAAAATTGCAAAATCATGGTTTGCTTTTTGATTTTTTAAAAAAAAAAATACTTTGAATCCATGGATGGTTGAATCTATGGATGCAGAATTCATGCATACAGAGGGACAACTGTATTTCACTATTCTTCTGTAAGAATATAAATATTCTTTTTTTTTTCCTTCATGAGAAAGAGTGTTTTAACATGTCAGGACACTCCATCAAAAATATGTCAAGCACAGCAAGATCTCCTGCTCCCCATGGCAGAAAAAAAGACCAGAACTAAGCAGCAGCAACACCAGAAAATGTTTCTGCAGACAAGCCCTGTGTTTTGCACATTAAAAATCTGCAAAACTTTTGGAGAAAGTCCAAAAATACAAAATTTAAAAAAAAATTAAAAGCAGAACTGCTCTTGTAATTATGCACAGCAAAGGGGAAAGGAAGTACACAGCTCAGCCTGTTCTTTCATATCACAACAAATGATGCTTTATTTCAATTCTGAATTATATAGCTGGGCTATCAGTTCTTTACAGACATCATATAATTACTATCAGTTGTTGGTAACCGATTTGCCCCTCCAGATCAGAAAGTACCATATGAAGTGACAGCCTCTCCTTTCTGTGCTTTTCTCTAAGTAAACCAAGTTCAAGTACACCAGGTAGTTGTGTGTTTTTACTTTTGCTATCAACAGAAATTTCACTGATTTCCTGGGTCCTTATCTTTGAAAGTTCTTCTCTCCAACTTTAAAATCACTTTTAGCTCACAGTAGTCCCATATTCATTCTGTTCTTACACTTTGTTGTTAACTGCCCTCAAGTCAGCTTCGACTCATGGTGACCCTGTAGATGCTATCTTCAAGTTCCCCTATCCACCACAGATCTGCTCACATCCTGCAGGCTCAGGCCCATGGTCCCCTTTGACTGAGTCCGACCCTCTGGCATGTGGACTTCCTCTCTTTCTATTGCCCTCTACATCTCCTCGCATCTATGTCTTCTGCAATGATTAATACCTTTTCATGATATGGCCACAGTATCACAGCCTCAGTTTAGTCATCTTGGCTTCCAGGGTGATTTCACATTTGATCTATTCTAGAACACATATGTCTTCCTGGCCATCCATGATATCCTTGGTAATCTTCTCCAGCACATCATCTCAAATTAGTTGATTTCCTATTCTATCAGTTTTCTTCACTGTCCAGCTCTCACATCTGTACATGGTGATGGGGAAACAATGGCTTGGGCAGTCCTCACTTTAGTGTTTGGCATTAAACCTTTACACTATAGGATTTTGTCCAGTTCTTTCATAGCTGCTCTTCCTAACCCCAGTCTTTTTCTAATTTCTAAATTGCATTCCCCATTCTGATCAATATTTCATCCCATGTATGGGAACTCTATTTCAAGTTTCTCATTAGGATAAACTTTTGTAGATCCTCCATGGTCATTATATTCGTTTTCATAATGTTCAGCATTATGCCTACCTTAACACTTTCCTCCTTGATTATCCTGAACTGCTGCTACCTAAATCAGTTACCTCTGCCAATGTTCATACCCATGTTATGTTCCAATTTGAACAGTTTAATTGCTTTCCATCCTCTCACATGCCCAGCATAACTTGTGTACACCTTTGAGTACACTAACAATTCTTTTCACCATGTAAACTTCAGCAAGTATGACGAACAGCAAACACTGCTCAGCTTTGAGATTGAAAGAATATATACTACTCATCCTAAAAGTTGCGGAGGCTTGCCTACTGCCTCCTGAGATCTTAAATTGCAAGAGGAAGCTGCTGGGGATTGTTTGGCCATTGCATGGCCTGGAGAACAAACCTACTAACTAGAAATCCTGCCAGCATTTCCTGCTCCAGAATAGTAAGAGGCAGAGTTGGACATCATAATTTCACAGTACTCATAACAACTTCCACCAGCAGCACCTCGGCCTTTAAATTCCCCACTGCCCCTTCCCTTGGGAAGTAGAGGCAGCCAATGTAGACCTATGCCTATACATTTTTACTTCCCTTTCTCTTCTTCCACATCCTCTCTTTCAGCTTTTGTTGCTCATTCTGTTCCTGCCCATGACCTTTGCTCCTCCAGCTCTACCACTCCAGCTCTACAACTTTCACGCTCAGCTGCTTAACTGCATTTTGCTTTGTAAAATTAACCTGCTCTTTTTTTCTCTGCAAAGAATTCTACATCCTTGAACATGGATCTGATGCTACTTGTTTTTCTTCCTTCAAATCCTTTCAAAGGCACACCTAAGTACATCTAACTAGGTTTGCTCATATTCATCTTTGCTTGCCTTTATTTCAGTTTTTCCCATTTTTGCTAGTCTCTATTTTAGAGTCTTCATACTCAAAGACCATAACAAAGAACCAGAATAAAACAGAGGTAGGATAACAACCTCCCAGAAGCACTTTAGCTGTGGATTCCTGCATGGCAGGGGGTTGTACAAGATGTTTCTTATGGCTTTCCAACTTTATGATACTGTTTGAAAAACTAATCTGGAAGTCAATGTAAAATTTCACAATATATGAGATACTGTTCTTAAACTCTTTTGCTTTCAAGATTATTGGATTATCATCCCAAAATGACTGGATTTTTGTGTTCCTATCACTTTAACTGGCTCTACTTTTGTGCTTTTAACAGCCACCTGGGACACAGAAATTTAGTAGGTGAAGCTTTTCCTGGCACAGAGATTAACTGAGAGAAAGCCTTAATATTCAAGCTAATTAATATACTGTGAGTAACGTGCAGCCAAAGAAACAAATGCCATAAAACTGAGCCAATAATCTCTGAATAGTAAAATTGGAGAGGACAGCCAGAAAACAAGAAGCGTTTGCATAAGACTGTGTGTTTATTGGATGTTGTGAACTCAAAAAAAAAGGTCTCCAAAATCATTTAAAGAAAGAAATGGAAAATGGAAGCAAGCTTTTATTTCTCATTTTGACTTAAAAACAAATGCAATTGAGCAATCTACAGTGACAGCATGGTGATTCACATAGTTAAGAGTAATCAGATCAAAGGAAGAAAATCAGGGAGAGGGTGTACAGTTCCTTTTTCTTAATAGCTGTATCTGGAGAACCCCAAGGCTCTTCTAATAACTTTAATTCAAAGTTATAGACTTGCTAACCTGTGGAATAAATAGGCTGTTTAAAGGCTGTGAAAACCTGCAAGGAAAGATAAGTACACTATTCTTTCCTTACAGATTTTCACAGATTCAAATAGCCTATTTCTTCCACAGATTAGCAAGCCTATAGCTTTGAATTCAAGTTTTTAGAAGTGCTGTAGTTCTCTTGTTTGATAATCATTCTACTAAACTGATGGCAAGACAAACAACTGAAGCTATCTTATACCAAGTCAGGTCACTGATCTGTCCAACCAGTACAATCCACTCTAGTGGCAGCAGCTCTCCACCATATGAAGCAGAGGTCTTTGCCAGTTTTTAGTGCCCAAGTTTTTGACTGGAGGGGGAGAGTTCTAATTTCAGAAGGGTTCCTTGAGTTGCCTTCCAGAAGTGGTCAATGCTACAGTTCCCTACAGGCAGGGAACAAGGCCTAAATAAATTCTTAACAATTTGGATATTTTTCTACTAAGAATACAAAACACAGTACACACACACATATGTACATGTACATGTACATGTACATACACACACACACACACACACACACACACACACACACCTACCTACTTAGGAGCAAAACCTAATGCTACAGTTTTCAGGAGCAAAACCTAATGCCACTGTTTTCAGGTGGCAACAGTTTCATAAAATAGCTCACCAGGCAAATAGTAGCTCAGCTTACAGGAAGAAAACAGATATATTGCAAGGGACAGAATATCAGCTTTTATCTTTTGGGTTAAGGCTTATTGTTTGGCTGTACTGTTTGGAGGCTTACATGTGTATGTTGTGCCTCCCTCTGACAGGCTAGTGGACATAGCAAAGCTGTGTTTCACCAGTACTGACTTTATCAGCTTTTTATCTCTGGACTGTTTTCACTCAGACTCTCTGGTGTTTGAAGAACAGGCATTATGCATGGGCATTTCATGAGAGTTTGAGAGGCCCAAATTGTTGTGACACCATCTACATCAGACAATTGCACATATGGTAAATATATGGTGTTATGATATGCAAAGTCTGTACTATGGCTTTGTTCTGGCTTGAAGATGTGAGGAGGCATACCTTTAGCAAGTGCAAGCTAGAAGAAAAGTTGCTTAAGGACCACCTATCTACACTCATACCTATTAGGAACAATGGAGAGATAGGACAAAGCAGTCTTCTCTTGGAACAACAACATACAGGTGATGCCTCAAAGAAAGTCCAGGCAGGAGGCATACACATGAAGAACATGATATAACTATCAGTATCAATGCTGTGAGTTTGGAGCTACATTATCAGTTCAAGCTCTCTTCTTGATCAGATTTTGAGGTACAGGGACAAAAGCCTCAATCCTCAGCCAGCACAGCTCTGTTCCTGGAGAGCTCTATAAATGGAAGATCTCCTGTCAACTCACAAGGGAGGAAGATATAGGTGGTGGTGATAGGCTATTGAACAGAAGCCCTGAAAGAATGTTTCAAGAAGGACTGGCTTTCCAGGGGCCAAAATGCATGAAGTAACAAAGAGGCTGACAGGACTCAGCAAAGCCAGAAACCATTACCTCCTCCTTCTAAACCATGTGGAAACAAATGATAGTGCAAAATATTATCATTATCATAATGATTTCTTACTACCTCTCTTTATGGCTCGAAGTGGGAGACAGCATATTAAAATATAAATAAATATAATACAGTTAAAAACACAAACACCAATTAAAATACATAATCACTTAAATAAAATAAATGAACCTTCCACATATTGCAAAGGCCTACAAGCATCTAGAAAGAAAGCAAGAAGACTATGGGGCGGTTGTTGTTTCATCATTCCTTGCCAAAGAATGCTAGGAAGAATACTGGAACAACTAGCCCTGCAAACAGTGCCACAGGAAAAGATTTAGCTCCTTAGACCATGACATGTACTTTCATGAAGGACTTCTGGCAAGAGAGAGATTGAACCACACAGGACTTAGGAAGAATTCTGACCATGAAAGCTCACCCAGTATTTCCGTTAGCTTGCTAAAATAAGCTTTCATCAAGTCCGGTGTGCATGCCATATTACATTTGACTTCCTCTTTCCTCTGTAAAACAAATCCCAAGATGACATGATTACTTCCACCTAAAGTTATTACAACTTCCACCACCTTGAATTTTCACATGTAAAAGAAGTGGAAGAAGGAGGGGAAATCACCAAAGAGGAATATGAATGAGTAGCCAGTACTTAGAAGAAGAAAGACCAAAAAAAAAAAAAAAAAAGCCTAAAGCTTAGAATAAGCCCAGGTCTGATAGGGTTGAAAATAATAAAAAGGGGTTTGCTTTTGTTTTGGCTATGTACAGGGTAAGAGAAAGAACACGGAAACAATAGGACCTCTGTGTGGAGAAGATCATGAAATGCTAATAAGGAACAGAGAGAAGGTGGAACTGCTCAGTACCTACTCTGCCTCCTTCTCCTTCCAAAATGAAAGCACCTAATGTGTGCACACAGAATAAGGGCACTGCAGCACTGATAAAGAGATAGTACAGGAGTACCTAGCTATTCTAAATTCACTATCCTGATATTTGCTGGAATCAAACTCTGCCAAATCCACAAGGTCTAGTAAATTCCTCACTTGTCTTGGGACAATTTCATTGTTCAAAAGGTGAAAGAGGCAACAAGGGGATCAGCTATTTTGGATCTGATCCTAACCAACAGGGAAGACCTACTTAATGGAGTGCAAGTGGTGGGATGCTTAGGTGGGAGTGATCATGTTCTCCTGGAGTTTGTTATATAATGGAAAGGAGAAGCCAGGCATAGTCAGAAAATGCATTCTAGATTTTAGGAAAGCTGATTTTAGTAAACTTATAGAAATATTGGGGTGATCCCATGGTCAGGAATACTAAAAGAGAAGGGAGTTCAAGACGGATGGGAGTTTCTCAAAAGGGTGATACTGAAGGCCACAATTTGAAACAGTTCCAATGAGGAAGAAAAATGGGAGACTAGGACCCAGAGCAATGGATGCAAGCTCCAGGAAAAGAGATTCCACCTCACATTAGAGGGGAACTTCCTGACAAGAAGGGCTGTTCGACTGTGGAACACTCTTCCTCGGGTGTAGTGTAGTCTCCCTCCTTGGAGGTCTTCAAACAGAGGATGGGTGGCCCTCTGTCGGGTATGCTTTGATTTAGATTTCCTGCATGGCAGGGGTTGAACTGGATGGCCCTTGCGGTCTCTTCCAACTCTATGATACTGGCGCGTTACAAACCGCCATAAGAGACGTCCTCCGACGTCCTAGGTTTAAAAAGGGGCATCACTTCTTGACGCCCCAAGCCTAATACGTCCTGGGATGTACAAGATGGTGGCGGCCCATCTACATGGGGGCCGCCATGATGGTGTCACGAACGCGCCGCCTCCAAACGAGGCGAGCAGACGTGACGCCATCGCACGAGGGCGCTTAGTGCACCCTTTTGTCGGCAGAGGAAGGAGCTCCGAAACGGAGCTCCTTCCTGGTCTTGTGTCGCTGGGCGCAGCCTTATATGCCTGCACCCAGCGACGCAAGGAGAAAGGGGCCAAGCGGCCCCTTCTCTCCCCCTCCTCCCGCCGCCGCGGGGTGTCCTTGGGGCTTGAAGCCCCAGGACACCCCTTTCCTCGGGGAAGGGGCCTTTTGCCGCTTCCCTGCGGCCTGGAAAGCGGCGGATCGGGGCCTCAGCGGCTGCCGCTCTGGCCACTGAGGCCCCAATCCAGCGGGGAAAGGGGCGGGTGCAGGCCACCGCTTTTCGGCAGTCTGTAACGCGCCTATGATTCTAATTAATTCAAGTCTCCAAGGACATATGAACTGCATATAACAGTACTACAGGAACATGACTGTCTTTGTGATTTTTTTGGTGAACAGAAGATGCCCCAGGAGACTGGAGGAGGGAGAATGTGCCATCTGACCAGTCAGCTGGATGTCAATATTACAAAAGGTTCTAGACCAGTTTACTAAACAATCAAATCTGTGAGCACTGAGAAAAAAATGCTGTGATTACTAAAAGTCAGGATGTTTTTGGAGTTTGTTTTTGGACAGAATTACAAGCTTGGTAGATCAGGAAGATGCTATGGACCAGATGGCTCTTACAGCTTCTTCCATTTCTTCGATTCCATAAAATCATAGTTCAGTTCCACGGCTTTAAAAAGCATCTTCTCTCTCATCATTTACCAGCAGAGGAAGCTTGCAAGTATATGGGGAGTCTTTGTGGACCATATCTGTCCCAGAAATAAGATATTCCCCATCACTCTTTTAGCATGAGATTCCAAGGACTGAGCCTGGGTCTTCAAGCATTCTCCTGCCAAGCTATGTCCCCTCTCATCAAGAAGTCCCATTGAAAAGGGGCAAGTGGACCTCCAGATTCAGGCCTAATTCAGTTCAGAAAGAGGCTGGAGGAGGAAGTCCTGTCCCCACCCTCTCACGGATCACTCATCCCTCTTGTGTTAGTACAGGCATGAAAATTTTGATCCTGGCATGTTCAGTGTAATTCAAGCAAAGTCAATTTCTATGCAGTCAGAAAGCGCTACATAACAAACAACTCACAAAGATTACATATTGGACATGGAACATTCATTGTCACACCACTGTTTAAAATATACAAAGGGGAGTGCACCAAGGCTTTTAGAGCCACTCTCCCTGCTGTAGCTCTTGGCACTCCACAAACGAACACTTTTCAGGGTTAGGGAAAAACACAGTGAAATGCTTTAAGATATGGATTTCGTTAGGTTTTTTTCTCCTTCGGTTTCATCCATTATATAGTATTTTGTTTCACAGCCTGGGTTTCTCTGAGAGATCTTTAATTTGATTCAGAAATAACACAATAGCTGAATAGTCCTTTTATAAAACAAAGCTGAGTTTTGTGAAGTTGAAGGCTTTCATGGCCGGCATCCATAGGTTTTTTTGTGGGTTTTATGGGCTATGTGGTCATGTTTGAGAAGAGTTTATTCCTGACATTTCATAGAACGAGAACAGAGAAGATGCCAGCCACAGATGCTGGCAAAACGCCAGGCATAAACTCTTCTCAAACAAGGCCACGTAGCCCAAAAAACCCGCAAAAAACTAAAGCTGAGTTTTGTTGTTAAATGGAAAGATAAAATGTGTTTACTGCATTATTATCCCAGTTAACAAAGTAGACATATAGAAATATACATATGCATCAGGTCTATTATTAGAAGTGAACAATCAACAAAACATTTTAGAAAGACAGAAGAGAAAAGGATCATTAAACCTTGGTAATAATAATAATAATAACTTTATTACGGCCATTTGGCCAGCACATAAACCTTGGTAAGTATTTTGACATTCACAAAAACAATAAAAAGTATGCATGTGACAGAGAATCAAAGAATAAGAAATGAATAAACAACAGAAATGAAGAACCCCGCATAATCCAAACCAGCCACCACAGCAGAGTACTGCACAGATAAACAACCCATCTTACTTGACAGTCATACAAAACATTAGTCATAGATATATATGTAACATGGTACAGAACTTCATTCCTTTGTTCACACACACTCAACTAACAGAAATATGTTCATAATCAGTAGAATGTGATGTTACAAAATCTGGTGAACATTACAATGAATTCCTTCTCAATCCATTCTAGTTTATTTTGCAATTCTGAGAAATGAAAACTAGAGAAAGTGTGTTCACTTTTTAAGCAAAACAGCCAAAAAGACCAGGAAATGAAGCAAGGAACAAATATCAGAGCAAATGATTGAAGACCAGATTAAAAAACAATGCAAACATTTGGCAGCATTCAAAAGGGAAATAAACAGATAAATTACACCAGTGTATTTATGGTTGCAACTGATTGTGTCTTACATTTTCAGAGACCAATGGAGCATAAAACCAGGGACTCTGAGAATAGTGGTTTATTTTGGAAAAAAATCTAGACTGTGCTTATCTTATCAATAGAAAACACTTTCCAACTCCTTCACCGATGAAATATTGCCTATTCAAAAATAGTGTATTTCAGAGCATAAACAGCTGTGTATTTCTTTGCAATCTACATAACCAGGAATAAAGCGCCATCTACTGTGTCTGCACTTCAGTTCAATATCTGTGCAGCTATATCTGGAAATAGGGAGGAGAGATACATTATTGCTTAGCTTTATGACAGTAACTCCCAGCACACTAAATCCTCAAGATTGGTTTCAAGATTTTAGCCTTCATATTATTGGAATAAAAAGACCAAGCAGCTTTTGCATTCATATTGAACAAAAGCCACACAGCCAAGCCTGTTACCTAAGCTATTTATATATTTATATGATAAACTATATTTATATGATGATGTGAGATAAATACAAATTCCACAAAAAGAGTATATACATTTTCAGCAGAAAAAAATGGCTCTTTAATTGTTTGTGGCACAGATTAAAACCTATTCTTTCTTAATTAGGGCCGCTAGTATGGCACCTGAAAAAGAGGGCAAAAAAGGAGCACAGCATTGGAATGTACCTGCAATTTCCTATATTGTCAAAAGTGTGTACTACTGAAGCCTTCAGGAGTACAGTAGACCCTTGGTATCTGCTGGGATTTGGGTCCAGGACTGCCCATGGATACTAAAATCCATGGATGCTCAAGTCCTATTAAATACAGTGGGGCAGTGAAATGGTGTCCCTTATATAAAATGGCAAAATCAAAGTTTGTTTATTGGAATTTATATTTTTATAAATATTTTCAAGCCTGGATGCTTGAATCTGTGGATAAAGAATCCATAGACACAAAAGGCTGACTGTACATGCATTTTCATATATTAACCTAACTTCTGCAACCAAAACTATGCCATGTTAAAAACAATTTCCTTGTTTTGTCCAAAGTATCATTCTATAAACAAACAGAAGTTACTGACAGAAAAGAAGAATCTAAAAATTATTGATATAGTAAATAAACAGAAATAAATGGAAACCAAAATGCAAGAGTTATTGTGTTCCTCACTTGTCACATGGCTTATCCTTAAGAGCTAGATACCCAAATCTTTTATGATTCTATGAAGCTCTTTTCAATTCATTGGCAGATAAAGCAATCATGTTTTCCCAATGATGAGCCAATTCTAATTCGGCTGCCAGACAAAGGCAGGATACAGACCGCTCAAAAAGGGCAGTCTCCCGCCACCCTGTTTGGCGCGGTTGTGACGCCGCAAGCCAATGACACACCTGCAGCATCACAAAGGCGTCGGGACATGCAGACGCTAGGCATCCATCACGTCAAAATGGCGGCACCCATATGTACAGGGTGCTGCCATTTTGACTCCCTCATCACATGTGAGGGGCAAGTCGCGTCTGGAAGCGCTGTCCCTCACACGTAACGACGGCACCCCGTAGGGCCCGTCTGTACAGCGCCAAAGTAATACAATGAAGTCCTTATGGCTCAATGTTTTACTTTCATTCAAGAAAATACTTTACTTTCATTCAAGAAATAAGTCAATTTCTGAAAACATTTTAATAGTTTGATATTTTACATACAGTAGCAAACATTCTTTCCCAAAACCATGCAACTCCCACCAAGAGTGCAAATATATATTTCCTCCAGCATTATTTAGCTAACTCAGCTTTAAGGGAGTTCAGTACCAAACATAAATTAGTTTATAGCTATGCACCATCATTTCTTGATAACTTTATCACTGTTCACTCAATACTTACAAGATTAAAAATACAAAATACAAAACCTGGGCAGGGAAGGGAAAGGGGACTAACTAAAAAGTACAAAGTACATTGCACAAGCTTTCAAGGTTCTAGTGGCTTCTTCATCAGGCAACAGATGTTTAACAATCATACAGGGGAAGAGAAGTGACAATGTGAGACAGAGGCCTACATTTTGCATCAGATGTTGTTCTGTTGTAGGAAAATTGGTCTGGAGGGATCACAATGCAGGCAGAGGCCACTCTCCCTCTTAGCCATGTGGAGACTGAGACAAAGGACAGTAACACGTAAAGTCCATTAGCAACAATAAAGTAACTTCTCTTGGGATCCTAGCTGTCTATACAAATTTGTAAGATTGTAGAAGCTAGCCAGACCTCCAAACTACCATAAACACAATACTAAGTTTTGCAAGGATTAATGGAGAAGTTAAAATGCCACAAAAATTCCACAGCTGTAAATTAAATACACACCACCTAACTTAATAATTAAAAAAAGAAAAGGGATCTGAAAGATGCAGCTTGGGGGGGAAAAGAAGAGTAGTCTGGTACACACATGAAATAATTTGAAAAGTAGTACATTTTAATGTTAATTAACACTTCAATTGTCAAGTCAGATTAATTTATATTTTTCAAAATTCCCTCATTTAGGAAATTTACAAATGCCAGATTAAAAAAAACAACAACACTGCTTCTTACAAATTAAAAACCAACATTCTGCTACCTTGTAATTCATGCATGCTACCTGCAGAAACACAAACCTGTATTGTATTAATACTGATCTAGTACAGTATATCAGTTGGATCTGCTTAATAAGACAGATACAATTCTTCATCACAAATAATAAGTTTCAAACTACGCCATTTAGATTCTACTTTTTTGTTTCCTGTCCAACTTGCAAAGTAGATAATAAATAGATAAACAGAAAGTAAAAACTACAGTGGACCCTCCACATTTGCTGGGCTTAGGGGCACAGGATGCCCATGAAAGTGGAAAACACAAAAATTAAAAACACTATTTTATGCCTGAGAGAAAACCTATCTAGGAATCTCTAAGTCCTTCAGAGCAGGTCTATGGTCAATGTCCACTAGAAATTGACCACAGAATCAGGTCTTCAATGAATCACATTCCTGGGCCTCTGTTGGGTCTGACTACAATGGGAGACCCCTTTAGTGGCTGACCCAAATGTAAGAGTGACAATTATAACACCTAAGAACAGATTGTTTAACTACCACATGATATTACAAATCAAAATGGAGCAAAATGGAGGAGTGACATAACAAACCAAACTCCTCCAAACTTTTTGTTTTACATACAGCTTCAGTAACTGAAACTCATACATTAAAACACACTATTCGCCATTGTATAACACAAGTCCCTACCTATTTGGGCAAATTTAACTTTAAACTACCTTGCAAACCAGTCAAAACAAGACTGAAAGTTCTTGCATATGCTTTTGATGGCTTTCTTAAGAGAAGGCTTCAGGCTACTCAGAAAGCTCTGCTAGACTCGGCTGTAGGGATCCAATGCTGATATATAAGTATTGCTTCTTTTCTGCTATTACCATCTCTGAGTATTCTTGCAAAACAGCTCTTACATGTATCCTGTTGTTTTCACTCTGAGTTATAAGCAGTAGCTATACTTGAATTAGAATTGAAGGTAGCCCAACCGAAGAAACACTTCCTCAAAAATGATACTGTTTCAAATCAGAGGTCCAGCTTTACCTCTACAACAGAAGAATCTAAAACTTGTAATTTTAATAGCATGTTTTTCTCCTACCACACATGAAAAAGGCTTACATATCCCTCTGTAACACTTTCTATTTAATGATAAACTGAGTTTTACAATAAATAAGCACCACCTAGTGGGTGTTTCCCATGCTTAATATTATCTTCATTTTGTAAATCTTAAGCAAAATGAACTGGAAATAAAATTCTTTCAAAAATAGGATTTTTTAATAAATGATGACTGGATTACATTATAACTGATATAAACAAGCATAGAACTTTTTAAAAAATCCTCAACATTTAGGTCAATGTTTAAAAACTAAAAGTGTCAGTGTGTTTACCCTATATTATTCAAAGATATAGCCATGTTAGTCTGCAGAATCAATAAATAGAGAAATATTGTAGTACCTTTGAGACTCAAGAAAGAAAGAAGTTGACAGCATGAGCTTTCGTAGAGTTAAGTTTACTTCCTTAGATGCATTTAAAGGAAATGCATCTGAGGAAGTAGACTTAAGTCTATGAAAGCTCATGCTGCCAACTTCTTTGTTTAGTTAGTCTGAACGGTGCTACAAGATCTCCCTACCCTATATTATAAGAGTGAGAGAATATCACCAGCATATATTCTATTTCTACATTTCCATTTGCAGAAACAGTTTAGAGCAGTCTTTCTCAACCTTTCTACCTTGGAGAACCCCTTGAAACAATTTTCAGGTCTCAGGAAATACTGCATAAAAATATTATATCTACAGCTCCAAAAAGCTCATTTTTTCTTAAAATCATGTTTTGTCATGGAACCCTTAGTGACCCCTCATGGCACCCTAGGGTTCCAGGGACCCCTGGTTGAGAAATCATGGCTTAGGTATTCTATTTCCAGATTCATTACAATTAACATTCTTGTTTTTCAAAAACTAAATTAGCTGAATATCTAGATGTTTTAATTGTTTGCCAGAAGCATGTCCTTACAATCGCAGGAACTTGTGCCATGGCCTCATGTGGCTGGGAACAGTAGTATGCCAAGAAGCAATTTGCATGCATGCTCTTGTTCTTAAGGGAAGCAAGAAACTGAATAATGTCTGGTTCATCCAATTAATACTGACCTATATTAGAACCTGAGCTTGATCTTTGCTCCAGTGCAATCCAAAACTGCTGAGTTTGCCATGATTATTGCTGTTTTATCACCAGTTTTCTTACAAATTCACTTATGCAGTACAAGCAAAATATAACCCCATCATGGCAATATTTAAATTTCAATATAAAGCTAAATTGCTGTAATAGCAGAAATATGTTATGTGGAATAAACACACTTACAATAAAAAAAAGGAGTCTAGGAATTCAGGCTGGCACAAGTGAGTCAGTAAACCCCATATAAACCTAAACAGTCAAGAATCTCTAGTGTTTTGTAATTTATAAGTGTTTTGAAAGTACTCCAGATTAAAAAAAATCTTCCTTATATCCTATAAAATGCACTGACATTTAATATACTGAAATAAATACAATTTAATCCTGAATTTTCCAAAATTGCTTCCAGGAATTCAAGTTACCCATGCTACCTTAAAACTAAACTATTGGCATTTTCTTTATTATTTCTGGTAATATTTAATAAAACAAGAATAAAGGAGTAAGTACTTGGTTCCAAATGTTCACTTGGTCTCTTAACATAATAGTGTAACAGTCAGATTTAGCAAGAACCAGTGGTTAATAAACTCAGTGCACTGAATGCTGCAGTTTAATTTCTCTTTCTTTCCAAAATAGGAGAAACATGATAAACAAAATAGGATGCTACAACAAATCGTTATTACAACAGTTAATGCCATTTTAGGTAGGGTAGCATTATGTACAATGTGCTGCTAAAGATGTGGGGAGGCAGGCATTGGAGAACTGACATTGTTGTATATTAAAAACTGACAAGTTGTTAAAAGTATGGAAAAGCAAAAAAAAGTATAAGAAACCATTCACAACTTTTTCCAGAGAGCAAGGGCAGCCATCTTGTCATTATTGGCCTGTTACAGACTGCCAAAATAAAGCTGCTTCGGGTCTCTTTGGAGGTATGCTATTTAAATGATGCATGGGTCCTAAGAGTCCGGAGGTCACGCCAAAGCCACACTCCATTCCTAAGCACTGGAGTGCAGCTTTGGTGAAGCTTCTGGATTCTTAGGATGCATGCATCATTTAAACCAGGGGTAGGCAACCTGCGGCCCGTGGGCCGGATGCGGCCCAGCAAGGCCTTAGGACCGGCCCCCGCCCAGTCCTGCTGCCGATTGCCACCGGAGCCTTTGGCCTCTTGCGTGAGGGCGTGGGGCCTTTGGCCTATCAGGAGGAGGCGGGCAAGGGGGGCAAGCGGCAGGCAAGGGGGGCAAGTGGCGGGCAAGGGGGGCAATTGTCTATAGAAGCCTCCGAAACATGAATTTATATTAACAGTTTTTTAAAAATCAGCAATTTTTTTTGCATGTCCTCCATTTTTTTAAAAAAGTGTCCTCCATTTGAGAATTTTGTCCTACATTTGTCCCGGTTTATTCATCTAATTGATTTTTCAAAAAATTATTTAATTATTTATTTTTTGGCTTCGGCCTCCCAGTTGTCTGAGGGACAGCAACCTGGCCCCTGGCTCAAAAAGGTTGCCTACCCCTGATTTAAACAGCATACCTCCAAAGAGACCCGAAGCAGCTTTATTTTGGCAGTCAGTGGGAACACCCCCTGTAACTGGCCATTGTTACTTTTAACACCAATTCAAGTTTTCCTGTCCTTCTGTAGATGTTGCAAGAACTGCACCATTTGCAGAAAAAAGGAAAGTGTTTTCTGCTGCATCACAAGGAAACAGCAGCATGGAAGGATTTCCTCTCATCTCTGTTTCTGCATTACTTTCTCTGGGACTCAGCCTCTAATCCAGTCTTTAGCTTGGCTTCACCAAAGCACAGAGAGACTGGAGAGGGGAGTGACATAGACATTGCCAGGGCCTATTCTCCTCTGCATGGGATGAGTGAACCATCCATACTGAAGAGACCTATCAGAAGAGAGAGTTGTCCTCACTGCCTCGCAAAGTTGCCTCATCTGACGAAAAAGAGAGGTGATAGGGAAAATAAAACTGTCCTTCGGGGCTTATTCCTACTAGGGAGCACACTGGAAAGATCTATATCCTCTGTCTGCTAATCAAGGTGAAAGGAACCAATCAGCAAAACATATGTGGATGCTCCCTCTTCCATGCTAGTAAAAGATTGTATCAGCATTTCAAATAATGATTTTTACACTGTTTGTGAGCTGTTTCAATTATATAAGCTCCTCCAGTAAAATCTCCATCTGTCCTATTTTAGTTTGACGTAAAATATTAACTAGAAACTCAAGAGTTGCAAAGTTTCAGATAGCAATAAAAGAAATCATACAAGCAGTTTATTAGACTAAGCAGACTTTCTGAAATTATGTCAGAAATATCAATGTATAACCTCATTTTAATAAGTTGAATTTGTAAAATTTTATTTTTACATATTAAGACACAATAGTTGTACTATAACGTGACATTAAGGCTATAACCACCATACTAAATATTCACTAAATATAGTTGTGAATAGTGAATAGTTCCTCTCTCAATATAAATGTTCCAAGAAGCTAAAGTAATGCCTAAATATGCTAAAAGCACCAAATCATCTTTGAATTTGGAAGCTAAGCAGAGTCAGCTCTGGTTAATACTTGGATGGGAGACCACCAATGAACACCAAGTGCTGTAAGCTATATTTCAGAAGAAGGAACTGTCAAAACCACCTCTTGAATATTTCTTGCCTAGGAAAACCCTACAAAAATAATGGGAGTCACCATAAATTGATAAGCAACTTGAACACCCATGCACACACACTCTCTCACACATAGCTTAAGCTAAGGCCGTGAATGATGATATATAATTATTTGCTGTAAATTGTTTGGTGTAAATAATTGGTTATTTGCTTTTTCCCTTTGTATCATGTAAAAAGGTAACAGAAATTACTACAGAATTAGATTGTAGTAGTAACAGATAGGTATGGAAGGGTTAGGTAAACATGACATATAAAGATTTACCCAAACTCAAATGGCTAAGAACAGAAGTGAATAAGGAGAGTGGATTCTCTCTTCCACCAAGCCCTTCTATGGACAGATAATGTCAGGAAGCATGGACAGGACAGAGAAGAGGGCCAAATCACTTTCAGCTGACATTTAAAAATAGCATTAAATGTTATTTTTTAAAAGTAACAGTTGTTTTAAGAAGAAACGTCTGGCCATTATCTATTGAGTCAAGCAGCAATGATTTTTTGTTCAGTTCCACAACAAAACCGTGCAACATCCTTTTCATTTAGACTATTTTATCCTGCTTCTCGATTTTAAAAGTACAAGCCAACTCCCTAACAAAACATAAGTAAATGTAAAACCATTATTCAAACCCAGAAAATGATTATCATAAAACTGAAAAGAAGATATAATTCAACAGCAACAGATCATACATAATAATTAGAAGTAGTGGCAACTAAAAGGTCTTTGTCCAATGGGATTTGGAACACTTGTCCAAAACCTCTTGGAGGAAACACTCATACCACATAAAGCTATTTTGCACTGAAGACCACAAATGCTCCGACAGAGATCACTGCTTTTCCTGGAAATGTTTTTCACCATGTATAGCATTGAATTTATATGTGAAATTTCACCCAATGTACTTTGTTTACCCTCACCCCAACTGATCTCTACTAGAGTTTCCTATTCATGCAAAGAATTTTATAGAGGCATTAACACAAGTTGTTCTAAGACAACATTCCCCAAACTGCTGTAATGCAGCTTTTTTATTATGAATTTTATTCAACACACAATTTTATAATATAAAATTATATATAAGTAAAAACCCCTACACAGAACACAACATAAAACACATATAATATCACAATACATGGCAAACCTAACTAAAGTGAATGAGGTTACACAACTGACTCCCAAACCTGTCAATTACTGGTGACAGTTATCTACTCATACTACCTCTTGCAAAGCATTGCCAAATAGACCTCTATTTCTATCCTGTATTTGCATTAGTATTTTAAATGACACAATCATAGCTTTCGACTTCTGACTTTGATTATTTTAATCCAAACTATTTAGGCCATACGTATTTAAAATATTAGTATTTATATTTGACACAATATCTTTTATAAAAATTTTCATAATTTAAGAAAAGAGGGAAAATACCCCTAAAAGAAACAAATTCAAGGCACATTGTATTACTACATTTATCACAAATATTAGAAATCTTCTATTTCTTCTATATAAGGCCAATTGTAGTTTAGTCTTAACTTTTTAATTTTATCTTAGAAACTATTTTTAAATATGAATATACTTCATCTTCATGACTTGTGATACAAATATACCAGATCCTTAAAGTCCTCAGTTGTTCTACTAAACCAAGCCATGTTTAAACCATTTTACTTAAGGCTGACATGTTGGTCTCTTACCAAATTCCTACCATTTAAAAAGACAGAACAAGTGCTCCACAAAGAGACAGACCCAGAGTAACATACATTACAGCATTCACCAACACTAATTCTCTTTCCTTTTATAAAGGACCTTCTTCTGGAGAAATCATTTTATAGTCATCCATATTTAGTATCTGTCTTTTCACCTCATCAAGCCATCTTGTTATCTCCTTCACAGAGACTTCAACCCTTTTCTTGCTGTCCAAATTAATCTCCACTTTTTAGCCATGATGATAGTAGTATCTATAGGTGAATCTGGATTCCACAGTCCAGCAACAATTTCTTCATTACTTGTTTGTTCTACTTCCATAGTTATCTGGTTTGCTGACTGATTAAAATCTTCCAGCACCTCTTTCACCATCTGTCTAATATCATCCTTCAACTGTAAATCAAAGTCCTTGTGTCTGAAATGGTTTATCATCATTCTCATCTGGCTAAACTGATATCAAATCATGTGACAGATATCCATCTTCTCAAATGTTTGTTCTGAATTTATAAATTTTGACAGCTGTCTAAATATTCTTCCTTTTAACTACAATTAACTGCTTATCCACAAGATGGAGCAGTTGTGCTCTTTGAACTGGCTGGCCCTCTATTTTAAACTCTTTTATATCGGCCAGGACTTACATTTCAGTTCATCAATTGTTGATTCACTTCTTCTATAGAGCAAGAAAATAGCCTTGTTGTTATCAAAAGTAAGTAAACCACACAGTTCTTTCCTTTACCTGCCATGTTAAGCTGCCGCACAGCAAAATTAAATCCAAATATAGTTCCTTTTAGTGGATAATATATTTGGGGTTTATTTTCCATTTTCTTCCACATTTAAATGCTTCTTTTTAAATAACATTCAAATAAGCTGTGTTTTAGGGGGGAAATGTTTTCCACTATGTTACTTTATTTTCATAGACGTTACCTGTGGATGTGAACTCATCCTGATTCATCAGCAAGCTCCGTTATTTCTATTTCTTCTAAAATATAATTATGGGCTAATTAAGAAAGTTGAATAGTCTCTGCTGAAAGGCTTGAGTGTAGTAGGCTGTGACTGTTTCCTCTCAGTCCCCTCCACTCTTCCTTCATCTAAACTGCATAACAGGTGTAATGGGATGCACAGAGGGGGATCCAGACTCATGTGAGGTTCACCTTCCAGTTTCCTTTACCAGGAAAGTAATTTTTGCCAGTTACACAGTCTCTAACTGGCAACCGCCATACATGGTGCTTCCACCCTCCATGGAGCTGTTTCATAAAGCTATCCTAAACCCAAAAGACCCTGTATTCCAGATTTTACTACAACTTCCATCATTCCTGATGTAGATGGGACTGATGGAGTCTGTTTGGGGGATATCAGGTTGAACATGGCTATTCTAAGTAATCTTTCAGTTTACAAACACATTGGATGACAGATATTAACTCTGATCATCTGCCGAAGGAAAATCTATATAGTAGGGAAGAAAGAGACACTGTTAAAAATACTTCAAAGTACAAATTAAAAACAATGAAGAAGCTTATCAATGGAAGGATAAAAAATACTATCTCTGACAGAAGCAACCCACTGTAATTAACTGTTAAGGGAAAATACAACAAGAAAAATGTGAATTTAGCTAAACTGGTTAACACCTAAATTAACTCTAACAAATAGGCTAGTATTATGAAACGTTTTTTCTTTCTTTTTTACTATGCTGTCATATACTATATGCCTCATGCACCCTTACACCAAGAACAGAAGGCCTCATTTCTTAAGCCTTCTGAAAATTCAACACATTCACACATACACATAGTAATTTCATTTCCTGGGAAAAACAAATAAGATCAAGCAAGTCAGCAATGGAATCCTTACATTGTAACGGTGCTATAAATTCACCTATAAATTCACATCTGGGTTAATCATGAGCCTGGCATGCTTCAGAGTAGCCCATAAACTTATTTTTTTTTTTGCCAGAAATTCTAATAAACACTGACCACATAATTAACACAACATTAAAAAAGACAAGAGTAATACAGTCGGCCCTTCTTATATACAAATTCAAGCATCCACGGTTTGAAAATGTTCAAAAAAAGTATAAATTTCAAATATCAAACCTTGATTTTTCCTTTTTTATGAGGGACACCATTTTGCTATGTCATTATATTTAATGGGACTTGAGCATCCATGGATTTTGTTATCCACGGGGGATCTTGGAACCAAACCCCAGCGTATAACAAAGGTGCACTGTATTAATTTTAAAGGAATAAGTGCAAAGGATGCCAATCCTTTGGCTGGCTAAACTTAAATGTCTTTATAGTTGGCATGGAATAGCACTAATGGTTGAGGTTATAATCAACCAGAACAGAGAAAGGGGGGGGGGACTTACCGGTATTGAAAATTCCTCTGCCAAGTACTTCAGTATTGATGCCTCTTTAGTCAACAAGTTGGTCCTTTCCTTCAGGTTGCCTTGAAGTTTTGTATCAAATTCCTTTCGAATTACAGAAGCAACAGAGTCTATTATTACTAGTTTAACATTTTTAGAAATAATTTCCTCTTCTAAAGATTCAATCCTGAAAAGAAAAAAAACATTGCTTTAGTAGAGACACTACTACTTGCTAGATTTACTATAAATATGTTAGATGCCAAATTAAACATGACAGCACCAGGAAACTTCTCTATTTCATTTGGAACTCCTTCATATATGGTCCCTGCATGCTGGTGACCTGAACCCCAAGCTTACACACTTGTATGATGCAAAGCACACACTCTCACATTCAGTCCTGGTTATTAACCAAATATGATGTTCCATAAACTTCTTAGAAAAGAGTAATATGATCTACCAGGATAGAGGCCTACGAAAGAAAGTATTACCCTAACATGTGACAGTCCTGTGTGCTGCTAAATCTTTTGCATGTGCATCATAAAGTTGCTGCTGCTGCTGCTGCTAATCAGTGTGCCTTCAAGTTGTTTTCGACATATGACAACTCTAAGGTGAACCAATCAGGGGGTTTCCTTGGCAGGATTTGTTCAGAAAGGATTCGTCTTTGTCTCCCTCTGAGATTGAGACAGTGTGACTTGCTGAAGGTCACCCAGTGGGTTTCTTTGGCCCAGTAGGGATTGGTTACAAATATAGTTTTACAGTATTTAAAAACCAAACTGCCAATGTGTTCCAGGGGGCTTTACTTTTTCAGGGGGGAAAAACACTAGGCATACCTTTGTCCAGTACCCTCAGTATTCTATACAGAATATTTTATGCACTTGATATATTGTTGCACTTAAGAAAGAAATCTTACCTTTTCAGTACACCATCACAGGTGAGTTCCCGATAAAGATAAATGCTACTAGACATTGATATCAGCTTTTCTTCTGTTGCAAAATAATGAGGGAAACGATGCTTTGCTAACTCAATAAGCCTGTTGAGAGCCCAAAAGATATGTGATTGACAGAAGATATGAATCTGAATTCATTTTTTCTGAACCTTCAAACTTATAGAGTTGTTGTTATTATTATTTATTTATTTATTTATATAGTGCTGTAGATTTGCACATCACTGTACATAAAAACAATAAATATAAAAGAGTAAACCTGCCTATGGCGTACAATCTAAGAAATAATGATAATAATAATAATAATCCATAAAAGAAAGATAGCAGAGCAAATCTACAACAGTGAAATGAAAATGATGTGTCTAAAAGTTGATCATTTCGCCTTATCTTTCTGCACAGGCCTCTTGACTCAAGTCACAACAGCTAAAACATCATGTTCCAAGAAATGTAAAAAGCCCAAGGAGACAACTCTGCCACACCTGCCTCTGAAAAGAAAGTGAACATTCTTTGCTACAGGCCTAGCACCCATAAGGTTTGGGAACCTGGGGCTGCTGCACTAAGTTGCCACATCGTTCTCTCTAATACATTCCTTTTAAAAAAAACAACACTTTTTCATAGAACTCATGAGAAGTAGCCACGCTTTGGATCCCAAGGGTACAACTAACAGGAGGTGCCTCTTCAACACAGAAGGCAGGGGCTGTTGCAGAGGGATATGCTTGTATTTGGTACCTGGAGCTAAGTATCCATTATATTGTCTCTTGCCACTAAACTGCTGAGAACAGGACCAAGTCTTTACATTCTTGTTCATTAGCTAACAAGAAGCTATGCATGAAAACTTGAAAAATTAGCAATCATACATTTAAACTGTAAGCAGAACAAAGGGGATGTCAGGAGTATTCAAGTAAAGCTACAATAAAAAGGTAAAGGTATTCCCCATTGGCAAGGTTATTAAATTGGCTGTGGCTGTATTATAGCTGTTTGGGTTTTATAGAGATATAGAAGTTTTGTTGTTGTATGCCTTCAAGTCATTCCAGACTTACACAGACCCTATCATGGGGTTTTCTTTGCAAGATCTCTTCTGGGGAGGTTAGCTATTGCCTTCCCCTGAGTTGAGAGCATATGATTTGCCTAAGGTCACTCAGTGGCTGTGGCATCATTAGGTTCAGTGTCACCTCCCCCCCCCCCCCCCCCATTGACTTCCTCCCATACTACACCATACAGAATCCTTAATAATGTTTTTGTACTAATGTTACTCATTAATCATAATTCCTGTATATTTCTGAATGTAATGGAAATGGTTATGACATAAACAACTAGCAAAATTAAAATTATACCTTTAAATTACAATATCATACACACAACTTAAATGTTTTACATATACATAGTTTTATGTGTTTAAAGTGAAAATTTGGTAAATGTGATGTTTTTAAAATTTAAAACCTGGGGCCTCTCCTTTCTCCTCCCATGGAGCCTCACTCCACTGACTCCATCTCTTCGGCATTTTAAAGGGACACAGATGAATGCCACAGCCTGTTTCTGCTCAAAGGCAGATTTTTGAGATGTTTCAGAAGGAATTTTTTGCCAGCAAATAAAATTAAGTTTTACCTACTACAATCACTGTAAAAGAAATGTAAATAAACAAGCATATAAACATACAAGATTCCCATGATGATATGCAAACTCATTTTGCACAAGATTAATTTCTCAGTGGCACTTAGTTTTGAATGTGGGAAAGTGCCACATAAAGAACCAGAACATTGCCTGCTCAATCTAGGTCAGTATGCAATGGTATATTGTAGCACCTTTGATACTAAATGAAAGAAACAAGTTGGTAGCATGAGCTTTGCAGACTTGAGCCAGGGTGGCATTTCATTAATGTCCACACTGCACCAAGAACATATCTTACAGCAGTGGCATGGATAACCAAGCTGTATAAAACACAGTCCCACCTGTACTCAGATTTGGCACCATTTACAATTAGCCATAGCAGTCATAAACTAAAATATCAAGTCTGCCTGCAGGCCATTGTGCCTTCTCTCACCAACTATAGCAGCAATGAACATTAGCGTATGACTTATGTTACTTATGAAACATTCAATTTCTGGACTCTAGGCATATTTGGGATTACAGAAGGCTCAAATGGGGTGAGGAAGAGGGCTTCAAAATGCCAGCATTTTAAATTATACTCCTCAGCAGGAAGATTGCTGTACACGATTAAGTAACCTTAGAGTGGTAGACATATGTAACAAAAAATAGTATATAAAGCTTAAAATATTCTCTTTTTACTTTCTACAAATCATACCTCTCAGCACTGAATGCAGACTCTGTATCAATGTATATAACAGCTCCACCAAATCCTCCCATTCTGGTGGGCAATGTGGCCAACAAGCTCATCATAATGCAAAACTGAGTTTTGCCACAACCTGAAGGGCCAGTTATCTAATGAAGAAAAACACACACATGAAGCAGTGACATACTGATTCTGCACAAATTGCAAATTTTTGCTATATTTATCCCATCATTCATTTGTGACATCATGTAAGCCAGGGGTAGGCAACCTTTTTGAGCCGGGGGCCGGGTTGCTGTCCCTCAGACAACTGGGGGGGCAAAGCCAAAAAATAAATAATTAAATGATTTTTTTTAAAAAAATTGAAATAAATAAATAAACCGGGACAAATGTAGGACAAAATTTTCAAATGGAGGGCACTTTTTTTAAAAAATGGAGGACACACAAAAAAATTTGCTGATTTTTTAAAAAATGTTAATATAAATGCATATTTCTGAGGCTTCTATAGACAATTGCCCCCCTTGCCCGCCTCCTCCTGATAGGCCAAAGGCCCCACACCCTCACGCAAGAGGCCAAAGGCTCCGGCGGCAGGACCGGGTGGGGGCCGGTCCCAAGGCCTTGCCGGGCCGCATCCGGCCCGCGGGCCGCAGGTTGCCTACCCCTGATGTAAGCTAAAACTATGTCCAGTATTGTGCATTCTAACTGATCAAATGATACGGTGGCAAATAAAGGTAGTCCTTCTAATCCTCACATATGATCTAGAAGAAAACAATTAGAATAATAAAATTATTTGTTTTGGGAGAGATTTAGCCATCTTAACAAGTGTACCTCTGTTCCTATATTTTAACAGACTATTTAAGCATATTTACAAGGATGCCTATGTCCTCACTCCAAAAAAGTGCGGAGAAGCCAATATTAAAACAAATAAAACCTGTACATAACTATATACATTAAAAATACCTGTACTACTTCATCTGAAGAAGAAAATCAAGTTTAAACCCCAATATAGCATAATGATGTGGTTAGTTCTACATATAATGTGAAAAGCATTTACTGTAATATTATAACTTCTCTGATATTTTAATTCAATTGTAGAAAAATGAAATGAGTACAACATGTAAATTTAAAAAAACCTAAAGTACGTTGTAAAGTGAGGAAATCTTTTGCAAATTTTATATTTTAACCTGTCATATTCTATTTCCTTTCTATCCTTGTTTTTGGATTTTTCTCAGTAAGGTACATACTCTGAAAAACAATGGGAATTGATTACAACAAGGCTTGGAAACTTATGGTCCTTCACATTATTCTATAAATGCCAACTCTCATCATCCCAAACCAATGTGGACAATATCAGGAACAACAGAGGTTGCAGCTCAACAGCTGAAGAGCCATAGGCTCATAACCCCAAATTATAAGGTGTTGTTGTTAACTGCCCTTGAGTTGATGGCAACTCTGTGGCTGGGGCATCTCCAAGATTCCCTGTCTTCAACCTCTTTGCTCAGTTCCTGCAGGCTCAGGCATGTCTTCCCTGATCTGGCATGTGGTCTTCCTCGCTTTCTACTGCCTTCCACCCAGCATCATTGCCCTTTCTAATGATTCAGTTCCCCTCATGATGTGACCAAGGTACAAGAGCCTCAATTTAGTCATCCTGGCTTCCAGGGATAGTTCAGGCTTGATCTGTTCTAGAAACCATCTGTTTGTCTACTTGGTGGTCCACAATATCCTCAGCATTCTTCCCAGGACCACATTGCTGCAAGCTGTACCAATGCTATATTTATCATGAGTTTTATGAGCAATGAACATTAAAGCTTATCTTTGTATTAGCCAAATTTATCCTGAAAGGCCAGTGTTTATTTATACATGATTTTTAAATTTTATTTTATCTATTAAAAATTTTATATTCCAACTTCTAATGCTCTCAAGGCAGTATACATAGTACAACAAATCAACTTGACCAACTGAAAAAAGAATGTAAACAAGATTTTAAACAGCTAAAACATATTAAATAATTTAAGGTAATAAATTAAAAGATGACAAAACCAGTTAAAGTAGTTTAAAATTATTTAAAACCATGCATACATGTGGATTTATATGAAATTAATCAGATCCCAAAGGCTTTATTAAACAATAATGTTCTTACTTGGCACAGAATGACAGCAACATTGACACTAATCAGCCTCTAAAATGATGGTACAGTATTCCATAATTGTGTTGCTAAAGGTCCTCACCCATCTTCTCCCACAGATGGGACACAGAGAAAGGGCCCTCCAGTAGACCCCAACCCTCAGGCAGGAATATATTAAGGTCCCAAGACATTCAGTGTTTTAAATGTCATTACCAGCATCTTGGAAGCATATTAAAAGCCAGTGAAATTCCTTCAAAAGTGAAAATGCCTGTCATCATTAATGGGCTGGTTAAAGACAAACCAAGTGAAACTTATTTCAGGCAAAACGAGCTATCTTAGCTGTTACATTTTACATTAACTGCAGTTTCTGAGTTGTTTTCAACTGCCTGGCAGTTCCACGCAGAGTGCATTGCAGTAGTCTAACTGGGAGGTTATCAGGAAAAGCTGAACTTGGCAGACTAGTGTGAGCTGGCCCCAAGTACTTTGAGCCACAGAGATGACCTGGGTCTCCAGTGACAAAATGGATCTAAGAGTACTCCCAATCTACACTTCAGTTCCTTCATATGTTGTGCAATACCATCCAGGGCATGCTGCTTTTGCAATTCCCAGACCACCAGTCAACAAAAACTTCATCCTATCAGGATTCAACTTCTGTTTTATGGCCCTCATCCACCCCATTACTGCATTCAGGGACTGGTCCATACACAGCCTCATCTGATGATGGGAAGCAGAACTGAATGTCATCAGCATGGCACCCCACCCCACCCCACCCCACATCTCCTTATAACTTTGTCGAAGAGCCCTGGCGGCACAGTGGTTAAATGCCTGTACTGCAGCCACTCACTTACAAAATCACAAGGTTGTGAATTCAATACCAGCCCAGGGGCTCAAGCTCGACTCAGGCTTGCATCCTTCTGAAGTCACTAAAATGAGCACACAGCTTGATAGGGGCAATTGGCGTACACATTGTAAACCGCTTAGGGAGTGCTTACGTTCACTGATAAGCGGTATAGAAATGTACTTGCTTGCTATTGCTATTTGTCCAGCAGCTTCCCCTGCCCCTGTTTATAACAGAAGTAGGGGTGTATTTTTATTATAAACTAGGGGACATTTCCTTACAAAAATAAATGGACTTGACATGTTGGGCACAACCATGCCAAAGATAAGCTGTTTTCATATCTCAAGGATTTGAATAGGTAAACTGAGCATAAAACTCTCCTCCACTAAAATCAACAGGACCTGGAAATGTTTACCTTTCACTGATCATACTCCAAGACTGAAACTGCTAATGGAATAAACCTGGCAGACAGAAAAATGCTGATTCCCTACAACAACCTTGTTCCAAAACCTGTTGAAAATTCATGGAGTTCATCTCATGCCAACTTTAATTTGAAATCAGGTGTCCACCCATGTAATAGAGATCTTGCTATGCTAACAATGTTTGTATTTTCCTGTGTGGAAACCAACACTTTTCTTTTTCAGTAAATGGTGTATTATTTTCTAGAAATGCGTTGATTGACCACAAAATGTTAGAATTGAATTTCCAACATGAACCTCAGTGGTTTGGAAAAAAAGAGTGAGTGCCAGTATAGTTTCCTGGCTCTTAGAGAACAAGCACAATTTCTGGCAGGAGGGGATACCACTGAAATCTTTACTTTAAATGGCTCACACATTTGAGTTCCAACTTTCCAACCACCATCATTTTTGGATAATATGCAGAGAAAGAACAGCCACAGACAGAAAGAATAGCCACATTTTTCAAAACAATTTAAGGCCACAAAAGAAAAAAAATGAATCACTCTTCCTTTCAGACAAAATATAATATATACATTAGATATGGCCCTGGATTTTCACTATATATGGTGAAAGCAGGAATTAAATTGTAAATTTGGGGTCAAAACTGAACTTTGCAATAAGAGACCTCTCATCTAAAATAACAGTTTCATCACAAATGCCAGTTTCAATTATATAAAAGCAGATAAGACATGTTTTTTTTCCAAATAGCCTATATTATACACAGATCTTACATAATTTTATCTTGAACTTTGTCATATCAACAGAGTAATAATGAAAAACATTTTTTCTATGAAACAGATGTCTTCTTATCAAACATACTAGACTCATTACATTTGTCATCTTCTCTATATAGCTCATATCCCATATCTTGTATATTCATTCTGTCTTTGCTGGAGGAACAACTCAGAAAAATCTGTGATTTTTCTTTAAAAGGTTCATTCAATTACCTTGCTTCCTGTCACATACATTGTCTCAATGAAAGTCACTTTAAAGGTGAACTAGATATTAATCCTGTGCATGTCTACACAGTTTAATTAGATTTACGCCTACAATAGTGCATATATGACTACAAACTTAATTTCTGAATAATTAATCCTTCTTGAAAACATATCCAGGGGTAGCTATGTTAGTCATATAGCCAAGTACAATATTATCCAAAATCCACAAAACAGTGATACCTTTATTGGGCCTACCAAAATGAACAATATACATGTTGTAAGCTTTCAAAGCTCCACTGGCTTCTTCATCAGGCAAGGTGATAAAAACCATACAAGCGGAAAAAAAATTGAAGATGTTAGTCATAGGCCTGCATTTTGTCAAGATGTTGTGGTTTTCCTCAGTTCAGAGATATGGAAGGGTATTCATGCAGACAGACCTCCTCCTCCTCCTGGCTAAAGAGATACTGGGTGATTCTTAATATCCAGGAAATAAACTTTAAATTCCAACACTTTTAGGTGTCATTAAGGTAAAATGTGGCAATGCAGTGCCAATTTAAATGAAAAAAAAGAAATATCTAAAAATGGTTTAAATTTGGACTACATTGGCATTTTCTCTGTAACTCTGTTATATGAACATGGAGTGCTGTATAAGAGCTCCCGAGAAAAGAACTGCTGTTGAATGAAACACAAATGCCTACCACTTACACAGAGTAGAACTGCATCCTCAGATTTTGATTTGATGCCACATAGTAAATATTTTAATTTTGGTGGCTCATTTGCAGGAGCTTGGACTTTTTCTTTGGAGCCAAGGAGGCAGGAGTGTTTTTTATTTCATTCTCTGCTCCCCTAGCTAAACACAACTTTGCTCATTGTGGCTCTGCCTCTCCTTGCAGGGGTTGTGGGCCTGCCCTGCCTAGGTGCTCCATTCAGCCTTCAGTAATCCTTGCCACTGGAACAATAATATGCTTAACTCCTTCATTATATTATAACTTTATTATATTATATATTAACTCCTACATTATATTATATTATATTGAAGAAACAAGAACACAAAACTGAGGCAAAGTAAAGTAAACAATCTTTAAACATGCTACTCAAGTACAGCAGAGGACAACTTAGAGTAGCAAAGTGGCTAATGACACAACTGGACTCAAACCAAAAGGACATTCAGCTGTTGGTGGGCTCAGAGATGAAAGGAAATGCCAATGTTCCATAACACATATGAAAGGAACGTGGAATATGAGAAGCATTCTCACAATGTAGCGGTTAACAGAGTCATTTTAAACTATTTTAAAAATATTATATAACATTAAGGCGCTAAGTAAGAAATGTTTTACAATGCAGATGTTTATAGACATATATATGAACAATATCCAGCCTCAGAGGGAGAGTAAGGCCGGCCAGCTTCATGACACCTTTTGTGTCTCTTTTAGATTGTAAGCCTGAGGACAGGGAGATGTGTAATTAACTATCTGTACGTCACTCTGAGAGCCTTTCTGGCTGAAGAGTGGGGTATAAATACAGTAAATAAATAAAAAATAGATCTATTTAAGTCTTTGAAATATGACATACTATAAGGCATATTTTCTACTTATTTCTCTCTTTTTAAAAGATATTTGGCAGGATTTGTAATAATGTTTGAAGAGAAAGAGGAGAGTAGAAACAATGCAAAAGAATCACAGGCAGGCCATCGTTTCCCTGTCTTTGTTTATTTGAAAGAAGAAAAAATGGAAGATTCAGTGCTAAAGTCTAGGAGGAAACTGAACACACACCAAAAGACTTATTAAACATAAGCAATTGGAATGAAAAAAATAGTATACAGAGCAGAATCAAAGGTCCAAAACACACTGCAGAAATAATCCAGTTTGAGACCACTTTAACTGCCTTGGCTCAGTGCTTGGAAATCCTGGGAACTGTAGTTTATTGTGGCACCAGAGCTCTCTAACGAGAAGGCTAAATGGTTCAGAAAACTACAGTACCCAGAAATTCCTAGCATTGAGCCAGGGCAGATAAAGTGGCCTCAAAGTGGATTAGACTCTGAGGAAGGAGGAATGAAAACCGGAGGAAGGAACATCAACCCTTTAACATAAGCAGATGGCAGCAGACTACTAGCAGAAAATAACAAAGACCTTTAAAGATTACCAAAGAAAATCAATAAAGAAAGTGCAAAGGCAGGTTTACAGTTGGACATTAAGAAAAAAATAATGACTAGTGATTATTTATACCACTTTAAAACAGACAATGAAGACATTGAAATACTTCAAGATTTCCCATAACTTGGCTCAGAATGGAAAATGCAGTCCAGAAATTTGATCAAGTCTAGTACTTGAAAGGAACTGTACCTCACTATATGAACCTGCCAGAGTTCTTAGATCTATATCCACAATTATTATTATTATTATTATTATTATTATTATTATTATTTGTCTTGGGCCTGTCACCATCACCTGCATTCTCCACTGCTCTCACTCTCTAGAACTCCCTTCCATGGAAGACTACACTAGTACCCTCCCTGGTTTCCTTTCACTGGCAGGCAAAAAACCTTTCTGTTTAAGCAGGCTTTTAATATGTAATGCTCTCAGGGAAGCTTCTTATGCGGGGAGGGAGTTGCTTTGCTTATTTATTTTATATTGTTTTAAATGAGATTATTGTAATTGTTTTTAAAATTGCATTCTTATGATTTCCTCTGTGAGCCCCCTTGGGTTCCATTCCAGGAGAAAGGCAGCATATAAATAAAATAAATAAGATCCTGAAAAGTAGCTATATCATTGAATACTAAAGTTCAGGTTGTCCATGTCATCATCCTATTTCCAATTTCTATGTATCACTGTGAAAGCTGGACAGTGAAGAAAGCTGATAGGAAATAAATCAATTCATTTGAAACGTGGTGCTGGAGAAGAGTTTGACAGATACTGTGTACTGCCAAAAAGACAAATAAATGGATCTCAGAGCAAATCAAGCCTGAAATCTCTCTAGAAGCAAAGATGACTAAACTGAGATGGTTGTACTTTGGCCATACCATGAGAAGAAATGACTCACTAGAAAAGACAAGAAAGCTTAGTAAGACAGGAGGCAGTAGGAACGAGGAAGACTGCATTCCAGATAGGTAGACTAAACCAGAGAAGCCACCGCCCTGAGTGTACGCTGTTGAATAAGTTGGAAGTCTCTCATTCAAAGGGCTGCCATAAATCAAAGTCGATGGCAGTTAACATCAATAACCATTTTTAAAAGTTTGGGATTAGGGATGTGAGGTAAGACAAGCCTTCTTGTCTTGAGAGGTGTTCCAAATACTTTGAGAATCAATTTAAACATTTTCTGTTTTTGCAGACTCTATCTGAATACATTGTATTCAACTTTTAGATCACTCCTGAACACTACAGAGCATTCATGAACATTTCATTTGGCTATGAAACCTTTATGTAACATTACAAAATATTACACAATTTTTGAAACCACCCTAAAACACACCCTCCCTCTTCAGTGCCCAGCTACCTTTCTCCAGTTCCATTCCTGCCACTCCTAACTCAGTGCCACTGTCCTTTGCCTCAGAGATGCCCTTGGACAAATAAAAGAAAGGGGAAGAAGGAGAAAGACTCATTCCCACAGCTAGACTCAGCTCTCTACAAAGCTGGCCACCTCCTGCCTTAAGACTTCACTGTGTGGGGGCCAGAGTACTTGTGAAATCATTTGTGCTGAGGTCTTACAGTAACTTAAACCAGCAGTCTGTAGGGAACTTTTAATATTTCTCTCATTTTCACTTTAATCAGAAACTTCCATGAGTTTTATTAATGTATTGAAGAAACACATTAATGAAAACTAACAACTGTTTAAAACATATCTAACAAGTTTTAATAGATTACATGATTGGACTGGAGAATATTCTCCAAATGTTTATTCTCAAGAATTTTACAGTACTTGGGATGAAGTCAGACAAGCAGACAACAGATAAAAAGTACTACCTCACTAAACTCCTACAGGTAAAAAAAATTAAAAGCAGTTATAGATATGTTTATGTGAAAGGGTATCTTTTAGTTCAGTATTATTAGTGTGAAAGACTATTGGACAATATATTTTTATTAAGTAATAGGATCTGCAATAAGCCAGTTATATTTTACAAACAATTTCTGTGTCTTAATGCTTTAAAAGTTGTAAAAAACAAAACAAAACCTTCTCTTCTTTCTTCCATTACATCAACAGCAACAAAAGATGTTTAGCACTATGTCCAACCTTTACCTCTGTAATAGATCCACAGGCAATTCCACCATGCAAAATTTTATCCAGATCTTCCAGTGTTGTTGGCAAGAAAGCTGTTGAAGGATTCATGGTTCTTTTCCTTTTCATTTCATAAACCTACAATAATCATATCCATTTTTTAAACATATTGCATTCAACTCGTAGGAAAAATGTCTGGCATTTGTTTTTCCAAAAGTAGAATTAGGACTTTTTTGCCAAAAGGGCAAACATACAGGTCCCCAACTTACTTTCCTGTACTTTAATAAGATTTTCCCCAACCTTCTAACCAAACCCAACATCACAAAATGCTGTTAAAGACTGTAGTGTCTGTCAAAATGTTTATAAAACAGGCTTGAATTTTACAAGCCTACAAACATATTTTGAAATCATTTTTTCATCTTTTGGATAATATGCAACGCTTGATTTGCAAATTACCACTTCAGAAGAAAATATTATCCTTGCGGTTAAGTACAGCTGGAAAAAATACACAGTGAAACCTCAGAATAAGGGGGGGGGGGGAAATGACAGTCCCTGTTAGCTATTCCAAAAGCCTGGGTTCGTTGAAAGGTTCACTGAATTTTATTTGAAGTATTACAAAGAAATCTAGCAGAGCATCTGAACCAAAGTTAGGTAGTGGACTTTTGGGTTCTTTTCTGAATACTGTTTGCCTCCAGAGGTTGAATTTGGTTGAAAATGTTGCATCTGAAAGGGTATGCATTAGGGTTAAATACAACACTGTTCTAGTATGCTTCCACTAATGCAAGTAATACAATTTGACACCAGTTTATAGTAAAATGTAATGCAGTAAGCAATGCAACAAGTAACTTCATGAGTAACTTTTCTAACTCTGAAATGAGTAATAACCCTGAATTACTTTTTAGACAACAGGAAAATACTAACTTTCCTAACTCAGGCTTGAGCAGTACTAAAGAATTTTGGTATAATTATAGTGCCTGATTTAAAATCAATTGCACACCAGAACTTTTTACTACAGTACTGCGATGGCTATGTTGTTAGTCACCTTGAGTCCTATTACTGGGAGAAATGTAGGATATAATGCTTACAATAAAACATAAATAAATAAAATAAGGTGTTGTTTTTATAATCAGTAGGAGACAGATTTTTAAAGGGAGTCAGTGCCATGTAGTGGTTTGAGCACTGGATTATGACTTTGGAGAGCAGGGGTCAAATCTCTTCTCAGTCATGGAAACCCATTGGGTGATCTTAGGCAAGTCACATTGTCTCAGGCTCAGAAGAAGCAAAGACAACCCCATCTGAACAAATCTTGCCACGAAACCTTTGCCTTAGATTTGCCATCAGTAAGAAACAATTTGAAGGCACATAACAACAAAGGTTATTTGGGTTTTTAAAAAAAAAGGTTCCACACAAGCATAATTAATCTGTACTACCTAAGAGAGTCCTTCCAATAGCGAAGATTTTCCTGTCCTATTAATCTCACAAGCCTCATCCCCAACAACATTCATTATAGTTTTGTCAGGTTGACCAAGTTGGTTCTTAACACAAGTTAATGATAAATAAGTAGCATCTGTTATCTGTCCCATGGTCAGTTTCCATTCAGGGAGAGAATATTTTAATGATGAACACCTCCTTTTTTAAAATAGCAAAGTTGCATTATTTCCTTCAACTACAGGAGTACAGACATCACTGAAATGCTGTGTTGTCTGGATGATCAATAAATTGAGCCAAACAAAAGCTGGTAATTCAAAAGGAAAGGACTAATTGAGAAGCAACAGCTCTTCTGAAAAGTATTACTGTAAACACATGCAGGGTAAGACTACGAAATCATTTTTGTTGTTGTTGTTGTTATTATATTAATAATATCAAATATGGGTTTGCTAGTACAAACAATTTTAAGAAGAAAGATAACTTCATGAGCTTTTCTTCTCCAAAAGGAGAAAATCTTTTTACAAAGAAACCCATATTTGATATAGAAACTGGAGTATGGCACCTGCTACAAGTAGACAGTTCAGATAGGCAATGCACACAGTGATAATAACTATGTTATCCTGTTTTGTAAATGGATACTTACAGTTTGCATTCTGGGAGCACAGGATTGGCTGACTGTATTAAGAAGTTTCTGAACTTTCCAGTAGCTCTGTCCAGTTACTTTCATCAGCTCCAGTAATGAATGACATAAGAAGTCCTGAAACATACGATAATCATTTTAAAAATATGGAGGAATTGACCGGCAACGCTGAGGAGAGTGTGGGCGTGTTCTTCCCCCCGGACCATCCTTCTCTCCAAGCGGAGCGGCAGGGACGTCAGGCAAGGCTATTTAGCCCAGCCCCGGGTCACCTTTCCCACCGGCAATGCTGAGGAGAGTGTGGGCGTGTTCTTCCCTCCGGACCATCCTTCTCCCCAAGCAGAGTGGCAGGGACGTCAGGCAAGGCTATTTAGCCCAGCCCCGGGTCACCTTTCCCACCGGCAACGCTGAGGAGAGTGTGGGCGTGTTCTTCCCCCCGGACCACCCTTCTCCCCAAGCGGAGCGGCAGGGACGTCAGGCAAGGCTATTTAGCCCAGCCCCGGGTCACCTCGCAACGCTGAGGAGAGTGTGGGCTGTCTTCCCCCGGACCAATCCTTCTCCCAAGCGAGCGGCAGGGACTAGGCAAGGCTATTTAGCCCAGCCCCGGGTCACCTTGTCCACGGCAACGCGGAGGGAGTGGGAACCCAGAACTAACTTTTGCTCTTTTTTCCTTTTTTTTTTGATATCTCCAAGGGCAACGCGACGGACTAGCATAACTAATTACTTTAAAAATTATTAAAGAAATCTACATTTTTGTTTAGGCTTCGATATGTTGGAAACAAGAATAAGCAGCAGCAGGGTTACTAGCACTTCTCACAAAAGGATTCTCGGAGAACACGGGATCTTGAACAACCCGTCCTTAATCTCTTCTGTTAAGAAGGGTTATCTTAGGGATTTAGGAAAGGGTTTTTATTTTAAAAACCTTCTTTTTTTCTGGAAAATCTTCCTGATTAAGGGAGTAATCCAGAACATTGAATCCTGCCCCCCCCTTTTTGTCTCCCCAATAGGGGATATCGGGTGGATCCACATATAATTAAGGAAAACTGAAATTTGCTAAAAGGAGATAAATAGATGGAAGCAAAGATATGCATAAACGTTAAGTGAATTTTACTTCTGTATGAATAATAACTTTTGTTAAACAACTATTAGTATCTTAGAAGCAAAGGGCCTTTGTTAGTATATTATTGTTTGTATTGTATGCATCAAATTTGAAGGAAAAAAAACCAGTAAAATTTAAAAGAATTAGTTTATTGTGGGTAAAATAATAGAAAGATGGGAGAAGTGTAATATTTGTAAGGAAATAAGAGTACTAGAATTAAGATTTTAAGTTACTTTACTATAAGCAATATTAATGGAAACAAGGAGCACAAAAAATGATTGAAAAAGAAGAAAAATTAGAAAAAATGGCTATGGCAAAAAAAGGTTCTGTATTTGAACAGCATCAGTTGCAAAGAAGAGGTTCAGGATCAGGAGAAGATTCGATGAGAGTAATAGATCCTATTGTGTCTTTATTAGAGGAGGCAAAAAATATTAGACAGGAAATGAGGGAAAATAGGCAGGAACTGAAGGAAGATTTAAAAGAATCAATTAGAGAAATAAGAGAAGAAATAAAAGAGGCAAGATTGGAAATAAGAAAAGATATAAAGGAAGAAATGGATAGTATGGGGAAGAAAATGGAGAAGTTATCTCAAGATGTAAGTAAAAATCAGAAAGAGATAGAAAAATTGAAGGAAAAGATTTCAGAGGAGCTGCCGGGTCCCCGCGACAAGGCAGCTTAGAAATTAATTAAATTAATTAAAAATGCTTTGATTGGGGAACCTATGTCAAAAGGATTTCTGCCTTATTTCCTTCTGACAGTTGGCCCCTCGTATCCATGGATTCTTTATCCCAGATTCAAGCATCCACAGCTTGAAAATATGCAAAAACATTCCCATTATATTTATGAATACCAGAGTAGGAAATATTAGATCCTTAGCTGAAACTTTAAAGCTGACAATACTGTTCAGGGAAGCATTCCCAGAATTTACAGCGCTGTGTAAATTTATAGCGTCGTGTATAAAGCTAATAATGATATAATGATAATATAAAATAATGTTGGTGAATGGCAGGTATAATCTTGAGAATATTGTACAAAGACTAGCAAGGCAAGACAGAACCTGAAGGAAGGAAGGAAGGATCTACTATAGTGAAAGGCAGGATGTCTTGAATGTAAGGAGTATGAATTTTGCTATATGATGTAAGGCAGTGGTCCCCAAAACTGCTCTTAAGGGACTTTGGACTTCATCTCCCAGAATCCCAGGCTATTAACAACATGGCTGAGGCTTCTGGGAGCTGAAGTCCAAAACTCTTTTAAAAGGGCACAGTTTGGGGATGTAATGAGGCATTTAAAAACAGTGCCCCTTTAAGAGATTTCGGACTCCAGCTCCCAGAACCTCAGCATGTCAGTCATAGCCCGGGATTCTGGGAGCTGAAGTCCAAAGCCCTATAAAGAGCACCGTTTGGAGGACCACTTGTTTAAACTTCAATAAAAATTTAATAATAACTAAAAAAGGGAGGACCTTTTGGAACCGAAGGCTGAAAGGAGGGACGCGGAGAAGAAGAAGCAGCAGCTGGAACTGAGGGAGCCCTTCGCCCGGCTTCCTGCTGGGCTTCCCACTCAGCCCTGGACGCTTTTCAAAGTCTCCCACTTCTCCTCAAGTCATTTGTTTGGAGAAAGAACATCGAGGGCTATGATGGTCGCCGTCTCAGCGACCCATCCAATCCGCGGCAGGAACAATTCCGGGGGAGCGCAAGGGATCATGGAGTTGTAGTTGTGCCATCTGAGGTGTGAGAGGAAGAGTTCACAGTCATTTTTTGTGGACTTTTTTAAAAAAACAAGATAAAAATAAATTTGACCCACAAATGTTCTCCCCCTCTCAGTAATTTATTATTATTATTATTATTATTATTATTATTATTAGTGTTAGTATA
>NC_056522.1:312467678-312588493 GCF_019175285.1 Sceloporus undulatus | reverse complement strand
TATAGAATTCAAAGATAGAGCCATGTCGGTCTCCAGAATCAGTACATAGAGAGATCTTGTAGAGCACCTTTGAGACTAACTGAAAGAAAGAAATTGGCAGCATGAGCTTTCCTAGGCGTCAGCCTATTTCCTCGGAAGTATTTATTTCTTTACGTAGCTGTAAAATTTTACACAGCGCGGCGCCTCACAGACAGAAAACCTGCATGGCAGCATACAATCTACAAACCAAACAAAGTTAAAAAAAAAATTAAGGCATCATATAGCAAAATACTCTGACAATTATAAAAGGTACAAACACAAGGAAGATGTTAATAGACACTAACACATTTCTAACACATTTCTCTCTCTGTGTGTGTGTGTGTGTGTATAAGAATTATAATGCATAAATCCATGGATATGGAGGTGTGTGTGTGTGCGCGCACACACACACACAGTTGACCCTCCATATCCACAGATTTTTTATCCACGGATTCAAGCATCCATGGCTTGGAAATATTCCCCAAAATATATAAATTCAATAAGCAATCCTGGATTTTGCCATTTTTTATAGGAGGCACCATTTTACTGTGCCATTGTATTTAATGGGACTTGAGCATCCACGGATACCAAGGGCCCAATGTATATATATATATATTCAACTTCAAAATTGCTGTATGCATTTGGCAAACTGTGATTTTCACAGTTTCAACTAGGGCTTTATGAAAAGTGAACTCCCACATGCCTGCAGACAGTTCTGTTTCAAACATATCTGATTTCCCTTTCAGTTTGTGATACAGCATTGTTTTCTGGTACGACAATTCCCCCACCCCAGGCTAATTCAAATATGTAACAGGGCAAATCTTACTAATACCATGAAGCTTTGTATCACACATGTTTATCACTAGATGGAACAGTGTTTCCCTTTCTGGATGCATATTTGTTTGTTTATAAGAGTGACACACCACCTTTGGATGTGCAGCTTCCCTATAATGAGTCAGAGCTGAGCTGGGCAGTACTACTAAAGGTGAATTTGTAGCTTTTCCCTGACTGCTAGTGCTTATTATAACACAGTGCAGTCTCCCAATGCTGATATTACACACCTGAAAAAGTGCCACATCACACACTTACCGGTTTAACATTTGTATGTAGAGAGATCTTGTAGCACCTTTGAAACTGACTGAAAGAAAGAAGTTGGCATTTAACATTGGTTAACATTGGGCATTATCACACGGAGGAAAATTGGAAGTTTAAACAGGGTTTATCCTGTGAAAATCATTCAATTACTATTAAATTGCAATTAAGATTTTCACACACAGCAGTCATTATCCTGGGAATAACCAGGGAATAACCAGGCAATAAACAGTGAATTATTTGTTGCTGTTTATTGCCTGGTTATTCATAGGTTAATGGCACTTTAATCACTTTTCAACATGACATCATGTGAAAACTTATCGCAGTTGCGCAATTTTCATGAGATATTCCCAGGATAATGCCATTTAAACACGACACTGTGTGAAAATCTTAATTGCAAATGCACAATTTTAATGGGATAATCCCCGTATATACTTCCAATTGTCCCTATGTGATAAAGTCCATTGCAAATGTTTAACATTGCAATTGTAAATACTAAAAATACTCCAAGCTAGAGAGAAGACAAGGATGAAAAGATGGGGCTGGCTGGTTATAAAAGAGTGGTTCTTTGTCAGGGCTGGAAAGACAATATGGCCAGCCTATATTCCTATGTATGTATGTTCTTGTTGTTGTTGTTGTTGTGTGCCTTCAAATCGTTTCTGACTTATGGCAACCCTAGGGCCATAAGGTAATATTATGGGTTTTCTTGCCAAGATTTGTTCAGAGGTTTGCTATTGCCTTCTCCTGAGGCTGAGAGAGTGTGACTTGTGTAAGGTCACCCAGTAGGTTTAATGGCCATGCTGGGAATCAAACCTTGGTCGCCAGAGTTGTAGTCCAATGTTCAAACCACTACACTATGCTGGCTCTCTCTATGTATATCTCACCCATACTTAAATCCTAAGAATATATGTATTCAGACTTCATGTGTTCATTTCCAGCCACTGACCGAATAGACTGCTCAGTTTTTCTTACTTTCTTGGTTTTTAAATTGTCCTAAATTCAACATTATTAAGGTCTATTCCAGGTTGGTGTAAAGAACAATGAGTTTTCATGATAGTGCCATCATTTTTGCCAGGTTTTGGTGGTTGCTGTCAACCCTAAACCCACTAATTCCATTCTTTTTTCACAGAGGGGGGTTATATGTAGTGATTTCTTGGATCTGCACTGAGGCTCTTCAAAAGGTCTCTTTTTAAAAAAACAGGGTGTGATTTGCTGAGTTGGGCCTATGATATTAATGGCAAATTTCGTGTGTGTGTGTATGAATTATAATGCAGACATGCTATTTCACTGTTGCATTACAACACTTTAACTCTTACAAAATAAAAAGAGAAGAGATGTTTTGGAATTTAAACACACACACATTCAAGGATGGCAATAAAATATCACATCTGAGGCAAGGAACTGCTGCAAAATAGTCCCGGACAACAAAAATGTGGTTTATATTTATTTATTTTTTCAGCTCATGAACCACAATAGCAAATACCAGAACCTTCTGATACATTTGCTCCATCTGGAAGAACCTTAAGTGCAGCATTTTGCTATGGTGAGACTATGGCATACAGTTCCACTAGATAGTGATGTATTTTACCTCTGTATTAACTTCATAGCCTAATTAATGAGAGAGACAGAGGTCAAAGTGTCACAAGAAAGGCAAGGAACAGCTTCAACAACAGAGAGAGATGTGTTAGTTGCAAATTTAGCTGACATCAAAACAATCCAATTATCATGAAGGATATTTGGCTTACCAAAGGACAAACCAGAAGCTTAAATACTTCTTAATCTTTTTTACCCTTTCACTTGAACACTAAGTTAAAATGACTTGTGCTGCTGTTCTTCTGTAGCCTAAGGACACTATCCACATTTGCTGTAACCAGAAAAGGAGGCAAGAAAACAACCCTTGGGCAAAATAAAAATATTAATTAAAAGTCCTTGTAAATATTTTATTGCTGTTGTATGCCTTTAAGTTGTTTCCAATCCTAAGGCAGGTTTTCTGGGGCTAAGAGTGTATGACTCGCCCAAGGTCACCCAGTGAGTTTCCATGGCCAAGCAAGGAATCGAATCCTGATCTCCAGAGTCATAGCCCAACACTCAAACCACTATGCCAACAAGTAGTTTGTCCAGTTTGTTTAAGGACCATTACATAGGGGTGGATGAAAATAGGAAAATCCCCTTCCTTGCACAGCAGTGTAAAGCTGCTAAGCTCTAAATTAGATAAAAAGCATCCTGCTCACTTAGAACTGCACCTCAGTAATCTAGCATTTACTGTGCAACTGTTCTCAACGAAACTAGCGAGTTTTGGCTTTCCCTGATAGTAGTTAAAACCAACCTTTAAAAAACAACAAAGATTCTGCAAAGACAGCAACATGCAAATATGTCACTGTTGGACAAGGAAGGCAGCATATTTTGTGGGTTCAGCTGGGGAATTACTTGCTTCTGTACTTTACAGCAGGGTTATCTTGCATGGAGGATGAGCTTGCATATGTTTCATCTGAAAAATCCCCACAGGATAAGCAAGAAGCCTTTGGGATTAGACTACATTTAGCCTTGACTCTTTTAAGAGGATTGTTCTCCAAGATCATATTTGTTTACATTATCTTGGTTAAAGGGGAAACTGTACCCATCTGTCTGTGGCAGTCATATCTAAAATAGTTCCTCCTGATCTTCTTCTTTGAAAAAAAGCTTTGAAAGAGGTCAAGGGACACTGGCTGGCTCCACACCAGTCGAATTCTATTTGACTGTGAATGAGGTTGTGTACTGGTTATGATATGGCTCTTGTACCTTTAATGGTTGTGTCGTATTTTAGAGGGGTTGACATATCCTAAAGGCACCAGATCCCATCTGATCTTGAAAGTTAAGTAGAGACAGCTCTGGTTGGGACTTAGATGGGAGACTGCCAAAGAATATCAGGTGCTGTAGCGTATATTTCAGAGGAAGGAACTGGCAAAATCCCCTCTGAGTATTCCTTGCCTAAGAAAATGCTCTGAAATTCATAGGGGCATCATAAGTCAACAGGAAACTTGAAGGCACATGCACCCACACAGTAGGTATTTTAGCAGGTATAGCTTGCAAGACAAACTACACCTTGTAAAATTTTCCTCTTCCACACAACTATTGAAGGTATAGGAGCTCTGATCTCTTTCTTTTTAATCTTGCTTCCCTGATACATATTGCCCAACAGCCTCTGCTGCAAACAGGAAATGCTCAATAAATTACAGAATCTCCATTGTGGTTTGTTTACTGTGATGTCTGAGCCAAGCTCTCTTCCCCATCCAAAGAGGTCATGGAAAACAAGCCAGAGGTGGAAGGCTCAAGATTTGTTGAACCGCAAGCAGAAGTTACTGACCCATGGGCACAACAATCAGCCTCAAAAGAGTGTAGAGCATTGAGGTTGAACTTGGACTCCAAGAGACCATCACTCAAATCCCTGGGCCATCACAGAAACCCACCAGGGGGAACATGGGAAAGTCACCATCCTAAGACGGCAACGGCAAACTTCCTCTGAATACATCTTTCCGAGAAAACCCTATGCCAGAATCACAATAAGTGAAAGTCAAGTTGAAGGCAGATAAGAACAACAAGAGTTTCCAACTAGAGTAGGGCCAACAAATCAGTAGATCTATGTAAGTGTGGACTTACTAATCAACAGTAAATTCAATTGAACTAGCAATGGACTAGTTAGGACTAGCAACGGGATTTGGACCATTTAGGTTTTACAGTTCTCTTATTAGTAATGACTTTTAACTAGGAATATCTGCTTAGGTCAAACAGTCTTTAGAAAGAATCTTGGTGTATGGCTTAAATTAGAGGATCTCTTAATGGAGTGTTTAGAAATTTGGCCAGCCACTGTACTTCCATTCTTGGAAACACTTCACCTGTTGAATTTCTGCAATCACATTACTACCAGAAGCACTCATAAGATAAAAATACATCTCCCTGCCTAGGTTATGGTCTTCTTTCACTGCTGGCAGAACATAAATCTTCGCCAGTGTACAAATACAAGGCTTCTGTTGTGCCAAGTGGGCAAAGCAGCTTGATTGCACCATAGCACACTCCACATAGCCACTCAGGGACCAGAGTTGGTGGGGGCACCATCCAAATTCCATTACAAAAAAGAGGGGCATGTTGGGTGTCCTGGAGGACAATGGCTACACCTTTTTAACAGCTCTGTGGCTGCAGCTGCATCATGTCCAGGAGCCTCCCTGCCTCCTGCAGCTTCTGACCTGATACAAAAGGATACCAGTCAGAATCTTCTCTGTCATGTATTACGCGGCTCATAATTAACTAAATGTAGTTACATAACATTTGACTTGTAATCCAAAACTATGACTATGAAGACCTGATCATGCTTGGAGACTGGAATGGAGTACTTGATCCACAACTAGATAGAACATATAGCGAAGCTCCCTAAAACATTTGTCGAACTCATGGAAGAACTGACGTTGAGAATTTTTTTAATTGAGTGCTGACATGAGTCAGAAAGAGCCAGCAGATGGCAGCAGTACACAGTCAAACAAAGTATTTTTGTTTTTAAACAAACCTAAGCATTTAGTACTGCTAACGAATGGACCTGCAAAACAAAGCCCAAGAATTCTCATCACATTTTCTGTAAGGAAATCAACATTCAGTGCCTTTTGTTGCTTTTCTTTTTTCTACTCAGCAAACTTAAGGGCCATACAGGATAAAATCTAATACTGGCATAATCTTACTTGAAAGCCTGCACTCAGTTCATCCCATAACATCAAAAAACATCATGTAAACCACGTTCTCTATCTACTTTTAAAAACATCTTTACCCGAAGAAGGAACCTAATAAGCTACTGATGCCTTTCTGATTGCTTTAATAAAGACATTTCTATAATCTAAATTTCCATATGAGAGACAACATGGTTTGAGCACTGGACAGTGACTCTGGAGACCAGGCCAATGGGTGACCTTGGGCAAGAAGTACACAACTAAAGCACCCCTGAGAGATGGTCATCTGCCCTTGGTCTGAAGACTTTCAAAGAAAGAGAGTCTACCATCCTCTGAGGCAATCTATTCTACTGTTGAACAGCTCTTACAATATAAATAAGTTCTTCCTAATGTTTAGTTAGAATCTCTTTTCTAGTCTTTGGATCAGCAGAAAAACAACCTTACTCTGGACCCATTCACACTCACATTTTTGTAATGATTAGATCCGGGGAGATTTGATGATGCAACGCCGAATCAAAGTTCCCACTGCATTTACACTGTCTCTCAACCTCATAGGGTGGCGATGGCAAACCCCTCTGAACAACCCTTGCCAAGAAACCCCCACAATAGATTCTCCCGGGGGGAGTCACACTGTCTCAGCTTCAGAGGACAAGTGCAAGCCCCTCTGAAGAACGCTTGCCAAGAAACACCTGCAAAAACCCCATGGAAACCATGCAAATACAATGGTGAGCAGAAACTGTCAAACTTTTTTTTTAAACCACAAACTGCACCATCTTCCCAAAAGAACCCCCTCCCCGACTTTGGTGACTTCAGGCATCAGGCATCAGTGCAGATAAGGGGACTAATTCACTGGCAGAAGAGAATAACAGCTGTTTGGTGGTTTAAAAGGACAATTTGAAAGAGTGGGAAATTTGAATGCTCTGTATTTAAAGAGACAGTATCTTCACGCACCAACTGTGAACACTAAGAGGGGAAAAACAATGGCAGTTTGCCACCAAGCCAAGACCTGTGGAATGGGATGGGTATGTTTTCCCTCCTGGGTGCCCCAAATGGGATCAAAAGTGTGTTCCCATTGGTGGCTGGCTAAAAAATCTTGGTGCTTTTGAAAAGATGTGGAAAATGCCTCGGTATAAAAAGCACTGTGTTAAGGAAGATTTGCACACACACACACCGAAAATTGGGTCAGGAAAAAACAGCACAAGTATGAAGGACACCCCCCCCCCTTTAAACTGTTTTCCAAACCAGTTTGCAACATAGGAGTTTATCAGACGTGAGTTTTTGGCGGTTTTTCCTGCCTATTGCGCAATGTTAGTGTCACCAACATTGCACAATAACGTGAAAGTGCGATGTTCTTCCAGATGCCATTCATTTCTATGGGAGCTCATTGCGCAATGCTCCCGTAGTTTAAGCGTCATTCCTCCCCTTTTTGGGCATTGCGGGCAAAAGTGGAAGCTAGGCCATGGTCTCCCGTTATCTTGCGAAATGTGTTGCGAAATGGTTTGGTGTGGTAGGCAGCAGCGCAACGCAACGCTAAAGTTACTGATTGCAAAGTTCCCATGATGTTGGGCTGCTTTTTGACCCCATTCCCTTCCGGTGGCCTTCCTTTTCCAGGACAACCCCCGGGGAGGGGGTGGCGGCTCTGTCTTGCATGAACACCTAGGAGGCTTCCAATGTAAGGAACCCCCAGGGGTCATCCATTCCAGTCCCATTCCTCTGCCCTGCAAGAACACCTAGGAGGCTGCAAATGTCAGGGGCCCCTAAGGGTCATCCATTTCAGCCCCATTCCACTGCCCTGCAAGAACACCTAGGAGGCTGCAAATGTCAGGGACCCCAAAGGGTCATCCAAACAGCGGCAGCGCTGAGAGAAAAAGGGAACCTCCAAGCCGCAAGGTTATTTATTTGAAAAAATAACTAAAAATCAAGATAGGGGTGTATATATTTAATAATAAAAATAATGCCACCCCAGAATGCCTCTTGTACTACTACTACTACTACTAATAATAATAATAATAATAATAATAATAAATTCATCACTGTAAATGCCAGAAAAGGATCCGATTGTCATGCATTCTTTTATGACTTTTAAAAGCAATTCAGAGCTGTCCCTGAATTCCTTGCAAAAGCATGTATCGTTTTGCTAATTGCTTAATTGACAAAAGCAACAAATGTAACATTCAATTGTAACATTAGCATTTTAGCATGGATTCTCCAGGGAAAAAAGTGCCCTTTTATTGTTCCCTTTCACTTTTATTAGCTGACTTCCAGCAAAGGGATACTGTTGCAAAGGGCAAATATACACACGCGCGCGCACGCGCGCGCACACACACATATATTCCTCAGGAAAAAACACAACAAAACATGCGCTCATTTTGCCAAAAATAGTTTATTTAAAAAGGGAGGAAAGTGCCTGATGAGAGCTCTGTTCATGCCCTGCCTTTGATCTGACCTGAACTGCCCCCTTTCCTCCTGCTTACACTTTGCCATTGCCTTCCAATCAGGCTGAGACAGAGTGACTTGTCAGTTCCAACTGACCCATGGAATCAGTTGGGAATAAAATGGAAATGCAGCGCAGGCATTCTGACTGTAGCACCCGCATATAACAGAAACAACAACAATAATAACAACAACAATAATAATAAAGGCACTTAAGTTCCAGGAGCAAGAAGAAAGCAAGCACCCCAAAAATCATGTGCATAAATTGTCAAAAGAGGCTGCTCCTGCTGCATCCATTTCCCCACATCCCCAGCTTCTCTCCACAGCCCTATTTCCCTGGGCAATCCTCCTCCTCCTCTTCCTTCCTTCCGACCCTCACCTCCCTCTGAGCTGCCCTGGGTCCTTCATCCTCCTCCTCCTGCTCCATTATAGGATGCCCTCCGTGGCTCCCTTCTTCCCACGGCTCCTTCCTCCTCCTCCTCCTCCTCCATCACTTTCTCCACTCCCCCCCCCCACCAAAAGCCACCCTGATTTCCCCTTTTGCCTTCTGTCATCCTTTGCATCAAGATGCCCCTTTTTCCTTTGGCTCTTTCCTTATCCCCCTCCCCTCCACTAAATAAGACCCTAAAGATGGGGGGGACTCCCTCGCTCCCCCGGAAGCACAAAGGTCATGATGCCACCAAAGCCTCTAAAGGGCATGCACAAGGATTTTGATGCGAAATGTTTGACAGAAATGGAAGGCGCTGGTGTAGTAGACAGTTCCGCTAAGCATGGTTTCGCATCACGCAAATCGCAACTTTCACGCAATTGTAGCGTTAACATAACGTTACGGGGGAATGATGGAAAAGCAAGCAATGTGGTAAGACATCGCGCAAAACAGTCATTTCGCAACGTTCTTTACACTTCCTTAGCGCAATTGCAGGGTCCAAAACTTGAGTCTGATAAACTCCCTAGTGTGGATGATTTCAAGAAATATCATGTTCTCTGCAGTGATTAGCACTAGGGAGTGTGGCCTTTGGCTACTTTGCTCCCTGAATGCAGCTAGGAAAGAAAGGCTCCAACCTCCCAACATTAAAAGAACATTGACCAGCATTTGTAATATGAAAATAAATACCCAGAAGCCACTGTGATTGTGTGAATCAGCTTATAGCATGAGATGTGCTCTCACAGCAAGTAACACAAGACAGATCTGAACGACTTGTGCCTCAAATGGGTACTGACACACAGCCAAAGCAAGATTGCAGTCCTCATTAAACTGGTAGAATTATTATCTTGGTTAATAATTTTCCTTCCATATACACTGGATTTCCAGTTGGAAAACACTTAATTTGCCATGTAAACCACTCCCTTCAACACCCAGAACCCCTTTGGAGCTATGGGAAGTTTACTGGCTATCAGTCACCAGAGAGCACACACTTCTTGGGTACTGGCTATGTTTTCAAAGGCAGAGATGGTTTTAGGTACTGGACCACATAAAACTGATTGCCAGAGGTTTGGAAGGAATGACTGGATGTAACATTTTTGCTGGACAAATAGACCCGAGAACTTCTTGAAAGTTTGCAGAGGTTTTGGTGTCTAATTGGCCTAATACCTTTATTACTATGGATTTTAGAAATTTGTTTAAGGTGCACTAGGCTGCTCCCAGCATTTGCTAAAATAGAGAACAGCAACACTGTCACCAAAGATCTCAGTGGGGAAATGCCCAGTTATCCTGAAAAGGCTTCTTTTAGTTTATTTATATCCCACCTTTCTGAACATGGGAAACAAGGCAATTTACAGCATAGATTAAAACAAAGTTTAGCTTTAAAAAAAATAGAAAGGTTTTTTTAAAAGTACCTTTTAACAAGAATCAGTGTAGTTTAATGGTTTGTGTGTTAAATTAGGACACTGAGAGATCAATCACGGAAATCCACTGGGTGACCTTGGTCAGTCACACTCTCTCAGCTTCAGAGGGAGGTAAAGGCAAACCCCCTCTGAAGAAATCTTGCCAAGAAACCCTTGTGATAAGTTTGCTTTAGGTTCACCATAAGTGAGAAGTGACTTGAAAGCACATAACAACAAACCCTATTAAAACACTACTAGTTTAAAACAGTTTTAAAAAAATACACTTTAAAACCTGACAATAAAAGACCCTTTTGCAGAGCCAGCTGATGCCAAATAGCCAGTCTAAACAAAAAGGTATTTGCTTCTCAGAAAGGAATCCAGAGAAAGGATCAGTCTTGCTTCCTGTGAAGGAGAATTCCATAACTTGAGAGTAGCTTGTCTTCTCCTATGTCCTCACCCAATGCCCCTGTGACAGTGCGAGCAAGAAAAAGCCAGGGTGGGGGGACCCAGAAAAAACCTATGGGGGGAGAGATATGAAAGAAAGTTTATTAATTACCATTAATGATGATAGCAGTACTTGGAATTAATAACTTAATTATTAAATTATTAAATTAACTTGTTACAACTCCCCCCCCCAAGCTCAAGTCCCCCAAGGTTATCAAATGGGACGAATTTCTCTTAAATTCGAATGAAAAGAAAGTGGGGGCAAAACGCATTCACTTAAAGTCACTAGTTTTGCACAATTACATGAATATGCATTGCATTCGAACTGGCTCCCCATTGCCTGAAAATAGCATGCCATTGCCCGAATTTGCATGTGGCAGTCTATCACGCAATAACGTGAAACCCCATGATTGCGTTTGGACTGACTTCCCATTGCCTAAATTTGTGTGTAGTGGGTTATCACGCAATAACGTTAAATCCCATGTTTGTGTTCAGATTGCCATTGGATTATACTTCCAATTCCCCTTGTCTGATAAACACCATTGTGTTCCACCCTTTCAAATGTATGTCACCTTAGCATACTGTTTAACATCCATATGAGGCCACCGGAACCAATTGTCCAGTAGGTGAACTTAGACAAGTCACACTGTCTTAGCCTTAGAGGAAGACAACAGCAAATCTCAGAATAAATCTTTCCAATCCCTGACAGGGTTGCCATAAATTGGAGTCGTATTCATTTTAAGGAAGAATGGTGTCAATCTCTAATGTCTAAGACAATGAACAGACCAAAGCTGGTTTCAGATAAGACAGGGCTAAGGTTAGTTTTTTGTTTCCTTTGGAGTTTTAGAAAATTATCTGTTCAGTCACTCATTTGGTGAGTACTCATTTCTCCTGCTACTAGCACTTTAGCATTATTTATGTACTGTTTTATGTGGTTTTATGGATTTATTTTTAATGGGCATTGTACTGTGGTTTAATTATTATGCTGTGCATCGTATTGGAAGCTTTTCTGGCAGAAAAGTAGTTACACATATTGGAAAGAAAACTAAAATAAATGAAATCCATTAGAAGACATTTGTTTCATAACAACACAGTGAATCAAACTTCACTTTAATCTATTATTTATTTATACCACTTTTTTTATATAAAGTAGCCTCTTTCTAAAGGCAACATAATGACAGTTGCTTTTTTGAGCTGCAGTCTTGCATATTTTTAAATAATACTAATAATACTAATAATAATATTTTTGTAGAAATTGTATCAGAGGAGAAAAGTGTCAGAGAACAAATTGTTCTAGGAATGCCGCCTCTGTAACAAAATGGGAATTCTGCTTGGACTGCAAGAATAAAATAGTCTCATAACATACATATTTGTCTCCATGTGATGCTGACTGTTGAGGTGCCCTTGACAAGGAATGTGCCCACTCTGCTCAGAAGATGACAGTGAAATAAGAAATTCACTATCCAATACTGTTTTCATCCCTTAATTCTAAAGAGAACATAAAAGGCATAGAAGATATTACCGGTGTCTTTGTTCATATTAATCCAGAAATGACACTAGCTTCTGCTTTTCTGTCTTTTGTCCTGCCCCACTGCCAATTTCTATTGAGGGAGTTCGAGGTCATCTTGAGGTTCTCAAAAGATCAGAATTAGTACTATGTAGAAGTATAACATAAAAGAATTTAAATAATTCCTCTCAATCCTACTTTTTCTCAGTTCAATAGCCAAAAAATAATTTGTTTTCCTATAAGGGGTATAAATTATTATTTTTTCCCTTTTTTTGGAAATTAATGACATTTTGTGAAAAGTCACTTTTGACAGGGAAGCAAACTACTTCTTTAGTAAGATTACTAAATATGTGCATGGAACAAAAGTAGAAGAATGAGAGCTCACAATGGATTTGTAGATCAATTCCAACGATACATACAATCAAGGCAACTAGAAATGAAAAGTTAGATCGTACTTAAACTGCTACCAGATTTCCTGCTAAAATGTTGAGAAACTGGAGCATGTCCAAAGGAGAGCGACTAAAATTGTGAAGGGTCTGTGAGATTTATTAGGTAGACACACTTAGACCTCAACCCTACATCACTCCAGATTATTGTACACACACCAAGCTACAGTAAGCTATATTCTTTTTCCCAATGTACTGAAGTCTCTGAAGCCACTCTACACAGCCATTTCGTGCATCACAGCAAGCTGGCAGACTTGGAGAAGTGTCAGGCTACATCTTCCTAGCCAGACATGAAATGATCAGAGCAGCACTGAGACCCCTGGAAGACCCTGGCTTTGGGCACTACATTACAAGGAAGAAAATACCAATTCCTGCAGTACCCCAAAAAAGACATCCACATGTAAGGGATACTGATGCATATGGATAGGAAGGCTATGGTAAGGGAAACTTATGGATGCAGCAGTCCATAATAGAATTCTAACATGAATGTCCAAGGCACAATTAGTACTGTATGTAACTTTTTCAAGACTCTCTCCGTTAATAGAGGTTTAACAGACACAAACCCAGTTCCTTATCTTCTTCAGTTTATTTTGACAAACAATAATTTTGACAAAATTTGACAAACTACTTTGTTGAGTTTTGAAGTTCATGTTGCCATCTTCATGTGTGATACCTGAGACATTTGCCCTCATTGTTTACACTCACTAAAGACCTGCTGAAGGAGGAAATACGTACTGAGCTGAGCATGAATGGCAAGATGAAACATGGTTACTTTAAAACCAAAGATCCTCTGGCTATCCATTGTTTATGTGTCAGTTATTATTAAGCTTTATTTCTTGAACATTCATACCTATTTTCCTACTTCTACGCATCACTGGGTGATTTTAATAATCTCCCAAACATTTCCTTTGGAAAGATATGTTCATTTTACGTTCTGTTGTGTATGTTTGTCCACCTGGCTTTGAGCACGCATGTCATGTATTTTTAAATTAGAGTACATCAAGAAAGGAACATAGAGGTTCACATCAGAACATGACCTGTGTTGCCTCCACTTTAAACCATACACCTCTCACAGTGTGTGTGCCTATGTGCCTTTAAGTCACCTGCTGCTTTATGGCAATCCCATGAATTTCCTAAGGTTATCTTAGGGAAGAATACTCATAGGTAGTTTTGCCAGTTCCTTCCTCTGAAATATATCCTATGGAACCTGGTATTTGTTGGCAGTCTCCCAGAGGTGATCCTGTTTAACCTACACATGCAGTGACTTTAAGGCATTTAGACCCTCGCACAGAACTGTGATTAATTCCCATACTCACTGTTTTTTTGGAATGATATTAAGGCACATTTCTTCAAACTATTTATTTAACCAATTATGATAGTTACTAACAATTGTGCTGACTTTGACAGTTTCAATGGCTTTATTTTGTAATTTGTTTTAAATATATTTTAAATATTTTTTTTAAAAAACTGCCAGTTGCTATTTTTAGTGGAAAGGCAGAGTTAATATTTAATTTAATGAATAAATGAACAAAAAAAGGTGGCATTTTCTGACTTCTCTTTTGTCTTAAAGCTAAAGTATCATAAAGCACCAAATCAGACATTTCTTGCAAAATAATATATGAGATGGAGGAATAAATATGTACATAAAAAAGAAAGTATACAGTCATAAAGAGTATGCTTTCTTTTTATGTACATATTTACACTGAAAAAGAAAAATAATCCTCTGAACGATGGTAAGAAAATTTAACAGAAATTATTAAAGAAAAATTAAAATATAGCTGGTATCAAAAAATTAATTACATTTACAAATGGCTCATGTTGTAAATGTATTGGTGAACTCTGCTTCCTGAGTGATAGTTTTCCTACATGGTGAGTACAGTAAAGTACATATATTTTCCATTTTTAAAGAACAGCACAAGTATATATTTAACTCCAACTATGTGAGTTTTAGAGAACTGGTGGATGTTAAAATAAATGTTGCAGTTCTGCTGAACCTATGGAATATGTTATTGAGATGACCTTGCTGTCCTCTTTTAACTCTCATACCATTTATGGGGACTCTTATAATACTGCTGCTAGCAACTGAGAAGACAGCTGCTGAAAAAGCACATGCTGAATCATGGACTTCCTGCACAGTTCTATAATCAGGACTAATTTTACTCTCCTTTAATATTTTGTGAATACCTCTCTTGGCTATGCTGTGTCTTCTGCTAGAAGACTGAAGGAGAGTGTATTCTTGATTTCAGTTGACCTTTCAGTCAACAGCATCCAAAGAGAATTGCCATAATGTAACATTCCCTAGTCTAGCTTCTCTAACCACATCTATGTACACATAGACAAGTGACACTACAGTGTGTGCCCAGGAATTGTCTTCCTAAATTCTTTATGATAGTATAAATGAGAGAGTTATTGTGTGTAAATTACATCCAGTGCAAAAACAAAGCATAAATCTTTCACACTTGAAAGCCTACTGTTCCCAGTCCGTTCCAGAGAGGAGGAGATTTTTGAGAATTGTTTTGAACACTTCTCAAAAATCTCCTCTTCTGGAAGGGATGGGGAACGGGTGGGGAACGGAACGGAAGGAGTGAGGGACCTGTGTGTGCGATAAAATGTGTCCCCCACTCATCCCTCACTCATTCCAGGCCCCTTCCATTCCATTCTGAGAGCAGTTCCTGGGAGCTCTGTGTGATAAAGTTCAATGTTACCTTTATTGGGCCAACCAAAATGCACAATTATATGTTGCAAGCTTTCGAAATCACACTGGCTACTTCATCAGGGAAACAGGAGCAAAAAACTGAAGATGCTAGTCATAGGCCTACATTTTCTGTTTCTGCTCTTAGTTCAGATGGTAGGAAGGACTACCTGCAGGCTGGCACCTCCCCTTATGGCCCTGCGGTCACTGGTAGATTTTCAAAGTCAAGGACATTTAGTGTCCATTTGCAATTCAAAGAAGATGTTTCCTTGTAATCCAGCATGTCTCCTTCCTTTGTGAATCAACGGGCATTCTCTGCCTACATACACAGGCATTCTCTACCTACATAGGACAACATAATTACAGACATTGTCTGAAAATCTTCACACAATAAGGTGTGCTGTGCGGCTTTTCTGGTGTGTTATGTTATCATGGTAAGAATGGATCAGAGCCATCTCATGTGGTGAAGAAATCTTGTAATGATGCAATAACATATGATGTCATGCCCCGTCCTTTTATTTTTATGGCGCTGTGACCAAATAAATGTTCTTCTGATTGCAACTGAGAACATCCAAATAACATATTTATCATAAATGCCTTGATTATATATTCTCTATCTGAGTAGATTACACCCTAAAGGATCACACACTAAAGGAACCAGATCCTGTCTGAACTTGGAAGCCAAGCATGGTTAGCTTTGGTTAATACTTGCATGAGAGATCACCAACAAATACCATGTGCTGTAGGCTATATTTCAGAGGAAAGAAGTGGCAAAACTACTTCCGCGTATTCTTTGCCTAAGCAAACCCTATGAAATTAATGAAGTTGCCATAAACACACACACACACACGTAACTCCGATAGGGAAGGATCATAACTCAGTGTTAGAGCATGTGGCTGTCATGCAGAATTTCTGTCAATATTTGGTGATAAATCAATTATATTGAATGGAATTAATATTAGGTGATATACAACTGCTAATGGTAAAGTTAAGGGCAGAACCAAACATACACAATCAATATGCAGCTTACAGTCACATGTTCAAAAAAAGCTACAAAGTATTTAGGTTGCAGGATGGGTGGGGGGGAAAACCCACCCACTTGGTAAAGGTTACATGTTTTAAAATTTTCCAATATCAATTTATAAATAATTTATCGATATTTAAATTCAATAAATGAAAGGGTTAAAACAAACAGTTGAGTGATAAAAAAGCCATACTTTTTGTCACAGCAGAGATACAAACTGGTGCAACAATATATTTTTAAAAATATACGAATGCTTAATAAGAGAAAGATTTGCAGAAACAAACCCCAGATGAATTCAAAATAGTATGGCAGCCAGCCGTGGTGTACTGTCATTGACCACAACAAAATTATTTGTTGTTAATTATTTATTGACATCAGTGGGAGTCAGCATTTTAGGAAAGACAATATCTCAGATATTTCCTGATATAGCTTAGAAACTAGAAAGGGCAGTGTGTGTGTGAGAGAGAGACTGCAAATAAATGAAAGAAAAAAACATCAGATAATTGCAACTGATCAGACCAAAGGTCTGTCTACTCTACCATCTTGTTTTACATAGTGGCAATGTAGGAGTCTCCCGAGGAAGATTTTAAAACCAGGTTTACAACAACCTTTTGACAAACCTCTGTATATAATAATAATAATAATAATAATAATAATAATAATAATAATAATATGTTTTATTTATAGACCGCTATTCCGCAATGATCATAGCGGTGTACAGTAAAAATGGAATACAATACAAATACAAGGTGACAATTAAAGGAGGGAGAAGTCTCGTTCTTCAGGCAGGCCCTGATGTTGCTGGGTCTGCCTGATCGCTCCCTCTGAGGCCAAGATGACAGTTGAGGAGGGAGGGGCCTCTTCCTTCAGGCAGTCCCCAATGTTGCTGGGTCTGCCTGATCGCTCCCTAATATGAGCTGGCCCAGGCTCTGAGATCTGCAGGGGAGGCCCTTCTCTCCATCCCACCACCATCACAAGCATGGTTGGTGGTGACAAGAGAGATGGCCTTTTCCATGGCTGCCCCTAGGCTCTGGAACTCCTGGTCCAAAAGGAGACCTGAATGGCCCCTTCTTTGATGGCCTTCCGCCGACAGGCAAAAACCTTCCTCTTCAGACAGGCATTCAAAACAGAAAGCTTTTAAAGAATGGCCTGGGGTACTATATGGTTTTAATGAAGCATTATTATCTTTTTAAATTATTTGATATTTTAGCATTGAATTAGTTTTAATTATTGTAGTAATTTAATCCTACTTGAATGTACTAATTTTATATGTTTATATGGTGTGTTTTTTAATGTTGTAAGCCACCCTGAGTCTCAGTCCCAGGAGAAGGGTGGGATAATAATAATAACAACAAGCTCTCACCTGAAATCTTCTTATTGAATATAGTAATAATAATAATAATAATAATAATATTTATTTATATTTCCCGCTTCTCCCTTCAGATCGAAGTGGGATTTCAGCAGTAAAAACATCATAAAATACATACATAGTTCAAAAACATCAATCAAAAAAATAAAAATAAAAGGGAAAAGGAGAAAGTTGTTACAGTGTTGCTCAGTCGTAAGGATCGGGTCATATATTCAGATGTACAAATCAGATTAGAGGAGATCAGTTGGATAGGCCCGTCGGAAAAGATCTGTCTTCAGTGCCTTTTTGAAGGCTTCCAAGGAAGTGATAAGACAGACCTCTTCTGGTAAATTGTTCCAAAGTCTAGGGGCCATCACAGAAAATGTTCTACAAGAGGTAGTTTTCAACCTGGCTTTGGGGTGTTCCAATATTTTTGTGCAGGGGCGGATTATGTAGGGAGAGGCGTTCCCTTAAGTAACTCGGGCCCAGGCCATGTAGGGCTTTATAGGTAATCATCAACACTTTGTATTGCGCCCGAAAGCTAATTGGCAGCCAATGTAGAGATTTCAACACCAGTGTAATGTGCTCTGATCTCAGTGTCTTGGTGATCAGTCTGGCTGCAGCATTCTGAATCAGCTGGAGCTTCCGAACTTGGTACAAAGGTAGCCCCATGTAGAGCGCATTACATAAATCTAAACGAGAGGTTACCAGTGCGTGTACTACTGTTTCAAGGTCTCCCTGAGCCAGGTAGGGACGCAATTGGCATATCAGCCGTAGTTGATACCATGCACTCCTGGCTATCACCTCCACCTGAGATGTCAACTGCGGACTTCATTATTTAGGTTGAGTGTGACCCTGTCAAGGATGAGTTGGCAGATCTCCTTCCCTGGACCAGGGGCATCTATCACGAGCACCTCCGTTTTCTCTGGATTCAGCTTGAGTTTGTTTTCCCTCATCCAGCCCATTACTGACTCAAGGCAGGCATTCAGAGGAGAGATGCCATCCTTAGTCACTGCAGCAGTCGGAGACATAGAGAAGTGAATTTGGGTGTCATCAGCATACTGTATTGATAACACTGTGCCCCATGTCTCCGGATGATCTCTCCCAGTGGCTTCATGTAATTGTTAAAAAGCCTGGGGGACAGAATGGCACCCTGAGGGACTCCTGATGTCAGTTCTCTTTTACAAGAACAACTGTCCCCCAGCATCACCATCTGGAACCTGCCCGAGAGGTAAGAACGGAACCACTGGAGTGCAGTGCCCCAAATACCTAACTCTCTCAGGTGTTCCAGAAAGATACCATGGTCAATGACAGTCAACTGAGATGTCCAAGAGCACCAACAGGGCCACACTTCCCCTGTCGATGCCCAGATGGAAATAATCGACTAGGGCGACCATGGCAGTTTCAACTCTGTATCCTGCCCTAAAGCTAATTTGAAATGGGTCCAGATAATTGGCTTCATCTAAGACAGCCTGGAGTTGGAAGGCGACTGCCTCTCAATCACCTTGCCCAAATATGGTAGTAAAGAAACTGGCCTATAGTTGTTCCTTATCAGGGGATCTAAGAGGGTTTCTTTAAGAGTGGCTTAACCACTGCATGTTTCAGTACTGATGGAAATTTCCCCTCTCTAAGGGATGCATTTATTATAGTCTGAAGCAGTGATGTTACATCATCTCCTCCCTGACTGGTCAGCCAAGATGGGCAGAGGTCAAGGGGGCAAGTTGTCCTCCTTACACATTCAAGGAGTTTGTCCACTTCATCAGTACTCACAAGCTCAAAACAATCCAGTCTAACGCGGTCTGCGGAGTCACTGGATACCTCTCTCATAGTCTCTGTTTTAATGCTGGCATCCAGATCGATCCTTATCTGAGAGATCTTATCGGCAAAGAAGTCACCGAATGCATCACAGCAAGCCATTGTTGGTTCTAGTAATATGTTCGGGGTGGGAGGCAGTTGGATTAGCTCTTTGACCACCCTGAATAGCTCTGCTGGACGAGACTCTGCGAATGCAATACGTGCAGCATAGAACAAGTTCGTTGCTGCATCGATTGCCGCTCTGTAGGAAACTGAAAGGTTTTCTAGGAGCATCTTGTCAGATAAGTGTCAGTGTTTCCGCCAGTGGCGCTCTAGTCATCGCACGGCTTGCTTCATTTTCCGAAGATCTTGAGTGTACCATGGTTTCCTGTTCCGTACAGAAGACCACATTGAGCGTGTTACCCACACAATGTGTTGGACCCGAGACTAATTGGGACAGGCCGATGGCTGTCATAGAAGTCATGAACTCCCGAGCTGCCCCTGCAAGATCTGATGAGCCAGCCCCAAAGGGGATGTTGAGATCCCCCAAGACAAGAAATCTGGGGGACTTCAGGACCAGCTCCGAGACTAGCTGTGTCAGCTCGGCCAAGGAGTCTGCTAGATTATGGGGTGGATGGTAAATCAACAGAATCCCCAGACTGTCACTAGCCTTCAGGATCAGATAAACACACTCAGTGGAATCTGTCTTCCGGACAGGTCTCCAGGTCAAAGTGATAGTATTCTTGTAGACCAAAGCCACTCTCCCCCCCCCTCGCCCACTTTTCCTAACCTGCTCTTGAACCGCATACCCAGCAAGGAGGTTCTTAGCCCAGGTTACAGTGCTGTCCTCTCCCAGCCAGGTTTCGGTAAAGCAGGCCAGGTCAGTATTCTCTTCTTCTAACATAGAGGTTCCCAACCTGGGGGTCGCGACCCCTTTGGGGGTCATGCGACCCTTTCGCGGGGGTCGGCAGGTTGGAAATCCCCCGCCTCCCCCTCCCCTCTTCTCCATGGGTGCCAGCGCTAGCGCAGGTACCTCACGGGGAAAAGGGGAGGGGGCGGGGCTCCCGCCTCTTTCCCTTCTCCCTGCGAGTGCTGGCCCTTGCAAGGAGAAGGGGATGGGGGTGGGGTGCCTCCTCCTCTCCCTCCCTTCCCGCGTCTGCCAGACAGCTGCAGGGAGGAAGGGGGCGGGGGTCGCCTCCTCCCTCCCTTCCCATGGCTGCCAGTCACGGGGAGGCAGGGAAGGGGCGAGGGTCACCCCCTCCTCCTCCCTCCCTTCCCACAGCTGCCAGCCTTTAACAAGACTAAATGTGAAAGGGATCTAGGAGTCCTATTAGGCCACAGATTGAACATGAGCCAACAGTGTGATGTGGCAACCAAAAAGGCCAATGCTATTCTAGGCTGCATCAATAGAAGTATAGTGTCTAGATCAAGGGAAGTAATAGTGACACTCTATTCTGCTTTGGTCAGGCCTCACCTGGAATATTGTGTCCACAATTCAAAAAGGATGTTGAGAATCTGGAGCATGTCCAGAGGAGGGTGACCAAAATGGTGAAGGGTCTAGAAACCATGCCATATGGGGAGCTGGGTATGTTTAGCCTGGAGAATAGATGGTTAAGGAAACCTTGTTTTCTGCTGCTCCAGAGAACAGGACCCGGAACAATGGAGGCAAGCTACCAGGAAAAAAAGATTCCATCTCAACATTAGGAAGAACTTTCTAACAGTGAGAGCTGTTTGACAGTGGAATATACGCCCCTGAAGTGTGGTGGAATCTCCTTCTTTGGAGGTTTTTAAACAAAGGCTGGATGGCCACCTGTCGGGGGGTGCTTTGATTGTATGTTCCTGCATGGCAGAATGGGGTTGGACTGGATGGTCCTTGTGGTCCCTTTCTCCTCCATGATTCTATGAACCTTGACACTGAAACTTGGACATCAGTTAAAGATAATCTCTCAGACTGCATGATGTCCCAATGAGTTATGGCTGCCACACATGCTGATACCATGGACTTCTACCCTAGAAGCTATGATGACTAAATTGAGGCTGTTGAGATGACATTATTCACTTTGTTATTATTAACCACCCTGGAGGCAATCCCGACTCATGGTGATCTTGACTTCTCCAAGATTCCTTATCCTCCAGTGCTCTGCTTAGGTCATGTACATTCATACCCATGACTTCCTTAATAGAGTCCATCCATCTATTATGCGGTATTCAGCAGAAATCTTCTCCAGAATCACATTTCAAATGAGTATATTTTCTTCCTTTCAACCCTTTTCACTGTCCAGCTTTCACAACCATCCATAGAAATGGGGAATATGATGCAATGGCCAAGCCTAACTTTAATATTCAGATATATATCTTTACACTTCAGGATATTGTGTAGTTCCTGCATAGCTGCCCTTCCAAGTCCTCGTTTTCTTCTGCTTTCTTGATTGAATAATTGTGATTAATGTCTGAGTCAGAGTATGGAAAATCTTGAACTATTTCAGTGTCTTCATTGTCTAAAGTGATATAAATCATCTGTGGTCATTGCTTTTGTTTTGTTAATGTTCAAAAAGAGGAACCCAACTATTATCGTCCAGTTAGTCTGACATCTATACCAGGAAAGATTCTAGAGCAGATAATTAAACAAAGAGTCTATGAACATCTAGATGGCAATTCCATAATCACAAAAAGTCAACATGGGTTTCAGAGAAACAAGTCATGCCAGACAAATCTAATCTCTTTCTTTGATAAAATTACCAGCTTGGTAGATGAAGGGAATGCTGTGGATGTAGTATATCTTGATTTCAGTAAGGCCTTTGACAAGGTTTCCCATGACATTCTTGCAAACAAGGTTGTAAAATGTGGACTAGACAAGGTAACTGTTACATGGATTTGTAACTGGTTGACCAGCCGAACACAAAGGATGCTCAACAATGGCTCCTTTTCATCCTGGAGGGAAGTGACCAGTGGGGTCCCACGGGGCTCTGTCCTGGGCCCAGTGCTATTCAACATCTTTATCAATGACCTGGATGACAGAATTGGGAGCATACTTATTAAATTTGCAGATGACACCAAATTAGGAGGAATAACTAATACCCCAGAGGACAGGATCAAGATCCAAAATGACCTGAATAGACTAGAAAGCTGGGCCAAAGCTAACAAAATGAAATTCAACACAGGGAACTGTAAGGTATTGCACTTAGGGTGGAAAAATAAAATGCACAAATATAGGATTGGGGACACCTGGCTGAATGAAACTACGAGATCTAGGAGTCCAAGTAGCCCACAAGTTGAACATGAGTGAACAGTGTGATGCGGCAGCTAAAAAGGCCAATGCAATTTTAGGCTGCATCAATAAAAGTATAGTGTCTAGATCAAGAGAATAGTGCCACTCTATTCTGCTTTGGTCAGGCCCCACCTGGAATATTGTGTCTAGTTCTGGGTGCCACAATTCAGAAAGGATGTTGAGAAACTGGAGCGTGTCCAAAGGAGGGCAACTAAAATGGTGAAAGGTCTGGAAACCATGTCCTATGAGGAACGACTTGGGGAGCTGGGGATTTTTAGCCTGGAGAAAAGAAGGTTAAGAGGTGATATGATAGCCCTGTTTAAATATTTGAAGGGGTGTCACATTGAGGAGGGAGCAAGCTTGTTTTCTGCTACTCCAGAAAACAGAACCCGGAACAATGGATGCAAGCTGCAGGAAAAGAGATTCCACCTGAACATTAGGAGGAACTTCCTGACAGTGAGGGCTGTTCGACAGTGGAACGCACTCCCTCGGAGGGTGATAGAGTCTCCTTCCTTGGAGGTCTTTAAACAGAGGCTGAATGGCCATCTGTCAGGGATGCTTTGATTTGGATTTCCTGCATGGCAGGGGGTTGGACTGGATGGCCCTAGTGGTCTCTTCCAACTCTACGATTCTATGATTCTATGATTCTAACTGTAAACTTGTCTTTGCACTTTCATACTCTACTGTTTTCAGTAATTGTTCCAGGTCTTTGCTTTTTTCTGCTACTAGTGTTCCTTCCTCCAATTTTCATACCGCTTTCCTCCAAGTCTAATCCTGCTTTACATATGATAATGTTCAGCATACAAGTTAAACAAATAGGGTGATAAAATGCAGATTTGTCTGACTTCCTTGCCAATTTGAAACCATTCTGTTTTTCTGTATTCTCTCCTCACAGTAGCCTCCTATACTAAGTTTCAGGTTATCCATCAGGACAATCAGATGTTGTGGCACAACCAATTCTTTAAGAGTAATCCATAGTTGTATAGGTTAGTTTAATAAGGTCCTTTGTTGTTGTTGTTGTTGTTGTTGTTGTTGTGTGACTTCAAGGTGTTTCTGACTTATGGCACCCTCAGATGAACCTATCATAGGGTTTTCTTGGCAAGATTTGTTCAGAGTAGGTTCCTTTTTTAAAATTTTATTGAAAATTTATTACAATACATATACCAAAAAAACACCACACAGATCTTAATAATATTAAAACTCATCAACATAAATCTTCCAATTATGTATGTAACTAAAGAGTACATCATTTAAAATATTTCATTATCCATAATTGCTCAGTATCATCCCTCATTTTAGCTATTATGAGTTTTCTTTGTATCATGTAATTACATGAAATTCTAACTTCCTGCTACAACAGTTAAACCTGTTTCCGTAACAATATTTGCTTGCCATCATGTCTTTCCTTTTGTCTTTCCCTGTTTTCCTTTCTGTTCCTCTCTCCTAAAAACAAACATATACATTATTTTAAATCATAATATTGCTGAACAAGGGATTTTCAATTCTTCCATATGAGTTTTGCCTAGCGACTGCATATATCCTAATGTCAATAAATTAGATAAGCTAATAAAAAAAGTTGTACCGTAGATGTCTTTCTTTATTTTAAATATCCACTGTGTTATCTTATATTTGCTCTAGTTTTAAACCATTTCCCTTTGATTGTATTGATCTGCATGGTATTTATTTACTCACCAGTCTTCTGACAGACTGGTTGTCAAGGGACCCCATTTGTTTTCTATATATTCAAACGCCTGTTTCCATTTCTCCAAATAATTTTCGGATTTTTCATACCTCAGTTTTCTCGACAATTTGTCTAATTCTAGTGTTTCTTGCAATTTCAGTATCCATTCCTCCACCTTAGGGACTGTTTTACTTTTCCAAGATTTTGCATATAACAATCTCACAGTATGCAGGTTCCTAGCCCTGACCTTATACTCTTCAATAGAGAAACCAGGTTAAAGTATGGATGGAATTTAGCCATCAAATCTCCATCCCCATCATTGTAAAATTTTGTATTAGCTTGCTAGAGATCACTGAGTTTGAGGAGGGGGAAGATTCTCACTTTATTCCACCACCTGGGGGGGGGGGGAACCCTCTGTATTGCCCCTGGAAAGTTTCTTTTCATCATATGCTTAGGGCTGTGATCTTAGTAGTTTTTATGACACCCAGAAGCCATCTCATCCATTTTCTCTTTGAAAGGAATGGCAACATGGCAGAGGGAAATAGAGCTGAGTTTACTAAGATCACTCTAACAGCATTACCAACAAATCTTGTCTACTGGGAATTGCAAATTGTGCTGTACAGTAGAAACTGGAGCATGCTTTATAAATCACAGAGCTTCAAAGAGACAGACCAGAACAATAAGAAATGGGAAATTTGTGAAGTCTGCCTGACCAAATTAGTCAGCTGAGAAGAGTCTACGTTTCACAGAGAAATTGGAATTGATGGGGGTGAAAGTGACTGGCAATTCTGCAGGTTGGAACTGAGAGGATTTAACTACTGAGATCATCACAGCTGAAGATGGATTATTATTTAATATAATGATTTTCTAGTATAGTAGCATAAGTACCCCTAAGTGCTAAATTTCTTAGGAATGGGTGAATGTGGCACAAGGCAGGGTTTTTATTTCACATAGATTCTGAACATTTCACCTCTCCCTGAAAAAGATTAGTTACTCTGGGGGAGGGATTTACTATTTTCATCTTGGTAGAATACAGTGTGCCTGCACTATACGTGGGCACACCATACACAGATTTAACCTTACATAGAAGGCAAGCCCCATTTAAAACAATGGCACATGTGCCCCCCACCATGCTCCCTGCCATGCACGGGAGTGTGCACCCATTGTTTTAAACGGGACTTGAGCATATGCATTTTCCCCTTTATGTGGGGGTGTGGGGGGGGGGGTCCAGAACAGATCCCCTGCATATGGGAAGGGCCCATTGTAGTTTATTTTGTCATAATTGTTTTGGAACCAGCATAGTTTTGTGGTTTGAGCACTGCATTACAACTCTGGAGATCAGGGTTTGAAGCCCCACTCAACCATGCAAACCCACCTTGGATGAGTCACACACTCTCGGCCCTGGAAAACCACATGATAGGTTTGCCATAGGGTCAGAAATGACTTGAAGACAGACAACAACAATTGTTTGGGGGAACTGTAGTCTTGATGTTCTAAAAGCTTTTAGAACATTTTCATGCTCATGGATTTGGTTGCTTTTAAGTCTCTTGCACGCTGTTTATGCTAAAATCTGAAAGATACTCATGCAGAAAGGAAAAAAGAGGACAGGAATGTGTTAATTCAAATAAGCATTCTGGCTAGTGTTCATTTTACCAGTGTATCACCAAATAAAGGAAGAGACACTTTAAATACCCTTACCAATAGGATGCTTAGGTGAAATTTTTACCATCTCTCTCTGTGGAGCACAGTGAGGTTTGGACTCAGTAACCTGATATTGCATCTAGATTGCATAATACTGGTGGGGTTGATGTCACTGCACTGCAGCAAAGGAAAGAAATTAGTCTGCCTTCTGTTTCTTTCTCATTCTATAACTCCATGAAGGTTCATTTCTGAGATGGATCCCCTTCTTGGTCTTGCACTCACCTGTGTGCCTGGAGTTACCAGATCTCATGGCCCATCTTCTCCGGTTCTCAGAGGAAGGAATCTCAGGGTGAGAGTGCTGACTTGAAAATCCTGTATATTTTCTTCAGACCTAAATTTTTTTTTTTAATTTGAATGGCATACTCTGTGCAACTATGTTTGATGTTTAATGAACATGGATTGTGCCTTGTAATATCACCAGTCCCCCCTCCTATGACATCATCCCTAGGTTTCAGGTTTGGGCCTTGAAATTAAGGTTTTGGGATAGTCCTGTCTTGGCAACCTTATGTACACCACTGACTATGGGGCAAAACAGATGGGCAAGAAAGAGTGGTCAGAAGCCGCTCCTGGCCAGATCGCACATCCCACAGCCCCAAGAGTGCCTCCTGCCATGATCCCATATGGACCGTGGAAAGGAGAGGAAAATATCCACTCCTTTTGAGCCGGTTTTGGTTTGCCTTAGGTGGTCCCAGCACAGCTCTGGGGTGGCTTCTGCATGCTCTGGGGCTTGTGTCATCTAAATGCCATGCCCCCAGAGTGGCCAGAAGCCACCTTCATCTGCCTGTCAATTTTGAGCCTATACTAATTAGTTTGTTAGAATGGGAGCAACAAACCTTTGGAGCGGAGGGTCAGATGTCCCTTCCACACACTCATCCATGTGCTGGATAACTCAGGTGATGGCCCCCTAAGGTCCCTAGCCAAAGCACTGGTCAGAATTTCTATGTCTGTCACCCCAGTCTATGACCTGGCTTTGCTGCTCTATCAGCCTCTCACCACAAGAAAAGTTTGAGTGGAACAAAGCATGTTCAGCCAATGTTTTGGGAATTGGTTGAGTCCTAGTTTCAGGTTTCACCTGGTTTTTGCACTGCCAGCTGAGGACACCCAGCCACCCTTCCCCTCCCCACTTCCTTGCTTTCCATTTAGTCTAGGATTCATTCAAATTTTGGATCTCCGAGTGAACCTGGATTTGTTCCCGGGTTTCATTCTAGGGAAAGGGCAATTTGGGGAACCCCAAAAGGCCAGATTAGTCCCAGAGATTAGGGGTTCATCACCATTGTATTTGGAAAAATTATGAGTACCATATCTGTAACAAGAATTGGTTTACAGCTCCAGCTTAGAGAATGAGAGAAAGTCAGATGAAGTCATCATAAGGGCAAGAATTTGAATTTGCCTCTTTTTGAAGTGGTGGCTGATACAGTATTCTCTTGGTGAATTACGATGGTGTAAATCAGATTTATTACATCACAACTTACTTTTGTGGCCATTGCGGTAGTCAAAATTCACTACCAACTGTGCAATGAATAAAGTCCCCCCTGAAATCCAACTTTTTCACATCTGCATAGTCCCCAAGCTTGGCCTTTTCCTGCTCAGTGAAGAAGAGGGAGAAGCCACAGACAAGCATCCAGCCATTTTCCTGTAGCTGGTGAAAGAAAAACCCGGGATACATTTTGCAAGAAGAATTCAAATGGTCTCTAGAAAGTTCAACATATTTTTCTTTATGTATTTGAAAAAACAAACATTCTGAGCCTTCTAGAGACCTCATAACATTTTCTATTGTTTTCTTTTCACATGTGCTTTCCTATTTTTTCCATGTTAATTCTGTCTCTGGTACCCTGTAATACCAAAGAACACATCTACTTTGTTAACTGAAGTATACTGCCACAGGGTGAACAATGATATATACCAAAGAGTAAAAGGATATGTTGTTTCTTCTTATTTGAATGCTAGTGTTTTGGTTATTTTCTGTTGAATTCATAAGAAGCAAAAGCAATTAAATTTATTGCCAGAGCTTGCAGATTGCTATTTTCTGGTTGTACTATAAACAGACAGCATAATAGGGAAAGAGTGTCTTCCTGAGTCTCCTCTATCCCCCCATCCCCATTCCCCTCTGCAGGAAACAACAAAATGTAATAAAATAAAATATCCTCTAGGGTAGGTCTGTTTTTCCTTCATCCAGAATATTGAAAAAGCAGCTTTCTTCATTCTGAGCATAACCATTTAGTCCACAAGGAGATAAGCTCCTCTGGCACTGGCACAAATGCCTTCAAGATGGCACCTGTCGAACTACTTGCTCTGGAAACCTTGTATACGACATCAATGCCAAGTGACATGAAGACATTTTGTACACTGCCATAAGGCTTGATGCTCTAGGGCTTAGTTGCAGCATGTTTTAAATCATATGAGTTTGAAGAGACCACAAGGACCATCCAGTCCAACCCCCTGCCATGCAGGAATATATAATCAAAGCACTCCCTGTGACAGATGAGCATTCAGCCTCTGTTTAAAATCTCCAAAGAAGATCCTACTACTCGCTGAGGCAGCGTGTTCCACTGTTGAAAAGTTCTTACCATCAGGAGGTTCTTCCTATTGTTTAGGATGAAAGATATCATGTCCAAACATTGCTCACGCCACTACCAGGAACCACAGCATTCAGAAAGATCCTTGTATGTTTCATCTGACATCTGTGAAACATGAGGCTGGCATTCTTATGTTCTGTCAGATGGCTGAGAGCATAAGATGGTCCGATAACCCAGATAACATGAAGGCTACTCACCTAAAGATACCATCTATTTTAAGAAAACTGCTTGAAACATCTTTGGAACACAGGAGTAATACTTTGTGTAGGTATGTTTGTAATAACACCATCTTCCTCCACCCCATTTCCAACAAATTCAATGGAACCACCCTTTCTGTATGAGCAAAGGCAAAGCCAACAAACCACACCTTTTTATTGCTGGTGAATTCAAACAGGCAACTTTATTGAGGAGGATACACATACAAGCAAATATTTAACTGAGGATTGTGTGCGTTTTGTTGTAGTGTGTTTTAGAAGCCAGTGGCTCCTCCACTGCACAGCTACTGGACTACAGTTGTCAATAGTGTGGCCATTGCTATGTAGTTTAAGCAACCCAGCTATAAAACAACAGTAGTAGTTCCCATCCAACTATCCCCATTACATGAACTGAAAAAATGCAGAAAGAAACAGACATAAAATGAAAGAAGTAAATATCTGGCTGCAATGATGTTGATTTTCCTCCAAAAAGAGAAGAAATTTGAGGAGCTGACACATAGAGTGTTAAAGAAAGGTGATATGGTCAAGGGGTTAGCTGGGGGATATTATAAGAAAAAGTATTGATTTATTGGGCTCAGCTCAGTTCCCCACACGCCATATAAATAAAGTGCATTTATTTGTGAAAGTTAGAGCTCCTTGAGACTACAGCTATGCCATGTGATTGCGAGAAAATGACATAAAAGGAGAAGTTCTGGTATATCATGGGGAAATGTCGCTCATTTCTGTGAGGTGTTAGTACAGTAGTGTAAAGGCTAGATGCCATTCTTCAGAATAAGCGAACAACTACTGACCAGCCTTCAAATAATGGTGCTTTTTAAGATGAAATTACCCAAAGAGCATGGGGCTGTGCTATTTGATATCACAAAAATGTAACCCTTGACACTTTGCTATTTTTAGAGATTTTCCTTTCATGCTTTTACAAGCCAATTTAAGAGATCAGTATTGCAGGGTAATGTAAAGAACAAAACTGAACATCTACTCGTTGGAAATCAGCCATCATCACTAAAAGTGGAGACTCAGTACTTACTCAGCCTTATGAGATGCTCCACAAACTAAAATTACCAAGAAATGTAAAAGCAGCCTATTTTCTACTTTTACTGTTCCCTCAATCATGGAATATTTGGAGGAAAATTGCTTTTAGTGTTTTCAAAAAGGTTTTTAATGAGAAGCCACACCACCAGCATTCGACATCTTCCCAATTCATTCTGAGAGGACAGAACAGCAGTTTAGAAATATAGGATGCAAAATTTTCCCCCTGCCACAGTATTCACTACATCCCATTATTGATTAAGGCTGCAATTCTGTGCTCGCTTAGAATTATAAAAAAAAAATTAATTAAATGAAAGCTTGGAGGTAATCTAGTCCAGTTCAGGCCCAATGAATTCAAGTGGGCTTTTCCGCTGAGTAGACATGTATAGAACTGGACATTGAGAGGGTGTCAGATCAGATTCACTATAAACAGTGAGTTACCCATCTGTTAACTACTGTTGCAGGCTGTTAAACAATAAATCAGGTGTGGCCCACACCATACATGAAGTAGAGTTTTATTCAGTAGTACATTTTTTAGAACTGATGGACTATAAAATGGTCTGCTTCTCTGTGTGTGTGTTTGTGAAGTGCTAAGCATTTCAGGAGACACTGTCAACCACAGGACAGACCTAATTGAAAGTCTACTGGCAGTGCTCCTGACCATCCATTGCCAGCAATGGATATCATACCTGAAGGGAAAATGGGGAGATATAAATTAATCACACTCAGAAAATACAAGACAAGTTAATGCTACACTTTTTCTTATTTATAAGAATCCATTCAGGAGTGACAATGTGTCTTTAAGCACATCTATGGTACAGAGTTATAGCAGTATGATACCATGACTCTTTAATACATGGCTCCTTGCTATGAAATCCTGGGATTTGTAGTTTACCGTAGCCAGGGGAGTGGACTAGTGCTCTCTAACAGAACTGTGTTTCAGCAAATAACCCATCCCAAGATTCTACAAGATGGAGCCTTGGCCATTAAAATGGAATCAAACTGCTGTAACAATGCAGTGTAGATACATTCTTTGTGTGTGTGTTTTTTGTCCCCTCTTCAATGGAACTCAATAGAACAAGGAACAGCTGTGTGAGCTGATTACCAGGTGGATGAAACAGTCAATGGTCAGCCAAATAATGCAACCTCATCTTCAAACACAGAAGAGGCTCTGGGACCACATAAAGAAATGCACATCATGAGTCAAACTCATTGCTAGTGCAATTACTTTCCATTCAGTGCAAAGGACACCTGGAATTGTTCTGGCCCAGGTGGTCTAGTACAAAGCATGCCCTCCTCTTAAGGCTGTAGGATATTAGTTATTTTCAGCAAACTTACCCATCCCCAAAAAAGATAGGTTGGGATTTGGTTTTTCTTTTACCCTCAGGTTAACAAAAACATCCTTTAATGGCTGCCAGATGAAATGTAGCTTCCTCATGACTGCTACTTCTTGCAAAACCTCTGAAATGCATGTCTCTGTGGGAAATCCACATTTGCCTCAGTTTCTAGAAAACTTGCAGGCACTGTTCACAATCTGGAAGATCTTGGAGAATAAATAACCACTCAGTGCTCCTCAGTCTGAAGCAATGGGATACCATCAGCAGCTACTCATCAATAACCTAATGAAGGAGGGGATTAATTGCTGCACCATTAATACTGTGATTAGGACACTGAGTACAGCAGGTGGGGTGCAGAGAAAACTCAGCAAAAACTAAAATATGCACAAGCACTCAATAGTCTGTTCAATAGGATTCCAAATCCCAAGGAGGGCTGGTGATGTCAACACCACGGCTGGTCAGTTCCACTTCTATTGCCACAATGGCATCATCAAGTGACATAACATTGCCTGGCTGGAGGTTGGGGGGCAGAGAGGAGCCTGGTGATGAGAACACTTACTTTCAGAGTTGCAAGGATCAGACCTGAAGGAGCCGTCTGTTGAGTTCCACTATGAGGAGTAAGGAAGGGAAGACTTCAGCCATGTTTCTCTCCCACTTTTGACTACTTGGCCAAAATGCAACTTGTGCAGGAATGCAATCATTCATCCAGCAAAAGAGACCTTTATTTAAATATATGTGTATGTGTGTTTGTGTATGTATGTATGTATGTATGTATGAGAATGGGAGGATAGGCTCTTGAGTGAGCATCACAATAGATGGTTCAAAAAGTAATCTTTTTTATATAAATCCAACAAACTGTCCAGCACCATAATACCATATGCTATGGTGCAACTTAAAAAAAAGCCTCAGGAGAAGCACACAAGAGGGCAAATTCTATCTCCCCAGTAGGCTGCCACTGTTGGGCTGTCTCAGCAGCTGTTGGTTTTTCCTTGACCCTGCAGCATCTCAGGTCCCATGGGAGGTATTGGTTGCAAGCAAGCACCTGAATATTGCCAAACGGAATAGAAGCCAAATCTCTACATTAACAGGGGTGTCTGTGCCAATCCATTAACTTGTTATTTGTACAAAGCTGACTAGCATTTGTCTTATTCCCCAACCCCTATGCAGTAAAATGCAGGGAACAGGACTGTTTTCACAGTAAGTTACAAGTCAAACCTATCTATCCAACAGGTAGCTGACCATGCTACTTGTTGTTTAAAGGGAAAAAAGAGTAAAATCCATAGAAAACCTACTGATTCCACTTTTTCATGCATACCTCCAAATCCAGGAGGTTTGTTTATCATATTGGAAGGAGGTGTTTTGTTTTGTTTTTGAGGCCGTCATCACAAGTCTTCAACAGAGGGGTGAGGAAAGTTCACTTAGTCACAGCACAGCTTCAAGTCACCTTTCAATTAGTTTTCACATGGCCATTGGCCAAAGTTACAGCAGCAATGGGTTCCCCAGGTTCAGCATTCTCATCAAAACGCAAACGCAGGGTGTTCCTGATTACTAGCTGTTCCATGATAATTGCCGCACAGAACCATGGAATAGCATACTCCAGAGTTATGAGGCCCATGAAGTTCAAGTCAAACTGTGAATAGTCCCAAGGGCAAGCATTGAACTGGCGCAGGATGAAGCCAGTGGTGAATTCCCATACATACGTCCACAAGGTATAAATTAGGCAGCGCAGGACTATGTTACATTTGTCCTTCAGGTACAGATACATCTTTTCTACAATTAAGATGGATGTTCCATAGATGAAAAGGGCCCATACACTCGTGACACCTGGGAACTTCCAGTTGAAATTGACTACAAACTCCCACGCAGCTGTGAACATCACCTCACAGAAGTAACCATGAATGGCATAAAGGTACCAGCGGGAGAAAGCAGTCAGTGGTTCTGCAGCTGCCATCTTTCCGCACAGTCCCCAGCAGGAACTCTGTAAAACAAAAGAGGGAAAAGAGATTAATGCCTCAGTAAACAAGGACAATAGCATAAGGTCTTATACATAAAGGTCAAATATGTAAAGCACTGTAATAATATAATTGTTTAAAAAGATTGTCAAAAGTGATCGGCTCAAGAACAGGACAGGCAAAACAGTAATAACAGTAGTACTACTGTAGTTACTATCATCATCATTTATTTATACCCTGCTTTCCCCCCAAGATTGGAATTCAAGGCACCTTACAACTTAAATTACTAACAGAATAGTTTAAATTATTCAAAAAGGAAACATTAAAATAGAACCAAACTATTATTCTATTAATATTAAATATTAATGTTAAATTAATATAAACTATTAATCATATTTTAACAATGTAAAAACATACATTTAACAAGGAAAAAAAGTAGTTAAAACAGTACAATAAAAACCATGTAGTATTTTATTATAAGTCCTTTCTTTAAAAGCCTTCAATTCTAAAAGCCTCTCTGAATTAAAAAAAAAAAAATCTTCACCTGCCAATGGAAGGTCAGCAAAGAGAGGACCATTTTAGCTTCCCCGGAGAGAGTTCCATGGTCTAGGAACAACCACCAAGATGGCCCTATCTTGTGTTCCTCCCAACCATAAATTTGAAGGTGGTGGGAATGAAAGAAGGACCTCTCTTGTGGATCTCAGAGGTCAGGTAGGGTCACAGGGAGAGATGTTATTCTGACAGAATGACTGGTCCTAAGCAATATAAGTCATAAGGCCATATAGGTCATAACAAGCAGTTTGAATTACACCCAAGAACAGGCCAATAGTTGTTGGAGCAGGGGAGTTACGTGATTCCTATAACCAGCCAATGTAAGAGTCTGGCTGCAGTTCTTTGTACCAACTGAAGTTCCCAAACTTTCTTCAAAGGCATCCCCACACAGAGCACACTTCCATAATCCAAATAAGGCACATGGCACTGTGGCCACATCAGTCATTTTCAGGAATGGGCACAGTTGGGACACTAGCTTTAAGTGTACAGAAGCCACCACAGACCCCTGGGCCTTAAGGCTGAATCCAGAAGTACACCCAAACTGCAAACCTGCATATTCAGGGAGTGTGTAACTGCATCCAGCACAGGCTGCATCCCTATTCCTGAACTGCCTTTTGACTGACCAGAAGCACTCCTGTTTCTTATGCATTGAACATCAATTTGTTTGTCCTCATCTATTCCATCACTAATTCCAGTCATGAGTTTAGAACTGAAACAATATCCTTGGAGTTAGGTGGCACGGAAAAATAGAGTTGGTGGCACTGAACACCAAACGTGTGGATGAATAGTCCCAGAGGTTTCGTGTAGATACTGAATACCCTAGGGGACCCCAGAGACCAATGGCCAAGGAGTCAAATCAGGTACTCCTCAGAACCACCTTCGGGGCTCACCCCTCCAGGAACAAACAGAGTCACTGTAATACAGTGCCTCCAAGCCCCATCCCTGCAAGGCAGCCCAGAAGGATACCATGGTCAATTATATTGGGAACTACTGAGTGTTGTAGCAGAACCAACAAGGACACACTCTCCCTTTCACACTCTTCACCAAGGCAACCAAAGCTGTCTCTGTCCCTTAGCCAGACCTGAAACCAAATGGAAATGGATTAAGATAGCCATTTCATCCAGAAATCACTGGTGCTGGGAGGCCATCACATGTTCTTTTCCATTACTTCCAAATGGAATGTTGGACATGGGCTCATAGTTATTCATTATGGTAGGATTTAGAGGAGGCATTTTCAACACAGCCCTTACAACTGTCTCCTTCAGACATGTTGGAAAGCTGCATTGTTGTGAGTAGGTGTTGTCTATTCCCTTCTTCAAGTCAGCCTGTCCCACCTAACCCTTTTCATGAGCCAAGAAGGGCAACAGTCTAGTAGACAGATGATGGCTTTTACTAGGATCCTGTGCGCACCCTCAGGCTTGACAAGAATCCATTTTTAGTGGGCAAGCAGAGGCCAAACATAACCTCTGGGACTGTATCAGTTGTGATATCCAAGCGGGAAGGTATCAAAGTGATTTTACCTCAAAGTGACATGCAAATTCTTCACAGTAGTTGTTGAGTAGTTCAAACATTTAGGGGGGAAAAATCCTATTTATTTGAATTCTCATAACATATTTAAAGAGAGAGCATGGTGTAGTGATTTGAGTGCTGGATTAAGATAGTGGGAGACCAGGGTTCATAGAACCATAGAATCATAGAGTTGGAAGAGACCCACAAGGGCCATGCAGGAAATCAAAATCAAAGCATCCCCGACAGATGGCCATCCAGCCTCCATTTGAAGACCTCCAAGGAGGGAGACTCCACTACACTTCGAGGGAGTGTGTTCCATCGTTGGACAGCCCTTACTGTCAGGAAGTTCCTCCCAATGTTGAGGTGGAATCTCTTTTCCTGCAGCTTGCATCCATTGCTCCGGGTCCTGTTCTCTGGAGCAGCAGAAAAAAAGCTTGCTCCCTCCTCAATATGGCATCCCTTCAAATATTTAAACAGGGCTATCATATCACCTCTTAACCTTAACCTTCAAATCCCCGCTTGATCATGCAAACCCACTGGGTGACCTTGGGCAAGCCACAATCTCAGGCTCAGAGAAAGGCAAGGGTAGCCCCCCTCTGAACAAATTCTGCCAAGAAAACCCTGTGATACGTTTGCCTTAGGGTTGCCATACGTCAGAAAATACTTTAAGGCATACTACTACAACAGCAGTATATTTAGAACCAGAAAGCCAGTGTCTGTTCACACATGGCTGAGGGAAATTTATCTTCAGGGCTGTGTATGTGGCAAGCCTTGGGGGCACACACTCTCTCAGCACAGATATTCAGTGGTTTGTAAATGTGGAGACTTGACTTTCACAAAAAAGCCATCTTTGTTTCATTGGAGGCACCAGGTATGCAGCCTATGCTCACAGGTTTCATCTGTTCAACAGTGGAGCACACTCCCTTGGAGTGTGGTGGAGTCTCCTTCTTTGGAGGTCTTCAAACAGAGGCTGGATGGCCATCTGTTGAGGATGCTTTGACTGTGAGTTCCTGCATGGCAACAGGGTTGGACTGGATGGCCCTTGTGGTCTCTTCCAACTCTATGATTCTAGGTGTTTACATGCAAAATTACAGCTCTCATTAAAGGTAGGCTGGAAGAATCCTGCATTCTCTTCACACTTCAATCTTGGATCTGTAGGAGTACAGACACACCAAACATGAGAAAAACAGAAAACAACCTATGTGTCTGGCTTGTTTAAAATGAAACACAAGAAGTCAACCTTGTCAGAGCAGCCAGAGGAGAGAAAGCCAAAGCAAGTCAAGCCCTTGAGGTACTTTAAACTCACATAGGAAGTTTACAACACATAAAAAGCTGGGGAAAGTAAGTAAAAAGGAATAGAAGAGGCAACAGCAATGAAAAGAAAACATAAGAAAGGAAAAAAGAACTATGTGAAGTAAACTTGACAACTTACATAAAAGGTAATGAAAATTCAACTACAAGGCATAAAAAATACGAGCAAACCCTCCCCAAAAGCAAAGCAGTGGGTCAGTTCAGCTGTAATGTCAAGACCATAGTTTAGTGTTATATAAATAAGTCCTTGTCCTTTTCACACTTCTTCCTCAAACACACGGATTTCCTCCCTCACATCCAAATCAGCAACCCAACCCTAATTTTATAAAACAATTTTCATTCTACAGATGTAAGTGCAGTGTTTTGCTGCAAAGGCAAACGGGAACAGCCAAGCTCACATATTGCCAAAGCATTATTTGGAATAAAGTTTGCATCCCAAGCACTCTCTTCCTTAGAGTGTATTATCAGTTACATCAGCCTATAGTTACTATAGCAAAAATAAAAATAAAAGAGTCATCTTTTTCTGCACATTTTCTGCCCTGGCTGGATGAGCTGGCAAAGCTTGGAAAACAGTGCTTGCATCAGTCGCTGTATCTGTCCCTGGTCTACTCTATTAGATAGAGTTAAAAGCTTGTTGAAAGAGAAAATTCAGCAAAAAACCAATAAAGATACTCCTTCAGTTCTTGGGCAAGGATTTCCATATACAGTTTGTTGCCACAGAAAAAGACAAAATTAATTAAAAGGTTCTTTGAACCCAACACTGTTCTATAGAATTGGTAGTACAAATACTAACTAGTGCAACCTTGCAGTCAAAACAGGTATAACTTGTGATCTTGTTATTCCCAAAAGGATGTTATATTCAGCTATGTTAATAATGTAAAATAGTTCTACAAATGAAATGAAGATAACTTCAAATAGTTTCGTTTTATGGCCATTTGCTTTAACAACACTTAGGGAGAGATTGCATCTTGTCTGTATCCAAAAGGGTTGTGGGATGTGGATATTTACAAACAAAAGTCTGGGAGTCTCTGGACTGGTTACCTATGTAATGTTGTTTCCCCATGTGGGGACATTTCTTGTTCTACCACATTCTCAGGGCATTATATTCTTTCTTGGGTCAGATGTGCTTATCTCAGAGAGATAACACCAATCTCAGAGCTATTATTCAATCAACTTCTGCAAGGTGGAGGTCTAGTAAATTTTACACGTACGTGCGCGCGCGCGCACACACACACACCTTTCTTATATTTATGTCCCATTTTTCTTTGCAGGAGCTCAATCAAGATGATGGGACGGTTCATGGAGGATAGCTCCTTCAATGGCTGGTAACCACTACAGTCAATTGGAACTGTCATGTTTTCCCCTTTTATCCTCACGAGAACTTTGTGTGATAGGGTGGGCCAAGAGGAAATGACTGGATCAGGATCACCGCTGAGGTCCATGACTGACTGGGTATTTGAACCTGGGTAGTCCTAGCCTGATGTTTTAAGCATTATACCACACTGGGTGACCAGTACTTTCAAGAACAAATTACAGGAAGAAATTGTGAACTTATGCATCCAAACTTCCAAAATAGATCGAAAGTTCCATCTGCAGAACAGATGGAAAGTTAGCCCATGCCATTGACTTTGCTGGTGGCTCTTCCTTTTCAAGAACTGTTTCCATGTCAAGTGGTCAGTATAATAGCTCTGATAATTTTACTGACGGATTTCCCAATTTGTTCCTCCCCCTTATTGCCATTTCCCTTCTCGTGTTGTTTCTTTTAAATTGTAAACCTGGCTGTGGTCTGCTCTGTGAGCCACCCCACTGAGGACTGGGGTAATAATGTTTCAAATGAATACATATCTATTATGCAACACAAATTTGGGTGAAGAATTATTTCCAAGCAAACACAGGAAGTTAGCTTCCCCCCCCCAAAGCAGTTACCTATGGCCCGGGACAGACCGCCCCAAAAGGGCAGGCTGGCAGTGTCCCGTTTCCCTCCGGAGGGACACTGGAGCAGCCAAACTGTCCTCTGTCTCTCCACCCCAAAAAGAACCCAGAAAAATCGGCATCGTTTGGGGTTGCCACTTGCACATCACAAGTGCGCCACTGTGTAAGCAACATGCAGCAATGTCCGGATGCTGCACGTCGCTTTCATAAAAATGACGGCCCCCATGTGGATGGGAGGCCACCTGTGGGCTGCAGCCTGCCCGTACTAGGGTTAGGGACCATGCGGTTCATGCGTGGTCCATAATCGTAGAATCAGCGGCAGGAAGCCGCTTCGGGACCATCTGTCCCAGGCCTAAAATTGGCATTGCTACTGAGGAAAGTGAAGGATGGTGGGACCAGGGTGGATTAAAATCTACATAGTCTTTTATTTTAAAAGAACTATAGTCTTTTATTTTATTTCCCTCTGTTTGAGACAATTTGGTACAATTTCTTCCTTATAAAAGAAAGAGTCTTTCGTACACCAAGAGGCAACTTTAAACAGGAGAGGAGATGTAAAGGGCAAATACCTACTTGATTTCAAATGGTTCTCCATGTGAGATGAATGAAGCCAGTGCTCTGTTGACATTCTGTCTTTTCCTATATTATAATAATATAGAAATTCAGCCCCCAAAGTGAGACATTTTCAGGCAAAAACCCCACCTTAACCCTCCTGAAGACAGCACATTATCAGCTGCCCCATAGAAAGATCTTAATTGGCCTTTTTGAAGGTTGTCTGTTGTCACTGATGAAGTCACAAGTACTCCACTGACCTGGGAATAAACTAGGTAACAGCAGATATAAAGTTAATTGTGTGTGTGTTTACATAGTTATGCCAAGTTATGGAGAATGTTTTTTAGTTGTGCAAAAATGTATGTATATTTTCATGCAGATTTAAAATATATACATACAAATTGTTTTTAAAAATTATGCAGTGTGTACACATATCAAGTAGGCACATTTCAATGAATTTTTCTGTTGAAAAAAGCTTTTGTGAGACTTTTTGTCAAAATATGTGTACTGTATTTTCTACTTAGTTTCAAATGCAAGTGTTTATGTGTATACTGTACTATTTCAAATGTACACACTATTTTTTAACTTTGTAAATTGCATCTTAAGGTTTGGATGGAAAAGTATTAACTTTAGGATTGAAATGAATTGTGATTTGTATTTAGATTAATTCAAGTTTGTGTACCTTCAAGTAATTTCTGACTAATGATTACCCTAAGGTGAACCTATCATGGGGCTATCTTTGCAAGGTTTGTTCAGAGGGGATTTGCCATTGCCTTCCTCTGAAGCTGAGAGAGTGTGGCTTGCTCAAGGTCACCTAGTAGGTTGTCATGGCTGAGCAGGGTTTTGAACCCTGATCTCCAGAGTCGTAGTCCAACACCCAAACCACTACACTATGCTGGCTCCCAAGGACAGCTCAATCAATGGCTATTAGCCACAAGAGTTAGATGGCACCCTCATGTTCAGAGGCAGTATACTTCTGAATATTCATACTGGGGATCAATTTACAAAGGGTTATTGTCTGTTTGTTGGCTTTCTGGTGGCATCTGGCTGGCTATTTAAAAAGTTCTAGTCCAGATGGATGCTTGCCTGCTCTATAGGCAAGCAAGCTCTTCTTATGCATTATTATTATTATTATTACTAACAGTGTTTATAAACTGCTTGTCTGCCAAAGTGATATACAAATTAAAAGAACAGAGGAATACAATAAAATCACAAAACAACAAAAGCAGAAATGAAACCTTCTTTGAAACAAACTGAAGAACAACATTTAAATATATTAAAGGTTATGAAACAATGTTGGTTTTACTACTTGCCTGAAATCAGTAGAGATGGAGCCAATGGAGCCAGCCCCAGGAAAAGAGTACCACAGTGTGGATGTTGCTATAGAAAAGGCTCTGCTTTATACACTTGCCAGGCTAGGAATTTCCAATGAGGCCTCTGATTAATACTGTGAATTGTGTGCAGATTCATATGCATAGAGGCCATCATTCACATATCCTGGCCTCCAAGCTATTTAGGGCTTTGTAGGTCAATTAATTGGTTTGAACTGGACTTGGAAACAAAAAAAATGTAGGTGGTTCAAGCCAGTGGCATCATTAGGAGGGTGCGGGTGTGTGGACCACACCAGGTGAACCCTAAGAGGGGGTGACACCAATCCTCCTCACACACCTACCTCTTGGCAGAAACGGACTGTGGCATTCACTTGCTTCCCTTTAAAATACTTTAAGAGATGGTGTGAATGGGGTCAAGCGCAGTGGGAGGAGAAAGGAAAGGCCCCAGAATTTTTTAAAATTAAAATGTCAAATTTTCAAATTTGTGTACTGGGCCACAAACTACTACTTTGTGTAGCACTGGTCTAAATGACAAGTATTGTTTTATTAAAAAAATAAATTTATTTACATTCAAAAGGGATCTCAGTTACATACAGTATAACAAAAGGTGGAAAATAAAAATGTGAAAGGAAGAAAAATAACTACATTAGTCATGAGTTTCTATAAAAGCTGAGCAAATGTCCAAATATAAGTCCATATGTAAATTTCATCTATACATCATTATTTCAAAGGCTGAAGGTGTTGTTAGGTCTTCTATCCATTTGACTGCAGGTGGAGAAAAATTATCTTTTTCGGTAATGAAGTAATCCTTTAGCAATCAAAAGGGCTCAAAAAATCCACTTCTGTTGGCCATTTTTTAATTTCCAAGAAACAGGTAAATCAAAAGAACATGCATGGCCCTGAATATTAAGGAACTTTCAAAAGCAATTTATTTGTGTGATTACTTCTTCCCAAAATGTAGCTAAATGCAAATGGTAGATATTTGAAGCTTCAATAACTCAAGCAAGTCTGATTTCTCCAGTAAAGAATGGAAGTGATTCATCAGATGAATTGGGTAAGGGTACTCTCAGGTAGAGCAGTCACTAGCACCCTCCCTGCACCACCATGGTTGAAATTTCATCCTTTAAAAGAAGAGTAGTCCTGGCTAGAAAACCTTCCTGCAATCTTGGATACTAGAGCAGTGCTATGCAAAGTGGTGGTCCCCAGACTACTGCCAGTCCATGACTGATCAGCAGCTTGCCCACAGATTTCCAAGAAAGAAAGAAAGAAAGAACTTCAACCAAAAGGAAGAATTACAAAATTATCTACAATTGAAACTATGAAGATTTGAAGGTCTCATGGTCTCAAAAATTATTTGCGAGACCAAAAGAAGCGGAAGGATATGATTAGATATAACAATAAAAGATAGAACCGAGATATAAAGCTTAGGTAAAAGGGAAACCAAGTAGTAGGAAGTTAGCTCTGTGTTATATGTATTTTAGTATATAATGTTGAAGAGACTACGTTTTTATGTTCAGTGTCAACCAAAAGGCTCTCAAAAGGAGATCTTGATAATTTACTCAATTAAGAAAGTTATTAATTTAATAGAAGAAAACATGAAACAGACGTATTGTGAGTAAAGGAAAAAGAGCAGATTTGGCCAATATTATTTAATACATGTTAGTAGTATAAGTATCATAAGAAATTTGACACTTGTTGTTATTGTTGTATGTATATGTGTATGTTTATGTGTATATGTATGTGTATATGGCAAGTCATAGGGTGTAATGTAAGGTATTGTATGTCATGTGAAAAACAATTAAAAACTAATAAAAAATAAAAATAAATGCTGACACACACAAAAAAGAAACTATGAAGATAATTTTCAGATGCCCTGTATGATATCAATCTCTGAGACATTAGAGAAAATCTATTGCTGCCCCCTCCCCCAGTATAGATAACGTGAGAAGCCCTGATTCAGAGTAAATTGTATTAAAAGCATCACCGAGTAATCTAGATCTCCACGCCTTCCATTCCATTTGTGGTCTCACCTGCACTGCAGAAACAATGCACTTTGAACCCGTCTTTAAGTGCCATGGCTCAGTTCTATGGAATTCAGGGATTTGTGAGAGATTTAGCTTTTCTCTGTCAGAGATCTCTGGTGCCACATCAAACTACAAATCCCAGGATTTCATAGCACAGAGCCAGGGCAATTAAAGTGATGTCAAACTGCATTATTTCTGCAATGCAGATGAGACAAGAATCATACAAGCAAAGTATGCATTCAGAGATGGAACCACAACCAATTTTTTTTTTTTTTAAAAAAAGGCTTACCTACATCACCCTCTGGGAACAGAATGAGGTCGTAATGTGAAGCAAGAGAAACATGAGTGCAAAAGGGGGGGGGGGGGGAGGAGAGACTGATTTTTCCTTACAACAGCTACTAAATAAATATTTTTTAAAAAAAACAGCAGCTACAGTGACAGAACCTCATAGATTTCACAGGCCTATTTCAACTCTAAGGCACCCCAGTAAAATTTAATCACAGGGAGCTTTTAGCATATTGGCTGCACCAGTTCCTAAGTGCGTATGGCACAGATGGCATAGATGAAGTAAATTAAATATACCCTAGTGGATGGGAAGGAGCCAGAGTAGATGGGACCTCAGGAAATGTAAGGCAGGAGACAAGGATGAGTAGCATTTGATACCTGCATCTCCTTGGGAAAATCAGTTGGGCATGTCTTATCCATATTACTGCCAGCTCATTTTCACAATTAGAGACAAGACTGAGCAGAACAGTCTCTTTGGAGTATATCCCATATCTTGGAGACAACAATATTACCAATGCTTTATGAAGAATAGCTGTTAAATCGCAAAGCAGTCATCCCTTAGAATATTAAACCTATGTTCAAAAATGCACTTCATTGCAATGCTTTCTTCTGAAAGACTAAGGGGAAAACAGAGATAGGCATATATTTCCTTGTGTGCTTTGCTTGGTTTGTGGGTGAATGAAAAAGAAACAGAAAAGGGTTGAAGTCATAATCTGACTGTGGCATTGCCAGCCTAAGAGCAGATGACACTTAGCAGAGCACTGTCAATCTTTTTCTGGTGGTCACCAAAATAGAAGAAATTGCAAAGAACTACCCATCCAACTCCAATGGCCAAAACAGATGCAACTGTTCTCAAGAAGAGGGAAGACAGTATTGGAGCTGCCGGCCATGCAGTTGTTAAAGAAGAAGAGACTGAGGGCAGGGAGGGTAATCTTCACATGTAACTAAATATATAGGGAGACAAAGCCAGGTGGTAAAAAGCTAAGTACTTAAGAACCTTAGCATGGATGGGTGAGTCTACTGAATTTTCATTTTTTTTTAAACTTCACATTCTTTTTATCATTCAAATGAAGAAATTTTCAGTTCTGGATAACTTATTATCAAAACAGAATCCAAATGATATTCCCAACTGTCATTATTTAATGATGGTCTTTGTTGGCAGGAGAAAAGCTGCTAGCCGCTTTAAACATATAGGCTCTGCTTACTCTGAGGCTGTTCCTCTTGCAATTAAGGCTATAGCCATACCTGACACTGCCAGATCTGGCATCACCTCATCAAGGCTTGAAAAGATGAGTTAGGAATACATAGGAGTTACATGATAGATTTCTGCCTAAAGGAAGTATCTGAATGTTCTTATTGTTGTTGTATGCCTTTAAGTCCTTTCCGACTTATGGCAACCCTAAGGTGAACCTATCATGTGGTTTTCTTCGCAAGACTGGTTCACAGGAAGTTTGCCATTGTCTTCCCCTGAGGCTGAGAACATGTGATTTGCAACCAAACTCATGCAGTTGGTTTCTAGGATGTTTATCACACTATGCTCTTAAAGAGCTACTATTCCAGTGTGACTCCTCTAGCAGCCTCCTGTTGCATGCTGGGATTGGCAGTTTTAAGGAGCTGAACTTCTCTGCCTGAGAATTCTAAATACCCCTCCTTAAAACTGCCAATCCCAGCATGCAACAGGAGGCAGCTAGAGGAGTCACACTGGAATAGTACCTCTTTAAGAGCATAGTGTGATAAACATCATGGTTGAGCTGGGAATAGAATCCTGGTTTCCAGAGTTGTAGTCCACCACTCAAACCACTACGCCATGGCAGTTTTGAATTTTAGGAAACCACAAATTTTAATTTTGAATTTTAGGAAAATTTTATTAGCCACATAGTTTGTTTACTGAAAGTTTCATATGCAAGGCCACAGAGCTGTGTCATGAGACACAGGCAGACACACATCGTTTCTTTCCAAAGTGCACTTTGGGTGTGACTTGACACATTATCACTTCTAACCAATCAATTTTTAAACTGTTTTTAAATTGGATTTTTTTAACTTGTCAAAAATTCTAATATGCTTTTAATCTATTTTAATTACTTTTGCTAGTTTATATTGCTTAAAAAATGACTTTATTTTATGCTGCCCTGAAATCTCATGGTAAGAATGTGGGATATAAATATTTTAATTAATAAATAAACAATATCGGCATTAATTTATATGTCATTTCTCTCTGAGAGTTCTAAACACTATCAATTAATAATGTGGGGTACAATATCATGGCACAATTCCCATAGATTTTAATGAATTTTTATTTACTGTAGTACAAAAATGCTTCTGGGAACCACATACAACATCACAAACATCACACTCCTTGCCCAAAAAGTTTTCTGCAAGTGCCAAGTAAGACAGAAATGAAGAAAGGTGTTCATTTTGCACTTGCAAATTAGTTGCATGACAAATTTATACTTTTGTTTTGTGATACTCTCATTGACCTGGGCTTCCTTCCTTTCCTTTTTCTGGCCCGTCTTGTTGCTCAATCCAGGTCAGGCTGTATCTTATGTCAGGAGATGATCCTTAACTAGTTCTCAAATCCACCCTGAGATGGATAGAATAAATAGCAACGACAAAAGAAGATTAAATGAATCTAATTATCTAATTAAGCCAAAAAGGCAAGGCTGTACAAGCTTTGCAGTTACCAGCAAAACATACCCATTAGGCTGGCTGAAAGGCATTTTGCTCATTTTCTCCCATTTAGTGAGTCTCAAGCCTATTTCATTTGGAAATCATGAGAAAAAAGTAGATGATAAGGGGGGCATTCAGAAGTGACGTGCAAAGCAATTACTAAAGAAGGAATGGTCTGCAGGTGCCAGAGAAAGAAAGACAACCGTTAAGGAGGCATCTGAACTTTTTTGGACAACTGAACTGGGCTCTAAGAATCCTCTTGCTGATCAAGACTACCAGACCACAACTGATTCCTCATTATACAGCCAAGGCAGAAATAGCTAAGATGTGGCCAAGGAATATTTTAGAATAATGCTACAATAAAAGCAGATCTACAAAGATAAGTCTACCTTACCAAAACTGAGTAAGGTTGACCTGCCCTTCTTATGATTGAATAGTATTAAAAATCAGCAGCAAACAAAAATAAGAAGATCAAGCTACCATTTTGGGGATGTATGTAGCAAGAACTGTGAGACCTGTGGGTCAGGTATGCAAGAACTTTCTGACATATAGACTGTGTTTGAAGGGGGGAAGACTTGCAGAGTATCAAAGCTATGGAGTCATGAAGGATACTCTCGTTATCTAATAGATAACTAATAATGGATAATTAATGTCACTTCCTTGTTATTAGAGCTCCTCCAAAATTCTTAGTGTGTGCAGCAGTTCCCCCACTGTTTGGAAAATAAAGACAGTCACAACAGTCACCAACTCAAGTGGTAATTCAGTTGACTGGCTTCCTGTTCCCACATGTTTTTAATTTAAGAAACGAAGTGTGTGTGTGCTCATTCAAATGGTCATTAATTTCTTGCCTTAAAAAAAGAGACATCAATCCTTTTTAAAAGTTGATAAACTGCTCTGAAGGGAAGTAACATCACAGAGAACCAGCCAATTGTAGTTCACAGCTTTGGCAGGGAGACATTTTGCACTTGAGAAGTTGTTCTGTACTTTGCAAAAACATCTGTTTCGTTGGCATTTCACAGCTCACCTGCCTAGATTCTTCCAAATTCACAGGCATGTCTGGACACGTACAATTCCTACAAGATAAAATTAAAAAGTTAACTAAGATTCCAGAAAAGGTCAGTGTTTCCTAAGAGACAATGCTGTAAGCACGTAACCCTCAAATCTCACAGCTGTGTATACAAAGGCTACCTCCGGGGATTAGTCAAAGCACTTCAGCAATGGGCCCAATTTATTAATGCCAGTGCAAAATACCGTCCCATGTTTGGTGGGCCCTTGGGCTAGGAAGGCCACTAGTAATTCTATTTTCATTACAACGTTTTGACACAAACAGTGGGCAAGAGCCTAGCAGAGGCAATGTAGCCAATATCCTTTGAACTTCCAGACTCACATTTTCAAACTTGACTATGAAGTGACTTATTACCCCAGCTTTCAGGGAAAAAAAATAAAATGCTTCATTTTTAAACAGTCTGTCCTTAAAAATCAATCCACTGTCAACCAATCAGAACAGAGATATCCTTGAACAGTATAAATAGGACATGATTAGGTCTCTGTTCTAGAGTGGTTCTGCCCAAAATATTTTGTACCTTTCTATTAAGCAGCCTACATTTACTCTGTCAAAGCTGACAGGAGGTAAAGGGAAGACACACACAATTAAAAACAGATTCTAGCATTAAACGTTACATTAAGACTAGATGAAAGGTAATCAGTCTATCCATCAAGGTATCAACAGAAGATGCAGAGAGAAAAAAGTTAATTTTAAGTTCGCCAAAACAAAGAAATGGCAAAACATTGACAATCTATAGTAGTAGAAAGAAAGGGGAAGTCAGGTAACCCGTATGGTACAGTCTGGAGAAAAAGAAATCTTGCTTAGCAATATCAGTAACAGTCTTGTTGGAGGAGTACAGAAGATTTCACTTGAAAGAGGAGGAACTGTTTTTACTGTCTTCCATTTGCGGTGGTTGTGAGACAGAAAGTGGTCTAGAAATGATATGCATAGAAAGGAGAAATAAAGATTGCTTTGGAAGCAGACAGTGTTAGTGATTTTCTAAAACCACAAAACTAAAAATATATAATAGAGACAGTGCAGCAGGGAGAGCACAAGAGAGCCAGTCAGAGCTTTATGGGAAGATAATGTGATTGAGAAAGTATGGAGTACCAAAAGCCGAAGGAAGAAAAGAAACTATGGAAGGGAATATTGTCAGGTTGTGAACAATAGGGATCAAAGGAAATCTTTGGACAATGTCTGGCTAGTAGGGTCAGCCTAGAATGATCACCTAGGCTGCATCCACAATGCAGAAGTAATCCAGTTTGACACCACTTTAACTGTCATGGCTCCATGTTACTGAGTTTTGTGACACATTTAGCCTCCTCTGTCAGAGAGCTCTGGTGCCACAACAAACTACAATTCCCAGAATTTCACAGCACTGAGCCATGGCCATTAGAGTGGTGTCAAACTGGACTACTTCTGCAGTGCAAATGCATCTCTGGAGAAACACAGGCCATTTGCAAGGAAAAGAGACAACAGCTCAGTAGCACACTTTCTAATATTTATCAAAATGTGCCATCTAATGGCCCACAGGGTTTTTCCTCAATGAGAAAAAGTACAAAATTATAACATATGGACATGACAACATCAGCACCTCTTAAGAATAATCTTGATATTTGAAATGGGAGGCTATTGTAGGTTTGAATGCATGCGCTTCCATTCGTAGAGATGTAGCTGCCCATGACCAAAAAAATAAAATACAAATCAGACAAACCCCCCCAGCTTTTCTCCAAAGCATTTTTCCTCTGGAAAAAAAAACCCTAAAGAAACTGGACTATGGAATATTTTCTTTTAGAACAAAATCATTTCTAAACACTGTGCAGGGGGAAGACTTAAGCAAGACTATGTGGAGCACTAGATCTTTACAGTTCCTAGTCCTGGGTTCCTTTTTCTAACTCTTATTATAGCAATTAATGTATGGATAGCTGATGGGTATAAAATAATGTTTTTTGTTTTACTGATGTTGATGGCTTCTTATGTTTTTATTAGTATCTTGGAGTGATCTCTCCCCTTGTTTCTTTGTGCCTACTCTTCACACTGGAAAAATCAAAGAAGTTCTTTACAGCTCAGATCCCCATACCTCAATGTGTCACAAAAATGCAATTTACAGAAGTTCAATTTGTAATTATGTTCTCAGTAAATTGTACTTTTAATATATCAAAGCGGCAGTACATCAGAACACATACAAACAAAATGAACGATAAAACACCACACCATAAAATGCTACAATACTGAAGTATTAAAATAATATATTAATATGCTAAAAACACAAACAAAACAGAACTAAGATCTCTTCTGACTCTATGTGCTCAGCTGCTTTTAAGTATTCTCTTTTGCTACATGAACAAGGCTGAAGAGATTTAGCTAAGAAAATGAAATACAAAATACAAAGTCAAACTACATTAATGGGGGGGGGCAGGAGAGGCAGTGCCCCCCAAATGTATCTGACCACACATGATACTTACTGAAGAGATCTTTGTCACTACTAATTACAAAGTATATAAAGTAACCACAACAAACATTCTTAATACTGTCTCTGGAATTTGACCTTGAATTTGATCCATGGAGAAGCCTCTGAATCTTGCTGAGAATCTTCTTCCTGCCCTGAAATTTGACATCTCTGTACAGGCTTTTTGAACTTTAGTAATATATCCAGTGAAGTTCTAAATGCAGGAGCTGGGATGTATTTAATTCTGATGTGTTCCTGATCAAATAATTTCTGTATTCCCCTAGATGGGGGTCTACAGTAAGAAAGAATAATTATATCTTTATAGGTATACCAGCACCCAGCCTCCTAGAAGTTCCCTGGAGTTGCAAGTTCACTTTTTCAATGGGTTGCAGTATTCCGTTGCACAACACCCAAAAATCCAATTTTTCAAAACCACATGTGGACTATTTCAGCTATTTCTGGTTTATTGCTTTTTCACTGTTTGGTATTCTTAGTCTCTGTGGCCCCAGGACCCACTGAAATTGCCAACACTAATGTAAATGAATTTAGAATACTGTATATGTTAGTAGTTCTTGGTGGATTCTGTCCTTAGAGGTAGGCAATGGCAAACCACCTCTGAATAAATATTGCCAAGTAATGTCTATGATTAGCTGGAGTCAATACAAAGGCACATTAGCAGAAAACGATCAAATAGACATACTGTACCATGAAGAGTTTTGCAAAGTTTGTGATGCACAAAGCCCTCATGGGAAACAATTTGGACTGGGGTTGAAGGATGTAAAACTGTAATTTCTCCCATCCAAGTTTAATACTAGCTTGAGGATGGGTATCTGGCGTGTGGTATGGAGCTAAAGAATAATTGAATTATAGAGTTGGAAAAGATTTCAAGGGCCATCCAGTCCAACCTCCTGCCATGCAGGAACATACTATCAAAGCACCTCCCGACAGATGGCCATCCCACCTCTGTTTAAAAACCTCCAAAGAAGGAGACTCCACCACTCCCCAAGGGAGAGTGTTCCACTGTTGAATAGCTCTTACTGTCAGGAGGTTCTTCCTAATGTTTTTTTTTAATTATTATTATTTATTGTTATAAATACATAAAATTACAGTTGTTCACATGATTTAGCTAAATTATATATTTACATCATATATAATCTCCTTTAGTAATATTCTCCTAACAATAACTTCCTTCATTCCCTCTCCCTTATTTGTGCTTAGTATATTCTTATTGTCGGTTTTTACATTTAATTATCCGTTATCTTGTTTTTGTACCTTTGGAGTTTAACTCTTAAATGCATTTACTTTGTCTTAGTCATATAAGGAAAAAAAGTGGGTATCATGCACTGAAAAAGAAAACAAAAAAAGTGAACTCCAACAAGTTGTACAAGCACATGATTTGTCAAACACATTTAAGTTCTTCCTAATGTTGAGGTGGAATCTCTTTTCCTCTACTTTGAAGCCATTATTACAGGTCCTAATCACCAAGGCAAAATAGAGTGGCACAATTACTTCCCTTGAACATCCTCATCTCCCTAAGTTGTTCACCATAGTTTGTATTCCAGACCTTTCACCATTTTAGTCATCCTCTTTTGGACATGCTCCAGTTTCTCAACATCCTTTTTAAATTATGGTGCCCAGAACTGGACACAATATTCCAGGTGGGGCCTGACCAGAGCAGAACAGAGTGGCACTATTGCTTCCCTTGATCTAGACACTATACTTCTATTGATGCAGCCTAAAATCACATTGGCCTTGTTAGCTGCCGTTGACTCATATTCAGTTTGTGGTCTACTTGGACTCCCAGATCCCTTTCACACGTAGTCTCGTTCAGCCAGGTGTCACCCATCCTATATTTGTGCATTTCATTTTTCCGCCCTAAGTGCAGTACCTTACATTTCTCCGTATTGAAATTCATTTTGTTAGTTTTAGCCCAGCTTTCTAATTTATTAAGATCATTTTAGATTTTGATCCTATCTTCTGGGGTATTAGCTACTCCTCCTAATTTGGTGTCATCTGCAAACCTTGATAAGCACATCCTCTGTTCTTTCATTCCCCCCCCCCTGGATTTGCTTCGCGAACGAAGATTCAGGAAGGACTCATCCTGCGCTTTATAGAAGCGCTTTGGTGACTAAAAAGGCCAATCTGGGACAAACAGGTCCGGTTGCAGAAAGCATAGCGGAAAGTCTCCTTGGGTGATGTTTCCGGGTTGTGGTTCTTTCTGCGTTGTCGTTTCTCTTCCGAGACTCATTCACCGTGAGCTTTCGAAAAAGGCTGCAGCATCATGGATAGTGCATCTCCATGCCTCCCGATGCGAGGCCAGGGCGGACCATTGTTGGTGATCAATTTGGCTGAGCCTGAGATGTTGTTTCAGGGAGTCCTTGTATCTCTTCTTTGGGGTGCCCCTCTTACGCTGACCCATGGTGAGTTCACCATAGAATACTATTTTTGGGAGGTGATGGTCCTTCATCCTAGAAACGTGTCCTGCCCAGCGCAGCTGCATCCTCAATAGCATGGCCTCAATGCTGGTGATCCCTGCTTGCTCAAGGACAGCAACATTTGTCACATAGTCAGTCCAGTGTATATTTAGAATTGTGCGTAAACAGCGCTGATGAAAGCGTTCAAGGAGTTGTAGGTGCTGGCGATAGGTGACCCATGTTTCAGACCCGTAGAGGAGAATAGACAGTACAATGGCTCTATACACACTGATTTTTGTGCTTCGCCTCAAGTGTTTGTTACTCCAGACTCTTTTGTGAAGCCTTCCAAATGCACTATATGCCTTTGCCAGTCTGTGATCTATCTCTTTATCAATCTTGGCGTCTGAGGAGATGATGCTTCCCAGGTAGGTGAACTGCTGGACGGACTTAAGCACAGATGTGCCACAGTGATGTGGGGATGGTAGTGTTCTTCCTGTGGTGCCGGCTGGCAGAGAACTTCTGTTTTCTTCAGACTGACTTCCAGTCCAAAGAGCTCTGCAGCTGTTGCGAAACAAGATGTTAGGCACTGCAGAGCTGCTCCCATATGGGCAACGAGGGCAGCATCATCAGCAAAAAGCAGTCTTAGTGCGGGCCCTCAGGTGGCTTAAGTTAAACAGGCTACCATCAGTACTTCATCCAAGTCATTGATAAAGATGTACAATAGCACTGGGCCCAGGACAGAAGCCTGTGGCACCCCACTAGTCACTTCTCTCCAGAATGAAGAGGGTTTGGGTTTGGCCGGACCACCAGTTGCAAAACCATTTAACAGCTGCATTGTCTAGTCCATATTTTACTAGCTCGTTTGCAAGAATATCATGGGGGAACTTGTCAGGCCCCTACCCATGCACAATACCCTAATCCAAAATCCCCTGCAGCTGCTTTTCACTTTGGAAAAAAAAAGAGGCTGGACATTCCAACTGCAGAATTCCTATGTCATGTGTAGCTTGAGCCTTAAATCTTCTGTAACCACTGTGGAGCTGCTGTTGCTGTTGTCTACTTTCTAGGAGACAATTAATACCAGAGCGTTCTGGGGAATTAGAACTACATAGCAGGTATGTTTGTCTACAGTGATGTTTGTTACAAAAAAACAACAACACAAAAACCCTAGATATACGTGTGCATTTCTAAACTGGTACAGGTGCATACTGGAAATTGCAGTTTACCAGGGAACCACAGGCAGTAGTCAGTACATGTAGGGACATCCTGCCTGCCTGCCTGCCATGAGAATGGAAAGTGGTCATTACATTGACCACTTAATACACAAAGCAATATGCTCTTCTATGAGCTGTGTACTCATATGCATCCTCTTCCTTTTATGATTTGTTAAAATCTTGGATGAAATACAAGCATAAAACTTAATTAAAATAATTAGTCAGTCCATTTGAGGAAAGCATCTCTTTTGTCTGAAACAACTGAAAATACAAACTTTTTTTTGACACAGAGATACAAAACTTAATTTCTACCCACTATCATTGTTGAATATTTACTGAATATTTATTAAATATTTATAATATTAAGCCTTCCCTAACCTGGCATTCTCCTGGCATGTGGAACTACAGTTCCCACCATGCTTGCTTAAGAGATTTGGAATCGTAGATATTCCTATTGTGTGCCTTCAAGTCATTTCTGTTTTATGGCAACCTTAAAGTGAAATTAGCACAGGATTTTCTGGGATTGCTGAGAGTGTGTGACTTGCCCAGGGTCATCCAGTGGGCTTCTATATATTCTATGGAGCCATTTCTTGAAATGAGTTATTGCTCTCAATGAAGGGACACTGAGATCCCCTGAAGTAGCTTGCTTGGCTTCAAGCCACTCTCTTCCTAGTTCCCAGCCATTATTTTACTCCAGGGATTATTATGTTCCCAACACCTGTAGTTTGCAGACGGGTTAATTAGCAGTGGAAACATTTTGTATAGTCAGTGATGAGTTCTGCCCATTGAACTGAGTCTTCAAGGCATTTCCTGGGATTTGGTAAGTCATGAGCAAATCCTTATTTGCTTGAATAAGCAAAACATGGTATGATGCTTATCATACATATGTACCTCTAAGAAATCAGAAGGGCCGGGAGGTCAGCCTGCACTGGAAATGCCATCTTGAGCCCAGATGCCGCATCTCTTTTTGTCTCTCTGAGATAGTTTTAAATCGGGGATCAAATGAAGCTCTAGAACAGATATAATGAAGATTTAGGACAGATTTAACATCCAGGGCTGTCTACATTCTCTCGTCCACCTTCCTTTCATTGGCATAATACTGTGGTGTTGTGTGATCTCTTATTGCAATAATAGAAGATAAGTAATAGCATCCTCCAGTAGATTTCTCAATTTTAGGACCCTGGAGCTCAATTAAAATACTATTTAATCTTCCTTCTGTCTATTAGCATTATCTCTTTAAAGTATACTGGTGTCACAATATACAAATCTGTAGATATGTGGATCAATTATTTTCTTATAGCTTGCTTTCATTTCAATACTCAGTCTTTCTTTAAACCTTTGTTTCAAATCACTCTTAAATCCATTGCTCAAATCAGAACTCATCTGAATAATTTCTTCTCTTTTTTTTAATTTTTAGAAAATTTTATTGATTAAAAAAGAAAAAGACACAACAAGCAAAAACAGAAAAAACAAAAAACTAAAACATATATTCATACAAACCACAGAAAATAACATTTTAAAAAACTAGTCAAATAACAAACAAGCAGACAAACAGAAAGAAAAACATCATAAACTAATTTCTTCTCTTAGTTGTTCTCTCATCTGTCTTATTTCTTCCCAAATCAACAGATTTGAATCTGTCGTCTTAGGTGACTAAGGTCTGAAGCAGATGGGCTGAATAAAGTGCCTTCTGGGCACCTTGGGGTGTTGGTGTTCAAACAATTCCTGCCCCCAAGCCACCTGGAAGCCACTCTGGGATCAGCTAACGCAGCCTGAAGCCGGTCCAAAAAGAAGCGCAAAAAGCCACTCTTGCCAGCGGTCCATTAGAGACTGCAGCAAAAGCTGGCTTTGAGACCACAGCATCTGGTCACTGTGGTCCCAGAGCGATCGCAGCCAGAGCATCTGCAGATTGCTCCATTTGGCCCATCTGCTTTGCCCCTGAGGCCCCATACAGACTGGCCTAAATGGCCGGCCTGGGGGCAGAATCGGGGCGTAGCGTCCTGATGACGCATGCCCAACTCCATCTCCCAGGACGCCCTGATGCCACACACCACTCCAGATGGTGCACAGCTTCATGGTGCACCTCCACCGCTGTGTCCAGATGACGCTGTGCTGAAGGAGCGCCACATAGCTGTACTGCTGTGGCTATGGTGCCTTTTTGAGGGCGCAAAAAGGAGGCACTTTTTGCGGCTCATTTTTGCACCCACAAAAGGCCGAATCGGGACTGTGGTGTGAGGTTGCCGCGGCCCTGATCCGGCTGAAGAAGGGGTGGCTGGAAACCGCCCCTTCAGGGTTGTTTGTACAGCCCCTGAGTCACTGGTGCTCCTCCTGATTCCACTTTTGACAAGTGTCAAACCTTAATCCAAAATACTTTTAAATGGAATTGGACTTCTTCACCACTAGATGACCTTTCCCCTTCAATCTTCCTCTTTACACACTGAGTTCTGTGAATTTTGACATGGAACCAGCTGCCCTCCATTCATTTCCTCCGCAACAGCCAAGCAGACCATGTTTTGTCTTCATAAAAGCTAAACAATAAATTCTTCTCTCTCAGTTCCCACGTATTTAACCCCTTCAATACTTCAAGTTATAATGTTAATTTTATATTGACTTTAGGTGTTTAAAGTTTGCCTTGATCCCTCAATGCTTCAGAATATGCAGCTTATTTTCCAACTGTAATTATTAAAATTGTTTTAATAATGCTGAGTCTCTTTTATTTTCAATTGGCTAAAAGGTGATTTACCCACTTTTTCAGAGAATAGATGTCAGAGTGCTGAAACCTAAATACCTATACCAGCTAGGAAGTTTCCTTAATCATCACAATGTTGACGGTTAAAAGAAAGTTGAATGTATACTGTTAATAGTTGAATGCACAGTCCCGGTGGGAGAGAGGGGGGCATGCGAGGTGGGCTCCTTGTTAGCGCTGCAGCAATGGAGAGTTGCTTTGTAATTTCTCCAATGCCACTCTGGATGGCAAGGGAGGGAGAAGGTTATGGATAGGGGGTATGCTATGGCTGGGGGGGAGGTTACAGCTGGTGCGAGCGGAGGCCCTATTGGAGTAGTGTGGGGTAGGGGGAGGTATGGCGGTAGAAGGTGGAGAAGCGTTACAGGGGAAGACGAGATCGATGTGTAATATCTATCTCGCCTTCCTTCCACCTTCCTAACCAAAGAGGCCTGAGGGTCAATCCAACCATACCACAAACCCTGTCTCTGCTCCTGTGCAATGCCAGGTCCGTGATGAATAAGTCCCACATCATATATGATCTACTGGAGGATAAGAACTGTGACCTGGCTTGCATTACTGAGACCTGGCTTAGGCCTGGAGATGAAGCGGTGTGGGCACGGGCCCTTCCCGCCGGGTTCTCAGTTAAGGACCAGACCAGGTTAGGGGGGGGGGGGGTTGCTTTGATTTATAAGAACACTCTTCCTCTAACCAGGAACCATGTCCGGCAAACTTCTTTTATCGAGTGTATTTACGTTACCCTGAAGGCCAGAGATAGTCTAGGGATTCTGTTGGTCTACCGGCCACCCCGTGCACTAACGGACTCCCTGGCCGAGCTGACACAACTGGTCTCGGAGCTGGTGTTGGAGTCCCCCAGGCTTCTTGTCCTGGGGGACCTCAACAAGCCCTTCGTGGCCAGTCAAAATCCATCGGGTGCAGCTTGGGAGTTCATAGATTCCATGACTGCCATGGGCCTGTCTCAACTGGTCATGGGGCCGACGCATCCTGCGGGTAATACACTCAATATGGTCTTTTGTATGGATATGGAAAGTCCGTGGGCGGAAGTAACTAACATTTCCGCCCTGTCATGGACGGACCATTTCCTGGTGGAGGCAAAAATCAAGGCATCTACCCAGATCCCTCCCGGGGGTGGCGGACCTATTAGAATGGTCCACCCTCGAAGGCTGATGGAACCCAAAAGGTTCCAAGAAGCCCTAGGGGGGTATATGGTTGGATGTGACGGCGATTCTGTTGATGCCCTGACTACCATCTGGGACACTGATCTCTCCAGGCTATACACAGTATCGCTCCCAAGCGTCCTCTCAGGCCTGCTTCCAAAAAACAGCCCTGGTATACGGAAGATCTCCGGGCAAGGAAGCGGGTCCTGCGACGACTAGAGCGCAAATGGCGAAGCCACCAGCTCTTAACCGACAAGGCTCTCCTAGCCTCTCTCTTTTTTTTTTATTATATAGTTTTTATTTGATTTTACATAATTAACATGTTTGATTACAATTTCATTTGTCACAGGTTTTTTTTGTACATATTATTCTCAACTTATAAATTTACAATTCTCTTTTAGATGACTATGGGGAGGCGATAGACACAGCAAAGAACTCGTTCTATGCTGCGCGTATTGCGTCCGCGGAGTCGCATCCAGCAGAGCTGTTCAGAGTAGTGCGGGAGCTTACACAGCCTTCCCCCTCTCTGAACCCTATTTTGGAACCATCCAAGGCCTGCTGTGACCAATTTAACAACTTCTTCGTGGACAAAACCTCTCGGATAAGGGCTGATCTCGACGCCATTATTGGGTCAGAATCCAGAGTAGAGGCCTCCAGAGCTTCCGTGGACTCTATTGTACTGGATCATTTTGAGTCTGTAAGTACCGAGGATGTGGACAAGATCCTTAGAAGCGTTAGGAAGACAACCTGCTCACTCGATCCCTGTCCCTCATGGCTAGCTGCTCAGGGGGGAGTAGGTGTGATTACCTTATTACACCAAATTATTAATACATCATTCAGGGATGGGCAATTTCCAACCAGCCTGAAATTGGCCACAGTAAAACCGCTGATTAAAAAAACCCTCCCTTGACCCCTTGATGCATAGTAATTATCGGCCCGTTTCACTATTGCCATTTTTAGGGAAGGTGATCGAGAAAGCGGTGGCACTCCAGCTTCAATCGATCTTGGATGATACGGATTATCTAGACCCATTTCAAACTGGGTTCCGGGCGGGCTATGGAGTTGAGACTGCCATGGTCGCCCTGGACGATGATCTCCGTCTGGGCATAGACAAGGGTAGCGTGTCCCTGTTGGTGCTCTTGGACATCTCAGCGGCTTTCGATACCATTGACCATGGTATCCTTCTGGAGCGCCTGAGAGAGTTAGGAATTGGGGGCACTGCGCTCCAGTGGTTCCGATTCTACCTCTCAGGAAGGTTCCAGATGGTGCAGCTGGGAGACGTGTGCTCTGATAAGAGGGCACTTACATCTGGTGTCCCTCAGGGAGCCATTCTGTCTCCCATGCTATTTAACATTTACATGAAACCGCTGGGAGAGATCATCCGGAGGCACGGGGTGCGGTGTTATCAGTACGCTGATGACACCCAAAGTGTCTTTTCTGTGTCTCCGACCGATGCAGTGACCAGGGATGGCATCTCTCCTCTAGACGCCTGTCTGGAGTCAGTAATGGGATGGATGAGGGAAAACAGACTCAGGCTGAATCCAGAGAAAACGGAAGTACTTGTGATAGGTTCCCCAGGTCCAGGTTTGGAGATTTGTCCACCTGTCCTTGACGGGGTCACGCTTCCCCTGAAGGACTCTGTTCGCAGTCTAGAGGTGCTCTTGGACTCGTCGCTCCACCTTACATCTCAGGTGGATGTGATGGTCAGGAGTACCTGTTATCAGCTTCGGTTGATACGCCAGCTGCGACCTTACCTGGGCCGGGGGGACCTTGAAACTGTAGTACACGCTCTGGTAACCTCTCATTTGGATTTCTGTAATGCGCTCTACATGGGGCAACCCTTGTACCATACCCGGAAGCTTCAGTTGGTCCAGAACATGGCAGCAAGGCTGGTCACTGGATCTTCCAGGGCTAGCCACATAACACCGGTACTTGAAGATCTTCATTGGCTGCCTATTTGCTTCCGGGCGCAATATAAGGTGTTGGTTGTTACCTATAAAGCCCTAAATGGCTTGGGCCCAGGGTACTTAGAGGACCGCCTCTCTCCATATAATCCGCCCCGCACTCTCAGATCTGGGGATAAACATCTCTTAAAGGTTCCAGATGCAAGACGATCTGTCACCACGCAAAGGGCCTTCTCAATTGCGGCCCCTAAGCTCTGGAACTCGATCCCCAACGAGCTCCGCTTGACCCCCTCCCTAGCCCAATTTAAAAAAAGGGCTGAAAACGTATTTGTTCAAACAGGCTTACCCCCAATAGCCCTATTATGTTCCCCTCCCCCCATTGTTAGCTTGGAAGTGTTATTGTGTATTGCTGTTGTTTTTATGCTGATATTGTAATGTTTTTATTGTATTTTTATCTGTCATTGGTATGATAAATCCCACTATTGTACACTGCCTTGATCCCTGGAAAGGCGGGATAGAAATAAAAATTTTATTTATTTTTATTTATTTAATACCCTTGGTGTGGCTGTGACAGCTGGGCTTGATGGTTCTTTCCCAATCCCCTCTGTTCCACCTGCAACAAGATAACAGTGACTTATGTCACCTGTTTCTCTCATGCCAAGACAATTTCTGCCTGTTTGGGGCACCCCAAGCTGGCAATTGCCACGTCCAGTGCTCCTCTCACAGTGAAGCTACTGTGACATGAAACCCCATGGTACCATTTTATTTTCTTTTTTTAAACAAGATTTTGTTGAAGTTAAAAACAATACAAATTAACATTAATTGACATACAAACACTTGCATTCCATACTTCTTACATCCCAACATTTCGTACATTCTTAATAAAATAACTTCCTATCCTTCACCCTTTGTGTAATTGCTCTAATTTTTTGACTTTCTTATTTTTAGACTTATTACTATTCTGGAGCTATGTTAGTATTATGTATATTAAATTTCATTACATTCTTATAATACTCGGTTTACTAACTATTACTAAATTGTTTTTCCTTTTTTCTCTCTCTGCTATATAATGTTATTCTCCGACACTATCTTTTTCAATTTAATTCTGCTATAATACATATGCCTTAACATATTCAGTTCATTATCAGCAAAGGTATATTTTCTCTTGTATTCTTTTCTTTATTCTCTTAAACCAATTACCCCCCCCCCCCAAAATGGTTTAATGTAAGTATATAATGGGGGCAAGTCCTTTTCAAATTTGTTCACATATTATTTCCTTTAAAAACATGTCATTTTATCTACACTCATCCATGTTTGGTGTGTCGTCTACCTTCCATTTTCTTGCAAAAACTGTCCTTGCCACAGTCATTAAGTAAAATATCACTTTTCCATAGTTTCTCTCTAGGTCTTCATTAGCTATCCCCAAAAGGTAGAATGCTGGATCATGGTGCCATTTTCAACCTGGAAGTCCAATGATCCAACTTCTAAAGTGGCCAGAACACTGATGGGGGCAGGGTGGGCAAGTACATCTGAGTATATAACACCTCTTTTGCATTTGCTTCGCAGTTGGTTTCAAAGTGCTGGCTATTGATTTTAAAGCCTTAAACGTATAGGAACCAGATCACATAAAAGACCATCTTCACCCATATGATTTTGTTTTCTTCAGGAGTCTGCTTATGTGTATATAAGTCAGCTAGACAAGGGACAGGATAATTTTGACAGTCATCTGTCAATAATGGACCTCCTTCCCTGCTGCTTTGTACCTTTGTTGTAGTTGTTGTGTGCCTTCCAGTTGTTTCCAACTTCTGGTGACCCTAAGGTCAACCAATTATTGGGTTTTCTTGGCAAGAATTGTTCAGAGGGGGTTTGCCTTTGACTACCTAGAGGCTGAGAGAGTGAGACTTGCTTAAGGTCATTCAGTGAGTTTTCATAGCTGAGTGGGGTTTCAAACACTGGTCTCCATAATCATAGTTCAACACTCAAACCATTACAATATTTGTACTTTAAAAAGGCAAAGATTTCCCTTTGACATGAATGTCTAGTCATAACCGACTGTAGGGGGCAGTGCTCATCTCTGTTACTAAGCCAAAGAGCCAACATTGTCTGGAGATGACTCCATGATCATATGGCCAGCATGACTGCACCAAATGCTGTTACCTTCTCAGCGAAGTGGTACCCATCTACAGTGCGCCCGTGCCATACGCGGGTGCGCCATACATGGTCTTGACCGTACGCACTCAAGCCACAGGGAGCGCGCGGGGCGGAAGGGGCAGCACGTCCCATTCAATTGAATGGGGGTGCGTGCCCGTGGCGCCCTGCGCACCACCGCTCACGAGCCCGGGGCTTACGCGGTGGGATCCGGAACGGATCCCCTGCGTAAGGAGAGGGCCAACTGTATTTCCTTGCACTTTTACATGCTTTCGAACTGCTAGGTTGGCTGAAGCTGGGACTAGTGACGGGAGCTCACCCCATCACATGGCACTTGGGCTTCGAACTGCCAACCTTCCAATTTTACAATCATCAAAATTGGTGTCTTAACCACTAAGCCACTTTACATCACCTTTAAGAAGGCTTTAAAAACTCATTTTAATGTTTAAAATATTTTCCCAAGTAGTGTTCAGCTATCAAAATCTTCAAATATTGCTTAATTTCATCCACTAGAGGACAGCTATGCTTGTTTACATATGCTAGTATTCAACAGCTTTATTATTTCCAAACCACTTTGTGAGGGTTATACCACTGAAATGTCAGATATAAATGTATGAAAAGCATGTATAATGCATACATGATGTCTCCCAGGATTCACTGGCTCTCTAGGAACAAATTACATTTTGAGTATTTTCTACAAAGAAATCAATTCTTACAATCCAACAGAAAAACACTCCCCTAAATAGTAACATTTTCCTACATCACTGGTGAGACCAGGCCAATTCTAGATATGCCAACACAGACAAAAGGAAGAAGCTGTCCAAAGAAAACACTGGTGGCATTCTGGGTGTGATTTTATGTTCTGGAAGCATTGGTTCATTTAGACTAGGGATGAGTCAAATTTCCATAAAATTAAAGTTTCAACTCAAAATCTGCTATTTCAATAACACCCAAGCACTTCTTGAATTTGCATGGAGGTTCAAGAGGATGCCTAGTCATAGACTATGAGTGTGACAATGACTAAGCAGCAGGGCATGTGAGAAGGATGGATGTGGTTGGTCTTTTGTTGACATATTTCAGATACATCAATTCCTGCAGAGGTAGCAGAAGCAAAGACAACAGATGGGCTAAGGATGAATAGAGCATCTGTTCTCCTACTTTGGAAGCTTGAACCACATCTCATGGTTGTCTGCTTGAGAGCAGTAAGCCTTCTGTGCCATCTGCTCTTCCATTCCTGGAATAAAGAAATTTTTAAACTGTGCTGATACTGTTTTCTCCTCATACAATGAGAACTACAGGAGACATACAGCTTCTTAAAACACCTGAAGCGTCAGCTATTCATAACCAGCACAACCAGCATGTTGACAGTAGTTTTACTCTAATGACTTAAGCCATGCTAGGACTCAGCCCCAGAGTTTCCTTCTAGTACTATCTATAACTGTAGAGTGTGTAAGTGCTGTGAGTATATACAGAGGCAATGAGGCATAACACTGTTATCACAATCAGCATGCATGCTTCAGGGCTGAGCAGGAGCATGTAACACGAGGCCTGTGCCCCATTCCTTAGGTGTGCAGCAAACACATTTTGAACATTGCTGCTACATAGTAGGAAGATGTCCCTATCTGCACTTTTGCCTCAAGGCAGGCATCGTCACATCTCTTTTAAAAACTTTTAAAAACTGGCGACACAAGTAGTATAAAAAAGAAGTGGCTGCAATCACGGGATTCAGTGTCTTGTCTGCCGTGTACTTGATGACAGATATTTGGACCAGCTGTCCCTAAGGTCTATCAATAATTTCATCAAGGTCCTCAGTCAACCCTGGTTTTAGGTTTCCATCTTAATGCATTCGCAGAGGTTTAGGCATGTAATTTAGGAAAAGCCAATCCTGAAACGGCAGGTTTGGCTTACTTTGGAATTGAAGGGCACATGCTATGAGTAATTCTCCACCCAAAACTGAGAATCATCCACTTACTATCCCTAATTAACCCAGTACCACTAAGTGCCAATTATGAGAAGACAACAGCTTTTAACTGCTGAGCTCAAATCAACAGAGCTGCTCTTTTCTTTTTTTCATTTCACCATATGCCACATCTTGCAGTTTAATCTTAACTTGCAATTTTCTTGCTGATGCACAAGACATCTGAGCTTCCAATAACTACAGGTACTGTGAATCTACAATTGTAGGAACAATCGATTTGTGTATTTTAAACATTTAGATGCAATTCCTGGCCATAGAAGAAAAAGAAAGAGTCATTGTCAGATCATGGCGCACTTTGAATTCTACCATTGCTACTGGAAACCCCCAAGTCTTCCTAGAGGGCATTAGTAAGATTCAGATATGAGTTAGTATAATTAACATTTTAGTGATAACATTTCAAAATTCCACATAGGTCAGTGGCTAGACTCAAGGATCAACATTTTTAGACTCATGTCAAACCCTTGTATTTCTCCCTTTTTTGGAGTTTCAGATCAGTTAGGATAAGACTGATAAGCCTTTGAATATCAATTTCTTATCTTGAGAGTAAGGAACCTTTTAAAAGATAAATTCTACCTTCTTGTTAGGTAGGATACAAGCAGCTGTCTATTTAACAAATAGGTCACTACATAGTGATCCCATTCAAAAAATAACTTAAATTGACAAATTCAAAGCCCTGCTAGGAAATATCATCCAATCCTCAAGTATCCTCACTTCCAGACACAAAGGCCTGTTACAGACAGCCAAAATAAAGCTGCTTCGAGTCACATTGGAAGTATGGTGTTTCAATGATACATGCATCCTAAGAGTCCAGAAGCCACACTAAAGCCATGCTCCAGTCCTAAGGACTGGCGTGCAGCTTTCGTGCAGCTTCCATCATTGAAACACCATACCTCCAATGTGACTCGAAGCAGCTTTATTTTGGCTGTCTGTATAGGGCCAAAGACTATAACAGAACCACTTGCTTGACCCTTGAAAACAAGGTTTTGCAATGAGTCCAAATTCAGTCACAGAACCAGGTGTCGCTAAAGTGGTAAAATTTCCAGAAATTTTGAAGCATTGTAGGGGGGAGGTTTTTTGAGTTTTATTGGGGGAGGGGAATGGAAATCTTTGGGAATTAGAAAACTGGTGTGGTGTAGTGATCTAAGTATGGACTAGGCCTCTAGAGAGAAGGTTTCAGTCCCAGCTGAGCCATAGGAACCCACAGGGTGACCTTGGGCAAGTCAGATTCTCTCTGTCTGGGTTAATTTAAACTGACCTGGGGAGGGAGAATGCAAAGTTCTTAGTAATGCTGGAAGTTCCCTGGGAATATTTTGGGATGGTGAAAACACCATGTAGATCTCCAGAATAAAATTGGTTTGTACAGGCAGAAAATCTGGGACGTTCAGAGACTTTTTTCTTGTTCCCATAAAAAGAAACAGGAAAAAGAAACTGTACTAGGAATTGCAATGATCTGATATTTTATATAAGAGTGTTCCTCTTACATAGTTTCACTTCAACTTAAACATTTTATTTATCATTTTTTTATTGATTTTTTTCATTTCTTTACAAACACCAAACCATCGTAACATAACAACATTACACCATAAAAGAACATTAGACATTTAACCCAAAAACAACAATTCCCTCTACCCCTGACATAACTAAAATTACATATAACATACATACATTACATATTATTATTTATCATTCTAAAAGAAAATATTCCATAAATATGGTGGGGGAATGTTCATGGACAAACTGTTGTTCTTTCTCATTTATCCAGGTTTTTTTTCCCCTGGGCCTTCGTTTCTTTAGGAGTCCCAGAAAAAATTCTATTCAGTCTAGGAACCATGCTAGTTAATTTTATTTAAATTCATCCCAAGCATACCTTAAAATGCCTGCTTTGCATTCTTCGCTTGTGTCCTGTACCAGCTCCTCAAATCCAATCTACTATCCAACGTGATCACAGAACCTAACATACAATCTCTTTTATGTGGACCTGTGATTTTCCTGAGGTTCACCTGGCACACTGTCTATGGCTTTGGATTTACTTCTAGTGTTACTGTTCCCAAGACTGAACCTTTATTGATTGATTGATTGAATATCAGTGTTTTCCCCAAAAGTCACACTTATTTTGAGGCTCAGATGTGGTGTTAAGTTGCAGCATTATATCTACAGTAAATAATACAATAAACAAAGCATAAAATGGGAACGAATACAGTTATGCTCTAGAAGTACTGCTGGACAGTAGCCATATATGTCTGCCTACAAAGACAAGTCAAACAGTAGCTGCCTCCACAATCCCTTACTGAGCATGCATGAACATCAAAACAAAGGGGAAAGGGGAAAGCAGATAACTCCTACTGAATGTTTAAAAAGTGTAAATCTAGATGTTTGGCCATCAAAATCAAAATGAGAAAAGTGGAGAGTGGTGAAAGAAAAAGTCATCCCTGGATGCATTTTGGAAGAAGTCTTCAAGTAGTCACTAGAAGATTAAAAATGTTTTTGTTTACTTATATTGGCTTAGGGAGCCCTGGTGGTGCAGTGGTTAAATGCCTGTGCTTCAGCCACTCACTCACAAGCCACGAGGTTGTGAGTTCGATTCCAGTCACGAACTCCAGGATCAACTCAGCCTGGCATGCTTTTGGGGTCAACGAGTACCCAGCTTGTTGGGGGCAATTAGCTTACACATGGTAAGTCACTTAGGGAGTTCTTAAGCGCACTGATAAATGATATAGAAATGTACTTGCTATTGCAAGATTTCCCCAACCTATTTGTTTCATTTCACATGTGCATATTATTAACTTTGAATAAAATGTTTGCTAAAACATGTTGAAGTGCTCTTCTTTTTTGTGGTGTTAGAATTTATCCTTATGCTTTCAATATTATTTCTCCCTACGATGCCAAATTTTCTGTCAAAGAATTAATGCCCAGGAAAACATGTACTTTGTTAACTGAGGTATGCCAGTCCAATGCTAATGACATGCATGAACCAATAGTTACTTTCTGCTAAAAATAAAAACATGCTCTTAATGCTTAAGCTTTGTCTATGCTGGTGAGTTAATTCCCCCTCTGTAACTGCCACACTGCACAAGCAAGATACACCAGAATGTCTCTGGTACATTTCTTAGTACTTCACTTTATTTCACTTTACTTACTTTCTTAGTACTGTCACTTCTACAGACATGGTACTATCTACATATGTGATCAAAGACAGGGGCAATAATTTCAGTAACAGGGTTGAGCATTTGATCCCCACAGTCCTAAATGCATTAAGTACTGTAATATCATATTACTTCCGCACTGTGCCAGGTGACTTACAAATCAACACTAATTCTCCATTCACTTGTTGTTGATACTTGCCATCAAACTGACCTTGACTTACGGCAACTCTATGAATGAGAGACTTCCAAGACCCCTGGTCATCAACAGATCCTGCAAGCTCATGGCTGTAGCTTCCTTGGACAAATCTATCTACTTGTAATGGGAACTTCCTCTTTTTCTGTCACCTTTTACCTTAAAAAGCATGATCGTATTTTCCAGTGTTGTATGTCATCTCTTGATATATACAAAGTACTTACAAAAAAGCACATCCTAGTTTAATATCAGTTATCTAGGTACAGTTAGCCCTCCGTATCCATGGATTTTTTTATCCATAGATTCAACCATCCACGGCCTGAAAAGATTACTATATATATATATATATATTCCAAAAGCAAACCTTGATTTTGTATTTTATATAAGGGACATCCTTTTTATTATCCATTGTACTTAATGGGACTTATGCATCCATGGATTTTGGTATCCAGAGCAAGTCCTGGAACCAAACCCCAGCAGATACCAAGGGCCTGCTGTATACAATATTCTTGTAATTATTTACAATTATCTTTCAGATCTGACATTACACATCTCACAAATGTGGAGTTCTTGTTTGTCAGTCCATGATAATAGAGGATTCTGCTGTTCAAAACAGGGTAAATGCTGTTCTCACAGTGTTGTTTACCTCTAACATCAATCCAGCAACAGATGCAAAAGAACTTTCTGCCCAAGTTAGAGGCTGCTTTGCTGCGAGGCAGATATAAACTGTTACAAGCTGGTAATAATTCTTTTCACTACTCCTGGCAGCAATAAACAGATATATATAATCAAATGTTGGAGAGAGGCAGTATGAAGCTTTTTGAAAAAATACACATTTGTTTAAGAAATTCAAAGGACTGGGACTTTGTGGGGAACTGTACTATTCCGGTTGTTAAAAAAACTTCATGGGTACTTTTGCATTTCAACAGAGCACAGGAATGAACAGCCTGCAAATGTAATGGAACACAACCTGTCAATCTGCCCGGTGGTAGAATGCAATACCTCATAGTAGTAGAAATGTTCCCAAGAGAAATGGGAGCCGAACATCATGTAATAAATTAGTAATGAAAATAGAAGGATGCCCCTAAACCATTAACTGTGACACAACAGCAGTACCACACAGACATAATTCACGCATACCAGGCAAGTCTAGAAGAAAAGCAGAATTGTTTCTAATAAAACTAATTTGATTCTACAGTCAGAAAGAATGGGTCATCATATCAGAAACTATCCTCTCACTACTGTTCTCCATTTGCCTTCATTTTGGACAAGCATTTGCTAAACAGAGGCTCAATTCCTTCGCATTACAGATGTGGTCACTTTCAAGTTAGCACTCTAAGATATAAGAATTAGGGAGACCTTCACTGCCACTGCTGATGTTTTCATTTTGCTGAATATCAACAGAGCACAGAAATCCTTAGCATTTAGTGCTTAACAAAACAACCTGCATGAAGTTCTCTCTACCACAAGCCATATTAATCCCTGCCATGCCAGTGCCTTTATACAAGTGGGATAGAAAAGCAGCCAAAATGAAGTGGAGTAATCCAGCTATCTGGGTGCCAGATCATCTTTGCTTAGGGCAAAGTTTCAAATGTAAACCCAACAGAGAGCAAAGAGAGTTACGTTACCTTACGATTTCCTAAAGAGGTTCTCTGTGGCCTTCAGCACTTGTGAAATCATATCCTATTCACAGGCAACTCATCCTTGGATGGGAGACAGAGTGATCTCTCTTCTGCTGGGAGATCAAGTAAGCACTATAATAAGCAGCTTTCACAGCAACCCGGCACTTGGGTTTTCAGAAGGAAGTTGTGTGAAGGCCACTTCCTGTTTGCAAAGCTCTCTGGCAGCTGTAGTCATGTTTATATATCATCACACAGAGTGCTGAAATTTCAAAAAAGTGCTTAGGAAAGATACAAGACACCTGCTACATTAACATCATCAGAAGGAACAGGATGGAGTACTCATGGATCCACAACTTTATTACATACATGCAGCAATGGTTGGATCAAAGATACACTTAGGCTGCATCCATATTGCAGAAATAATCCAGTTTGACACCACTTTAACTGCCATGGTTTCATGCTATGGAATTCTGGGAATTATGGTTTGTTGGAGCCCCCTAGCGGAGCTCTGCCTGAAGAGGAAAAAAAAAATATGGGTAGCACTCTTCTTGGAAGGAGCAACCTGCATTCATGACAAATACAGGAACATCTCAGATAACAAAGCCTCTAACAGTGAGATTTCTTTTTACAAAGTCTTGCAGAGTTCCCTTTTTCCTCCTCATCTTCTATCTAGCTTCAAGGGTGTTTATTTTATCAGCATTGACAATAGAGGATGATGAAGGAGGCCTGTTTTTCTATACTTAGTCAAATGGTATCATCAGTGGGTTCAGCAGCCACAGGATTACTACGAGTCAAAATTGATCAGATCTTGACATGATTGCTTCACCAATAGTGACAAAATGGTAGGTGGCACCTCATTAGTTTTAAAACTTTCCCCTCAGCTTGCATGGCTATTTTTCCTCTGCTTCTTTTCCCTTCTAGTCTCTTCTTTTTTCTCTGCACTCAGGGCCAGCCCCAAACATTTTGCTGCCTATAAATGGTACCTAATTCCAGTTTCACGGTACTAAGCACAACCAAGTTTTTTGTTTTTACCCTGGAGGCAGAATATTCCAGCAGCACCTTCCTGGCAATAAAATTACAGCCATAGATCAAGCAGTTAACAACTGGCTGCCTTTTCTTGATACAAACAATTGCTTAATAATAATAATAATAATAATAATAATATATTTGTATACCGCCCTGTGGCGAACCAATCCGGGCGGTTGACAACAGTAAATATAACAAGAGTAAAATATAAAATTAAAAACATTATAATCCCTCCCCTCCTTAAGAAAGAATTAAAAAATATGACAGATTAAAAACACAATATCAAAACATAAAACATAATTAAAACAAACTAAAAACCCTGGTGTCCTTCTGGAGATCCTCAACCATCACTAAAGATGGGGCCACGAGAGGAAAGTGGGGATCAGAGAGCCCGGGCCGGGATGGTTAATCTGGAAAGGCCTGCCGGAAGAGATCCGTCTTGACCGCTTTTTTAAAGCTGTCTAATGATGTTATCTGACGGATCTCATCCGGCAGGTCGTTCCAGAGTTTGGGGGCGACAGCAGAAAACGCCCTCTGGGAGGTCGCCGCAAGCCTAGATTTTAGAGGCTGCAGTAAGTTCCTCCCAGAGGACCGGAGAGCGCGGGGAGGATTGTACGGGAGGAGGCGGTCCCTGAGATAGCTTGGGGCTTTAAAGGTAATAACCAATACCTTGTACCGGGCCCGGAAGCTAATAGGCAGCCAGTGGAGGGACCTCAGAACCAGAGTAATGTGGTCCCTCCTAGATGTACCAGAAACAAGCCTGGCCGCCATATTTTGTACCAGCTGAAGCTTCCAAACCAAGCACAAGGGTAGCCCCAAGTAGAGTGCATTACAGAAGTCCAGGCGTGAGGTTACCAGTGTGTGCACAACAGTTTCGAGATCCCTTACTTCCAGAAAAGGGTGCAGCTGGCGTATCAGCCGAAGCTGATAGCAGGCGCTCCTGACCATCGCATTTACCTGATTTGTCATCAGGAGCGATGAGTCAAGGAGCACCCCCAGACTGCGAACACAGTCACTGGAGGAGAGTGGGACCCCATCCAGGACTGGAGGTTGTAACCCAATTCTTGGTTTCGGGGCCGCTACCATGAGCACCTCCGTCTTATCTGGATTCAGTTTCAATCTGTTTTTCCTCATCCAGCCCATTACCGCTTGAAGACATTCATTGAGAGAAGAGATGCCATTGGAATTCGAGGCCGACAAACGAGACATGGAGAAATAGATTTGGGTGTCATCAGCGTACTGATAACACCCAGCACCATAACTCCGTATTATCTCACCCAGCGGCTTCATATAGATGTTGAATAACATCGGGGACAGAGTAGCCCCCTGAGGAACCCCACAAATGAGGTTCCTCTTACTGGAGCTACAGTCCCCGAGCAGCACCCTCTGGGACCGACCCGAGAGGAAGGACCGGAAACACTGCAAAGCAGTGCCCCCGATACCTAACCCCCTCAGGCGGTCCAAGAGGGTGCCATGATCTATAGTATCGAAAGCCGCTGAGAGGTCTAGGAGCACCAACAGGGTCACACTACCCCTGTCTATGCTCAGACGCAGATCGTCGGTCAAGGCAACCATGGCAGTCTCAACCCCAAAGCCTGTCCTAAACCCGGTTTGAAATGGGTCTAGATAATCGGCTTCATCCAAGACAGCTTGGAGCTTGATTCAACTGCCCTTCATGTTACACCCAATCCATCCAGCAAATGCCCCTTTTGCAGCAGGATCTCACTGCAACATTAGGGCCTCACATCACATATATCATTAATATGCTGGAAATAATTAAACTACCCTTTGTACAAAGAGGACTTGTGACACATGTGATGACAATGTTAAGCACTCAAGACGACAGTCTGCCCTGTAAGGCCACATATCCAGGAGCCTAGTCAGAATCACATACGCCTAAGATTAGATCTTAGCATATTAGGTTTTTTTTTAAGTTATTTTATCAGCAGCTGTTTTTTTTTTTTTCTGAAAAAGATCTGTTTTCCAGGAATTATCTCATTCGTCTTGATCTTGGTTTGTTCTATGGTGAGTAACATATTACTATTATGTTACATTTGCATTACTTTTTTCATTTTTAAAAATCAAATTTTAAAACAGGGTTTCCTAACCTGGCATGCCCACACCCCAGGAGGTGCGAGATGGAATTTCAAGGGGTGCGACAAAGAGTGGCTTGTGTCCTTGAGTGACAACTCACAAGTAATCACTCATTTTTCTGAATAAATGAGAATCTAATTGCTCAATTTGATTTGCGTTTTATGCACTGAGGGGCTCTACATTTTGCCCCTTTTTGTGCTGGATCAGAGCCATGGCAACCACACACCGCGGTCCCAATCTGGCCTTTTCAGGGTGCAAAAAGGAGCCACAAAAAGCAGCTTTTTTCGTGCCCTGGAAAGGGCACCATAGCTGCATTGCCACGACTTGGCAGTGCTACTTCGGCGCTGTGTCGTATGGACACAGCACCGGAGGAGTGCCATGATGCCATGCACCATGTGGAGCAGCACATGGTGTCATGGCGCCCTGGGGACAGAGTCATCTGGACTAAAAAGGGTCTAACTTCCCCAAAGTAAAATTTCAGAAACAAAGCCTTTATGGTACAAAAAAGTTAAGTTCATTATTTTTAAGATGGTTGAAATAGTTACATTTAAAAATGTAACATCCAAATTCTGCCACAATGGAAGCCAGCTTCTGTGATATGTTGTCCAGTCACGCTCACACATTACACCAGTGCTCTAAATAGGAGCACTACTGGTTCTGATTATGGCAAAGGGGTTCATAAGTGCACTCTGTAATGTACATTGTTAATCTGAATTATTCAACAGCACCATTGTGTGGCCATTTAATTGAAACAGCAATGAGCATTGTTGCTTGCCCCACATTGACAGAGAGTGGGTTGACTAAAATGTATGCAAATAAATTTGAGCTCTATAGGGAAATGTACAGCTTATAAAAGCAAAGAATAAGTGAATAGCAGGTAGGTAAATACAAAAGGGCATAATAGAAAATTATATAGCTTCTCTGAGAGCCACAGCTGGAGGGTGGGATATAACTGTTTTAAATTAGTAATTAACAAAATATGGGAGATTAAAGTAGAACAGCTTATGCAGGTACACCTATAGCATGTTGGAAGAATTGAAGCATTGTAACTATTTACAAAGATAATACCCTTATTCCACATTTATAATGGCACAATGTGTAATCCCCTCCTAAGCAGACAATACAGGTATGCTACAGTTAACAAAGCACATGTGTTCCCAGGCATTACTTATTTAATTAAAGCAAAAGTTGATACTAGAAAAAACATGGAAAGCACAGGGATAGGTTGCAACACCACAAAAAAAAGGACTTTATTCAAAACTAACAAGACTAACATGCACATGTAACTTGAAAACAACTACATAAGCCTTGCATGAGTGAACAAAAACATTTTGAATCTTCCACTGACCACTTGAATAGCAAGTACATTTCTATACTGCTTATCAGTGCACTTAAGCACTCCCTAAGTGGTTTACAAAGTGTAAGCTAATTATCCCAACAATCTGGGTACTCATTTTAGTGATCTTGGAAGAATGCAAGCCTGAAGAATGCTGGTATTGAACTCGCAACCTTATGGTTTTGAGTACAGGCATTTAACCACTGCGCCACTAGGGCTCCTTGAAGGTTGAAGGTTTCTTCCAAAATACATCCAGGGATGATTTTTGGTTTCACCAGATGCCACTTTTCTCATTTCCATTTTGATGGTCTCTACCATTAAAAAAACTACAAAAGTAATTATACCACCTTTGTGTTCAGACTCTCAAGAATCTGAGGCCTTGATTGATTGATTGATTGATTGATTGATTGATTGATTTTTAAACCCTATTCCCTATTAGTACTGATGCAAATCTCATTTTTAAAAAATCTCAAAAACTGTGTAAGAAATAATTTAAGAAACTAATAAGAAAAAAATATTTCCAGTGTTAATCATTTTTTTACAAAAGCAGTTTTACTAATCATTTTAAAAAGTGTGAATTTTAAACCAAGCTAATATAAATCAACATGTTCACCTATACAACCATTTAAAACAGATTCCATGAAGCCATAAAACACATACTGCGTTAGAATATGGTCATTTATGGCATAAATCAACAATCTGAAGTCCTATTAATTTCAAAAGAAAAGATTAATCCCATTTCTTCACTCCCTTGCAGATATCAAAGATGATAAATATGTTAATGTTTGTCTGCATTGTGCCCTTATGTCCCATCCCATGAAGAAATAATTTTTGTTACTATCTTTTAGACATCAAGCCAATTCATCCCATCTGTGTGCAACCCAACTAGGGATGCCATATCCCGCCTGTAGATGGGGAAATCCCGCTTTGGGCGGTGCCGTCCCAGTCCCAGTCTGGTTTGGTGCCAAAACCAGGACGGCACCACCCGCAGCCACCTCCGCCCCCGTGTGCGCCGCAGGGTCCTCCAAGGCCTCCGCAAGGCCGGGGAGGAGGAGGAGGCCGCTTGGCACTGCGGCGATTGCCGTAATTCCAAGTGGCCCCTGCGCCCTTCCCGGCCTGGGAGCAGGCCTAGGCTTCCTCCCAAGCCGGGAGGAGGAGAAGGCCACTTGGAACCGCGGCAATCGCCGCGATTCCAAGCGGCCCCCGCACCCTTCCTGGCCTAGGAGCAGGCCTAGGCTTCCTCCCAAGCTGGGAGGAGGAGGAGGAAGAGGAGGACAAGGTTTTAAAATGTAGGACCTTTTTTTTAAATTTCCTAGCCAGGAAATTTTTTAAAAAAAAACTCCTACATTTTCAAACCTTGTCCTACATTTGTCCTAGTTTGGAGGTCCTCAATTATGGCAACCCTAAACCCAACCCAAGTTTACTCAAGATCAAGAGGAATTGTGAGACTTGGAGCAGGAAAACTATCCTTGATATTTTAAAATGAGGTTGATTTATCAAACTTTTATGATGGCATTATAGGACATGCAAGTTAGGATCTTAGGAAAGTCACTATTAAGTTACTAAGGCAAGAGCTGTACTGTGATCTATAATTCTGGCCACCATTATGTTGTATTCTCCTCTGCAAATATTATTTGCTACTTCTGGAAAATCTTGGGCATTCAGTTGACGAGGAAATGTTATTTGGTTCTTGCACTGCGGGCCAAATATAAACCCATTACTTGCACAACTGCAACCATTTATCTCTAAATAGATAAATCTGGAATGTCATGGGCATATAGATTGCAATTTATAAAGGTTATGGACTGCTCCCCTAATGGATAAAATTTCTTCATTGTATCCAGTGTCTTCATACTTATCGTGACCAATTAGAGACCCCAGAAAAATAATTTTAAATCCCTTTTTCCTAATACAAACAACTTGCCTTGCTTTAAAGCATTCCAGTCCATCCTGCTTTAGAGAGGCAGTGTGGTACAGTGGTTTGAGCACTGCACAATGACTCTGGAGACCAGAGCTCGAATCCCTGCTCGGCCATAGAAACGTACTGGGTGGCCTTGGGCAAATCACAGTTTCTCAGCCTCAGAGGGGGTCAAAGGCAACCTCCTTCTGAAAAAAATCTTGTCAAGAGAATCCCACAATAGGGCCTCCCTAGAGTTGCTGTAAGTTGAAAATGACAGGAAGACACAAAACAACAACGTTCTGTTTCTCCTATAGGAGTTGCAGCTTTCTTTTTGAGAGCCAGCATGGCATAATAGTTTTGGTGTTGTTGTTGTTATTGTTATTATTTACTTCTTCCCGCCTTTCTCCCAATATGTTGGACTAGGACCCTGAAGACCAGGGTTCAAATCCCTGCTAGGTCATGAAAACCCATTGGGTGACCTTGAGCAAGGTGCAATCTCTCAGCCTCAGAGAAAGGCAAAGGGAAATTCCCCTCTGAACAAATCTTACTAAGAAAATCCCAAATTAGATTTGCCTTAGGGTCACCATAAGTCAGAAACGACTTGAAGGCACACAACAACCCTACTTTGCTTTTTAAAATAAAAAGACATGATAATTAATGCAAATCTGGCAGAAATAACACTTACTAGTCACATCACCATCCTGCAAGTATATCTATACTGATCCACCTGTTTGGGGCTCATATATGCAACATTTGAAGTGAAGTATCAGCATGTATCAGAGTGTCATACTTCCCTGGCTGCCATATGTCATGATGATTATGAGAGGCAGAGGCAAAGGCTGCGACATCTGTGCTTAACATACATTACCATATACAGCACCATCTGCTGCTGCTCAAATATTATCCCCCAAATCCATGTGAACTTTCAGTGAAACAAGAGAAAGCAGTGGAAGAGGGGAAGGTTTCAAAATCTGTTTCTCTAAATACTTTACAGTTTTCTCTATACATACTTTATTCAAAAAAATAACCAAAAGCCACACACATACTCTTGCACAACTTTGGATTTCCTTTCTCAATCCTGATACATTTGAACGTTTTGCTACTGAAAGGGTTGCCGCTGCGCTTCTTGCCAAGAAGTGCAGCAGGAAACTGCAGAAACAATAGCAAGAAGCCACATTACTATGGAAACCACCCAGCCTTTACCTGCTCAGTCTTTGCTTTCTTTAAAAATAATAGTACCTTTATACCACTTTAGCTGCTGTGGTTACATCCTCTGGAATCCTGGGATTTGTAGTTTTGTGAGGTAGTTTAAAATTCTAAGCACTCTTGTGCCCTACCAAATTACAAGTCCCAAGATTCCACAGGATGCAACCTTGGCAGTTAAAGTGCTATCTAAGTGCATTAACTGTGTAGCAAAAGAGACTAAAAACAAACAGTGAATTCTTGCCTGCAAGATCCCCTTCCCCACTTTGAATTGTTTATCAAGGTTATAGTTAGTACTGTTCAAGCAGGCATCACCACAAGTCATCCAGTCCATGAAGGAGTCCATTTGAACATATTTATCAGCTTGTACAACTGGTGGTATTTCTAAGGGGGCATAAATAAAAGAAACATTGTGTATCAGGTAGGCGGGTTACACACCGCCATTAAAGTACAGAGTCAGTCCGTACTAGGGTTAGAAAGGTGCGGTGCTTCCGCACCCCCCTAACCCTAGTACGGACTGAGTCCGTACAAAATGGCGGCCCCCCTTCCACATGGGGGCCGCCATGACGACATCACGACCGCTCTGCCTCTATACGGGGCGGCGCGGACGTGATGTCGTCGGTCCACACCAGGGCGCTTAGTGCGCCCTTTCCACAGACCAGGAAGGAGCTCTGTTTCGGAGCTCCTTCCTGGTTTGTGGCACCGCTTTGCCTCGCTGGGCGCAGCCTTCAGACGGCTGCGCCCAGCGAAGCAACGGAGAAAGGGGCCAAGCGGCCCCTTTCTCCTTTTCCCTGCTGCCATGGGGTGTCCTTGGGGCTTGAAGCCCCAAGGACACCCCTTTTCAGGCTGCGGGGAAGTGGCATTTTGCCGCTTCCCCGCAGCCTGAAAAGCGGCAGATCGGGGCCTCACCAGCTGCCGTTCTGGCAGCTGAGGCCCCGATACACTGGGGAAAGGGGTGGGTGCAGCCCGCCCCAAATGGGCAGTCTGTAACCCGCCGTAGTTTCTATCAAAATCTTTGATAACCATAAGTAATAAACGGTATATACAAATGTTCTTTTTCTCTTTATTTCTATCTCTTGCTCTGTATAATATTATCCCCATCATGCTTTACATAAGTGAAGGGGTTCACATGACTACCGGAGACTTATGCTTAGTCCTCCATCCTCAGAACAGGTAGAAAAGCATAAGCCAGGTGAATCATTTCATAGTATCATAGAATTAAAAGAGACTTCAAGGACTATCAAGTCCAACCGCTTGGAGAGATTATCACAGCATACCTTTCTTAGATGAAAACTGTGGAGATGATCACACTGGGGTCAATTCCAGAACCATCCCACAATTATCTCATTATTGGCAATGAACGGGACAATAGTGCTATGAGAACATATTTTTCTCAGTTTTCTTAGTTTTGCAATCGTGCTATAACAACGAACCAATAATAATGCAATGGTACGTTTCTGTTCCACAACTTTCGCTTCCCAGATCGTTTATATGAAGTTCTGCATGTGCAAAAAAGATGCAATTGTATCAGGCCCAAACAGAAAGGCCAAATTAAAGCTGCTTCAAGTCACTTTGGAAGTATGCTGTTTAAATGACACACGCATCTTAATAGGCCAGAAGCTGCACCAAAGCTGTGCTCCAGTCCTTAGGGCTGGAGCATGGCTTTGGCGTGGTTTTCAAACTCTTTGGACACATGCATCATTTAAATAGCATACCTCCAAGTGATTCAAAGCAGCTTTATTTTGACCTGTCTGTTCGGGCCCGTTATTAGCTTCTGCACATTCGCAATAGTGCGAATGAAGTGTTATTGGCAAGCCATTCATGGGGTTTCCCCGATAATAAGATATGACAGGATGATTACTGGTTATTCATGGGAGAAGTACTGGATGAGCATGAAGTCATGCGAAAATCTTCACATGATAACTTCAGGAATATTCTGTTTTTCTCTTGTTTTATAACCCTGTGTAGTAATCTCCTGTGATATTTCAAGCCAAGCAACATTTGAGTGTGGTCAAGATAGAAAAAATTATAAATGAGGAACAACACACAAGCTAGGAGGGGCTGCAGCAATTTGCTTTTTCCTGAGCCTACAATGAAGGGCAAGATTCCCACCCTCACTTCTCACTGAGCTAACTGAGTGCAAACTACTTTTGCACTTTGAAATGAATTTGCACCAAATGAAGTAAGCCAAGGACAAAGCAAGAAAGTGGGAGGTGAAGATAGAAACTGGGACATTTTAAAAGCAGCTGAAAAAGTGGGACAATGGAAGATTAACTGGAACTGTCCCAGCCAAATTGAGACAGTTGGAGGGTATGCCACAGCTTTACTATTTGACCAACTAGACCAGATTCCTGGCTCTGAGTCTGATGATCAGAGTCTCTGCACCTAACAAGCAAGAGCCCACTGTAATAGCTGTTATAGGGACAAGGCTTGTAGAAATGGGACCCAAACCCTAATGGATGGCATATCCATATAGATTCAAGGAACTGTGCTGTTATTTTTAAAAACATAAAACAAAAATAGGCCAAAGTTTTAAAGGGTGCTGCATTTTTAATTTTTTAATAGTGTTTATAATATTGCACATGTTATGCTTGTGGTACTCAGAAAGCTGAGTTTTCATAAATATATTAAACAAACAAACAAATAAATAAAATTGTGTATCTGTGTCCCCTGCTACTGTGGTTACTGAGCAAGACCTTACAAATGCTACAGCCTTCTCACAGGTTTTCTACTCAGGCAAACTCTATGTGCCTAACTTCATGCATTACAACAGAGGTGTTGGATGGATGGATGGACTGACTGACTGATTAAATTTTTTCTGTCCTGCCCTCTGTAATGAGATCTCAAGCTAGCATACAATTACAGTGTGCCTGCGTCATAGGCGGGTGCGCTTTATCCGTCTCAGGATATGCTGAAAGCCACGTGGGGAGAAGGGGCGGCACGGCCCATAGGGAATAATGAGGGGCGTGCCTATGGCACGCACGCACCGCTGCACCGCCACATGCACAAGCCCCATTCATTTAAATCAGGCTCAAACATAGGCAGAATTTGCTTTACGCGAGGGAGTCCGGAACATAAAGAAAGGGCATATTGTAATATTAACAGTTTAAAACAATTCCAGATAAAAACAATAGAGTAGTTTATTTATGGTAAAAGCATATTCAACAAATCACCAAGTTAAAAAGCAAAGAGGCTAAATCAGTAAAAAGTATGTTCACGTACACTGTAAACAAGATTGCTCACTGTTTCATCTCCACTCAATCGGCAGGGGAAGGGGAGGCATAAGAAGAAGTCCTAAAAGGTTGCAGCACCAGAAAGAATATATGACTGAAACCATCTTGAGATGGGATAGACAGACAATTGTCCATTGTTAAGAACACTGACTCACACTGAGGTTAAACACCTGCTTCAGCTATCAAGATAGTGCTCTTGCACACACAGCTTGACAAGCTGATATACAGCCTGTTGGATCAAGGTAGTTTAAATAGCAAAATATGAAAACAAGTTAGATATTATCTAAATTCAATCTCTTGTTATCATCAGTGCAAACAGAGGGGATAAAGGGCTGCACTATGATCAATACCTGGGAATAAGAAGACAAAGAGGAGGACATATTGCAACCCTCTGGCACTGTGTAATAGTTTTAGTTTAAGAGAACAAAGTTCTGTTTACTCTCCTCACTTTCTCCTCTCCTCCTGGCTGCCCTGCCAATGCACCTCACTCTTGACCTAAAGGGACCTCTACAGAGGCAGGGAGAGAAATTCCTCCTCTGAAACACTCAGCTGCCAGCTGGGATATGGCCAACTGCCCAGCTAGCAAGTGAGTGACTTCACACAATGAATTTACTTCGCTGGACAACTATTTAAGCAGCTTTGCTTCTTAAGAAGGTGTTTCAGATCAAGCCAAACCCTAACCTGTTTTAGCAAGTTTTTGGCCAAGTGCAACCTGCCTAGCTTCCTCCTGTGCTTTCCCCCCACACACACACACACTATAAGGAACACTGCTTAGCACATAAAGAAAGAAATTTCAAACTAAGCATAGAACCATTGCCACCTCCAGCAAAACCACTCACCACTTTGGGTGTCTGCCCTCACTAGAGGATGTCTGGGTGGACCACCACTCTTTTGCTGTGGTGACAGTCAGGGATCCAGCCTTCACCCTGTTGGAGTAAGAGCAACCCCACTCTTCTGAACAGGCAGCTGACAGAAGCAACAATCTGAGTCTGTGAGGCTTTATCCCTGTGGCTTTAGAAGTCGATCTGTTTGCATCTCGGCAGCCAGAGCTCCAAAGCAGCCTAAATGGAGGGAACGGCACAGGAGGCATTGCAGGGCATGAATTATTCATTCCCTTGTTCAGCTGCCAATACATCTACATTCTTCGAGGCCCACATGGCGCTCCACTTTTGTTTTAACAGTAATGGAAGACATCTAGCTTTCCTTTGATGACAAATGCTATGGAGCCTTTGCTCCACTCGAGGACAACAGCAGGCAATCTTTGACCAGAGTAGGGGGACCACCACTCATGTCTGTGTCTTCCACACTGCGCTGTTGGGTCCTGTGTAGCTCACCAGAGACAAGGAAAAAATCTAACCAGAGATTTTGGTGGAAGGACTATATACTGTGGTGCACACAGAGTGGCAGTGTCTTAGACTTTGATCTGTGGTACACCTATTCCAAAAGACTGACCACTACTACCTTGAGATAAACTTCCTCCCTGTTTCCTGCAAAATCCTACAACAGCTAGCAAGGCATCTTTAAAAGAAACTGTTACTGGGTTTCCATTTTCTCATCCAAATGGTTTATGAGTGGAAGCTTCTCTGCAACATAATAATAATAATAAAATAAATAATAAAATCTTTATTTGTATCCCGCCCTTCCAAAAGATCAGGGCGGCTTACAATGGTGCAACGAGTGCAAACAAAATACAGGAGTTAAAAACATGTAAACAACAGTAACAACAGTCTAAAAAATAACAATAAAAGCCCCTTAGCCCAACCTCATGGCCACGGAAGAGGAGGGAGGCCCACAGGATATTTAATCGGGGAATGCCTGCTTGAATAGGAAGGTTTTGAGGTCCTTCCTAAATTGGGCCAGGGTGGTAGATGAGCGGAGCTCGGTGGGCAGCGTGTTCCAAAGGGCTGGGGCAGCTGTGGAAAAGGCCCTTCTCGAAGTGGAAGCTAACCTGGCCCCAGGCACCTTCAGCAATTGCTGCCCGGATGTTCTGAGGGTGCGAGGCGGATTGTACGGGGAGAGGCGGTCTTGGCATGATGATTGAGCTGAAAATGATTTTTATTTATTTATTAACAAACCATATAAAAAGGACGTAATACAAAACATACAAGACAAAACAAAAAAAATACATAAATGATTATAATACTAATAATAATAATAGTTATTTGTATACCGCCTTCTGGCAAACCAATCCAGGTGGTTAACAACAGTAAAATATAAAATATGACAATTAAAAACACTTTATCCCTCCCCCCCTTAAGACAGTATTAAACAGTATAACATATTAAAACACAATATCAATGCATAAAAACAACAATTAAAAACTAAAAACCCTGATATCCCTCTGTTAATCCTCAACCATCACTAAGATGGGGCCACGGGAGGAATGAGGGAATCAGGGAACCTGGACTGGGATGGTTAGTCTGGAAAGGCCTGCCGGAAGAGATCCGTCTTGACCGCTTTTTTAAAGCTGTCTAATGATGTTATCTGACGGATCTCATCTGGCAGGTCGTTCCAGAGTTTGGGGGCGACAGCAGAGAACGCCCTCTGAGAGGTCGCCGCAAGCCTAGATGTTGGAGGCTGTAGTAAGTTCCTCCCAGAGGACCGGAGAGCGCGGGGAGGATTGTACGGGAGGAGGCGGTCCCTGAGATAGCTTGGACCCAAGCCATTTAGGGCTTTAAAGGTGATAACCAACATCTTGTACTGGGCCCAGAAGCTGATAGGCAGCCAGTGGAGGGACCTCAAAACCGGAGTAATTATATGATAATCCACATTAGTTTTCATACACTTCCAACATAACACATGGTACCCCACTTTGATAACACCATTTGTATTCCTCCAAATTGATATTAAATCAATATAAAATGATTTTTAATAAACAGAGTAAACACAGATTACAAATACATTTACAGTCTGAATTAGTGTTCTTGATTCACTGATTAAATTGTGTGCATCTATTTGTCTCCACTGGGTACCCAAAAGGTAAGGCTGGGTATCCATTTTGACACACAATTCCTACTTTTAAAATGCCTTGATAGTTAGGGAAGGCGGACTTATGTGTATCTTGCTTATCAGGGTGAAGGGAGCTAAATGGGAGCTACAGCATAAGGCAAGCATGGGAATCACTGTTTTCTAAATATACTTGGGCCTTGTTGGCTGCCCAAAAGAAAGTGTAGATTATAAGCAATTTGTTAATTGGCCCTTATGTCAGACATAGGAATTGTTCAGCCCTACATCTGGAGATGTTACTGAACTGAGACTCCCAACATTCCTCATCATTGCCTATGCTGGTTATGGCTCCTGGGAGTTGCAGTCCAGCCACATTTATAAGGCTGCACCATTCCCACTTCTGACATAAGGGCCAATCAATAAATCACTTATAATCTACCCTTTCTTTTGGCAGCCAAAAAGGCCCAAGTATATTTAGAAAACAACATTAGGCCAACTAAGCTAGGCTTCCTTGTTAATGTATGAAGGTACTTTAAACATTTTTCAACTAGAGGGAGATGTTAAGGAGCCCTGGTGGCGCAGTGGTTAAATGCAGCCCCTCACAGCCACAAGGTTGTGCATTCAATCCTGCAGGGCTCCAGGGTCGACTCAGCCTTGCATGGGTTGCTAAAATTAGTACCCATCTTGTCGGGGGCAATTAGCTTACACATTGTAAACTGCTTAGGGAGTGCTTAAGTACACTGATAAGCAGTATATAAATGTACTTGCTATTGCTGTTACTATTAACTGGAAGAAAGAGGTATCTCAGTGGTCTGGACAACTGAGCAGCAGTAATACTCCAAAAACAGAATTTTCTGGGAAACAACTGTTGAAAATAAACCAAGCTGGGAAAATGAGGCCACATGAGAAAGATGATTTTGCACTGATACAAGTTTTACATTTGGTGTCAGAGTGAAGTATAAACAAATACTGTTGTGCTGGATTTCTGGAATAAGAATCGCAAGGTCTGATCTTTCCATGAGGCCAGGGAGCAGAAAAGCAGGTAGCACAGCTCTCTGGAGCAACTGCTCTTTTTTCCTAAACTGCTTTGGGTCCCATATTGGGAGAGAAATGAGACAGAAATTAAATAAGTAAATAAAAATTCTACAGGGCATTCCTCACATAGTACATACACTGATGCCAGTCCACAAACATTGGCTGCTGATCCGCAGTGATATTCCAGGAAATAATGCATATGAGATAATTATATCACACAAATATGGCACCAGTCTCTGACACATTGCAGGAAAATGCTGATCCACCACATAAGAGTCTGGGAAGCACTGACCTAAAAAACCTGCCAGAGAGAAGTGTAAGGCAGGTGACTACTCTGAGGGACCTTTCAGCTGCTCTCCAGCTGAATCAAATGTCTCTGCTTCAGTTGACAGGAACAGGCAAGAAGAAGTCATTCATTTTACTGTCCTCTGGCCTTCGGGGAATGGAATCTTTCTGTTTCTAGTTTTATCCCTAAGAGTGACTTGTTTTGAATCTCATTTAACCATTGTCTACTAACCCAACAAAGCAGGCTGAACACAAAGTTATACCTTAATATTAATAGAGAACTTTTAATTCAATTCTCCTCCCAACAAATTATTATTACCAAATAAATGTCAGGGATTTGAAGGGTTAAAACACAGCACACAGGGAAATGCTTGATGTGTGTGTGTTTGACCATGAGCATTTCAGCAGAAGGACAAGGTTGATCAGCACAGCTGATGCTCATTGGCTCAAGGACACTTTAGTGTCTAGGTGCATGTTGCCATGGATGATGAAACCACCTGGCTGGATTGCACAGGGGACACTTGTCATGGTTACACACAGGAACTCACTGGGTTTGGGAGACCACATGGTCTGGAGTCTATATAAACCCAGGGGTTGCAAGGGATAGCTTGTGGATTTGTAGTAGGAGTTGGTTTGGTATGGTTTGGAGTTCTGGAGATCTGTATTTGTATGATAGCACTGTGAATAAAGAGCACTTCGGGAGATTTGGCTTCTCTGGTGTTTTGTCAGTAGAAATCTTGCACCGCTTTACTGAGTGTCCCCGGAGGTTCCTGCATTGCTTCAGTTCCTGGAAGACATCCAGTTGCTGTTATCTCAATTGCTTTTGGAGCCACACTTCTGCTTCTAAAATGGCTAGCTCTGCTACAAAGTTCTGATTTAACCCCAGGACTCGTTTGAGTTGCTGACAGTGGTTGTTGGACCCCAGCAGTTGCTCTGACAATAAAATCATGTTTCAGTAAATTAAACCAGGAATAACTCTTTGTGCTCTACCTAGATTAGAGTGCCTTACATAGTTACACACCCATACACCTACACAGCCACCCACAATGATTCTCTCCCTTAACAAATTTCAGTTTATCATAGGTTGTCTTTGGAAAACTATTTCAATGAGAGGAGGACTTTAATTTATCTATATCAACATTTCTACTCTGGCTGTCCCTATTTGCTGCAACTGAAACAGTGAGCAGCATCAGAATGACACATGACAATAATAACCACTGCAGCATGCCATGCTGGCCATATGCAACTCCTCCTTCTTCAAACAAGGAGAACATAGCCCCCAAACATTTCATTAAGAGCTACCTATCCCAACTCACTTTGAGTCCTGCGAAGCAAAAAGAAACATCTATTGAGTAAGCAGCGTGTCAGCAAATCTGGATGGGCCAGTTCTGTAGGCCTGTCATTAAAATTTGCATTTTAATGCAAATTAACAAAAAACAAATGAGTGCCATTTGAAGTCACTCCTAGGTTTCAGAGCAGGGCACAGAGCTGTTGAATGCATTTGAATAGCTCTGAGAAAGGTGTAGGCAGCCACATTGATAAATAATGCCATGAGCTCAACTGGCAAATAAACATAACTTTTCATCCTATAATCCCAGGGTCTTCCATTCAAACTGGCATTATAAAATATTGAAAAATTAAAGTATTGCAATAAAAATAAATCTGGGAAGTTGAGCACCTCTATAAAAGTAATATCAAAGGGTGGGTTATATCGTACAATGAGCAATGCTCAAGAGATTGTGCCAGCTCTCACTCTGGTTGTCGGAGGTGTTATCCCCCTCCTAAAACATGACAGCAGAGAGACAATGATTATGCCAGAGCTTGCAAATTTTACTTGTGTAAGATTACAGTTCCTAAAATCTCCCAGCCAGCATGGCCACTTGCCAATTTTTTCGAGGTCTGAATTAAGCACTCTCCTTTAGTTGAATTATTTTCTATTGTCACAAAGTCTCATTAAACATTTACTCTGATGATCAGAGGTCTGAACAGCCACAGCATATCATGGATAAGCAAACCATGACCTTTCTGTACAACTGACGTTTTCCCATGAAAACATATTATATCTTCATGATAGCTCACCTGCAGAATGTGGCCAATTTGCCTAGGAGAGAGGTAGGTTAAAGGAAGGACATGGGGTCTCCACGTGCACCTGGATCAATTTAAAACATATTGGCTAAACTTACCTATTATTTTAGGGGAGGAACAGTGCTCAGTAGCAGAGCATATACTGTGCATGCAAAAGGTCCTAGATATGGCTCTGAAGGACCTCTGCATGAAACCCTGCAGAGGAGCTGCCAGTCTAAGTAGACCATCCTTCCACAGCTTGACATCCTCTCCTCATATGTTGGATTATGTGGAAATCAGGAAATGCATTGAACATCCATCCCGACCGCTGAGGGGAAGAGAGGGTGGGCCAATGCCATCAGGCCTCCCTAAAGGAACTGATCCCTCCCAGAAGGCATCCAACTCCATCCTGGCCTCTGAGGGGAAGAGGAGGTAGGCCAATACCATCAGGCCTCCCTAATGCCATCAGGCCTATCCTTAAGAAACAGAGCCCTCCTTTCATCTGCCTTGGTCCAGGCCTCAAAGAGAAAGATGAACTCCAGGACCTGATCCCCTTCCCCACAACCATTCCCTTCTCCTTTTGTGTCGTGTCTTCTTAGATTGTAAGCCTGAGGGCAGGGAACCATCTAATTAAAAGATTGCATGTACAGTGCTGTGAAAATTTACAGCGCTATATAAATAAAGCTTAATAATAATAATAATAATAATCATCATCATCATCATCATCCCCTCATGACATGCAGGAATAGGCAATTTAGCTCTATCAGAAAAGTTAACACAGAAAGTCAAGGAACTGAATGAAGATATGGACACAACTCTAAATAATCTTGGTTCACTTTTATTTGCTAATCAACCCAAGAAGACAAGCTGTGATCACTCCTGGTCATATATGGAACGATGCATTTGGTTACAATGTGTTGTACTACAAGTTTTCTAACAGAGGAGATAGCTGTGGTCCAATACCCCTGGAGGATCCAGGTTAGGGAAAGCTGGTACTGTATAGCCTTTCCCTGTTCCTAACAAAGACCTAGCCTTTCCCAAAGAAAAGGAGATAATCTTTTGCATCATTAAACATTCTTCTCTTTACCCATTTTCTGATGATATATTGAAAGTTTAATATGTATTCCATGTTTTGCCTCACTATTCATTTCTCCTTTAGCACCACAGCAACATACTGAAGTTAATTTAAGGTTACTACTGCCAACAGCACAACCCACTTATTTTTTTAAAAAGTTTTTTTAAGTTTACTTCATGCAACTTTACACTGCTAGCTCCGAGCTTCTTTTTCAAGCTTGAATTTGTGACACTGAAATTTATGACCACGTTTTTGCAAAAACACAAGAACAAACAAGGGGGGGCACTCAGTTTTTATGAAAAAGAAGGGGCCATTCTAATAAAAACCCACCCACATCAGCTCCATCAAGGTTTAGAGTAGAAAACGCAATTCATCAGTAAAATTCCCCTTGATCCAATAGGGATTGAGGTCAGGACACAGTTGCTTAGCAATTTAGCAGATTAACATTTCCCAACTGTTACAGGTTTTGAGGGCAGCAATGGGGTGTTTACTGGGATAGGTCAATTCTATTCCTGGTTCTTTGACTCTTTTACTGCTTTATTCTGGGTTGGGCAAAGTAAGCTTCAATCTCATACACACTTACCTAGGAATAATATCTATTGAAATCAATATGCTTAATTTTAGAGAAAAACTTCCTCTAAAACAAGGAGCATAATCCTCCACATGTGGTTTTAGAGTTTGTTTTTAAATCCAGTTTCTAGGGGGGGAAACACTTGTAATTGTTACCATATTGATGGACATTGGTGGTAGTGATGAAGGATTGTAACCCTCTGCAGGTTCCAAAAGTGACCCTGGATTGCTGTAACTGCCTTTGTCTAGTTTATCTAAATAATCCATAATTGTGAATCATGTTTTGAAGTTGCTTGGAATTATTGCTAAACTAAGCACATTTTGTCTCAGTTCAGACACAACAAACCACAGTGAATTGCAATGGTTGCTTCCAATCTGCTGAAGGCTCAGAGGAGGATAATGAATGAGGTTAAGACTTCCCTAGGATTGATCCTCTGGTGCTAAATGTGCTTTGGTGTAATTTTATCAATGAACATTAATAATGTGTCTTATTATTATCTTATTCAAGGAGTTTGAAGATTTTGGTTTTAGCATGTTCCCTTGTTCAAATGTCTCTGGAAAACAGGTTCCCTATCCTGAAGGCCTTGATGCACTCTTGCAGTGGAAAAGGATTTTTACAGGTGACATCTGATTCTGGTCAGAGACACTGGCTTGAAATAGAACAGGCAACAGTGAGAATCACATTCCAATTCAGGAACCACGGCTAACTCTAAACTAAGAAACGCAGCATGTGTAGTGGCTTGAGCACTGGACTATGACTCTAGAAATCAGGTTCAGAACCCCACTTGGACATGGAAACTGTCTAGGTGACCTTGTGCAAGTCACACTCTCTCCGCCTCAGAGGGAGGCAAAGGCAAAAATCCTTCTAAAAAATCTTGCCCAGAAAACCCTGTGATAGGCTCGCCATAAATCAGAAACGACTTGAAGGCACACAGAAATCCTGCTAAGATCTTTAAAGTTTTTAAAAAAGACATAATATTAAAATACAAATCTGGAAGGAATAATACTAATCACATCTCCATCCTGCAAGTATATCTGTAATGATCCACCTGTTTTAAGCTCATGTATGCAACATTTAAAGAAAACACCACGATAAGGTCACTTTAAGGTCATATAAGTTGAAAATGATCTGAAGGCATAAAACAAAATGAGCACCAATTCTCAAACCTTATGCAATGTAGCAAAGGTAACACAGGATAGCAAAGGCGCTTAATGGATGAGATCCTCTTTATGCCTTAATCCATCTCTATATAGAGCCTGAAGACAAGATTGCAGAGGGAGAGGATTTATTAGAAAGGGTTGTCCCAAACTACTGCACTAGATTAATTAATTTTGTGGCAGCAGCCATAGCACAAGATGATACGGTTCCATTCATTCTTCCCTACTAACATAAATCCGTTCCAAATCCTGCCAGGAGTGATGGGCCAAGAGAACTTCCCAAGCAACTTGAGTTCAAGGCTGTTATGAATGAGCACTCAGTGTAAAAAATAGTATCTTACTCTGTGCCAGAGACTGACTGGCCTCTGCTCCTTGACACACATTGATAGTCATGTCACTGACAAAGAAATAAACTCTCTTAACAAACCACAATGTGGAATTATTACCCCAATTAGTACATACAGCAGAGTCTTTTGTTAATGAGCCAGAACATCAATGGATCTTAGTCTTCTTTCCTTCTTTTCCTTCTTTACTGCCAAAGTTGCCACTCTGTCATTTAAGTCACAAACATCATGCACAGATGGCAAGTAAAGTATCATCTTAAGGAAAGGAAAGAGAAGTTTACACTAGATAAGATAGTATTGTGAGGCCTTGTGAGGTCTTAGATCAGGGTGAGCAAATGTGGCAGGTACAGGGGCCTGCAAGAATTGCTAAAAATCCCCCCCCCCCCCAAAAAAAAACCAAAGCCAGCTAATGCTTGGTTTTGAAAAACTAAAATCTATTGCCTGTTAAAATAGTGCAGAGGATCCTGCTATCTACTTCAAAGGTGAGGTGCTCTTTCTGGGGCTTCTATGAGATGTAATTCACTGGAGGGGGAGCAACTAAAAGGGTGGTATGTAAAGTGACATGCAAATGCATTGTGCTATATAAATAAACATTAACAACAATAACAACAACAGTTTAAGAGACTAGACAGGACTTAAGGACTTCAAAAACAGCATTTTGCCCACCCACCCTGTCTTAGATGTAGTCTTTCCCTATTAGATATGCCTTTGAAATGTGACTACAGACACTTGTGGCTTTGTGGGCTACTAGAATTTAGGTGTCAACTTTCATTTTCACATAAAGGCTGCAGTATAGTTAGGAAGAAGTCTTTTCAGCCACAGGATGAACAGCAGCTCTATGCCTGAAATTTGCATGAGAAACTGAATGAAAAATGTACGATCATATTATATAACACAAAGAGGAATATAGCTAATATATTTAAGAGAGTAGTTCTCAATCTTTGGTTCTCCAAGTTATTTTGGCTTTAATTCCCAGAATCCTTGACCACTGACTTGGTGGTTCTGGGAGCTGAAGTCCAAAACACCTAGAGGACCAAAGGTTGAGAACCAACCACTGATCTAAGAGGAGTATTTGACACTGAATTTATCCTTTCAAAGACCTCCCCCCACAACATTTAGAGATTTTATCATAGAGTTGGAAAGGGCCTCATGGGCCATTGAGTTCAATTTTACATTTCATAGGTATATATGTCAACCTTGCTTATAAAAACTACTATGCTTTATGTAGGGCACAAAATCACAATTAATTCAGGAGCAGCTTGTTTCCTATTCTGGAAACAACTTCACACCAGTTCTGAGATCACACCAATTTTGCTGGTGCTTAACTTTAAATTTCAATATAGCTTAATATCTGGGTACATGGTGGTTTAGCATCTTCTATACACTTCTGCCATGCTTTAAAGTTTTTCTCTGGCCTTTCTTTGGACATCCTAGGGCCATCTTCTTGGTTGTGGCACTGCATATTTCATCCCCCGCCACCCCCCGCTGCTGCCACCATCCCATCTAATTTTCCTCAACTCAAGTACTTTAAAGGACTCAATAAGGACTTTTTTCTTTTTTCATTATCAGACTTATTAAAATATAATAATAATAATAATAATAATAATAATAATAATAATTTATTTATAGCCCGCCTTTTCACGGGGAATCAAGGCGGATTACAACATGTAAAAACAACGTGTTACATATCAAATCCAATGAAAATTTATCCTCCTCCCAACCTCCCATCCCAAATTATAAAACAAAATTAAATACATTACAATATAAAACGTTATAATGATAAAATCAACAGAGTTGGGGAAAAGAGGAAAGGACTCTACAATAGGAGGGAGAAGATGCTTTTGTGCTCGGAGAGGGGAGCCTAATTTGGAAAGGCCTGCTGGAAGAGATCCGTCTTAATGGCCTTTTTGAATGCCGCTAAGGTGGTAATGTGGCGGATCTCCTCAGGCAGATCATTTCGTAACCTAGGAGCAGCAATAGAGAAGGCCCTCTGGTTGATAGTGGACAGACTGAAGTAAGTTCATCCCAGAGGACTGTAACTGAATCTAGGTTTTATTTTACACAGAACTTTTATAATGCTGCTCTTTTATTTACAGTACTGTGATTGATGTTCACTACTTTTCTGTTTTATTGTGCTGATACCAGTAGGGTGTAATACAAGTTAACAAACAAACAAATCCATGAATTAATTAATTTACAGCCAGAATTTATTTCATCCACCAATACACATATGTACTTGGCTGTGGGACATTACAGTTTGCAGACATTTTATGACACATTGTTACTAACACAGAAGAATTCCACATCATTCTGGACAGTCTGGTTGGGATTTGGCTAGTACATACCAGTATAAGCCACTGTAAGCCAATGGTTATACTGAGTGGGGAATTTTGGGAGCTGTAGTTCAAAAAGTAATTTTCTAAGCAGACTTTTGTTAATTTTGTTGCTGATTCTTCTATTTTATATGGGTTTCCCCTCCATTTTTGGCTTTTAAAAATTATTTGGTTTAATTCTTTTAGTTCTTATGAAAAAGCTATTATTTTCCATTTGTGGCAGCTAGCCAAAAATTACAGAAAACCTCTGGGAAAAGAATGTATTTTCACCAAATATTTATTCTTTATTTATTATAGAGGAAATAAACTTCCTGTACTTTTTTAAACAAAGCTGGTGCAAAAAACAATATTTATTAATAAAATAGCTCAAGCTATTATTGTGCAATCAAGCCTAGAATCCTACTCTGCTCTAATTCAAACCATGGGGGAGTGCAGGAAGGATAAAGCCAGATTAAGTTGTTGAGGCCCTGAATGAGTTCCAAAACTAAAGATCTTTTTTGTACACACATGTGGACAATTGTAGGAGGAATAGCACAGAAATGAAATAAGTGAATGTATAAACATTAAATACAATACTAAATACAATAGATAGCACAAGAATCTTCAAGTGGGTGCTGCAATTCAGATAAGACTAACAGCCTGACCCCTTCCAATGTTTTAATTCAGTTACTCACGTGACATATACTTTTTAATCATAAATTTTAAACATGAATTTTATATTTAATAATTGTTGTATGTATTATAAATATTGCGTAGAGATGTAGCTTAATATATGTATTTTATGTAATAATTGTGTTTTAACTATGTTGTAACCCACCTCCAGCCATGAAGAGAGGCAGGTAAGAAATAAAATGATGATGATGATGATGATGATGATGATGATGATGATGATATAAAACACTGGGAGAGTGGGGAAGAAGTGGAAGCAATCTGAACCTTCTCCCATCAGCATGGAACAACTGTACTATCTGATCCATTGATACTTTGTCCCCGAGAAGGGGGACTGATCAAAAGGCATTCTCTTTCTCTTCCTGTCCAAGGCTGGGTCTACACAGAGCAGAATACTCTGGGAGAGCAAAGTATTCTAGCCCAGGAGCTGCCCCGATATCTCAATGTTACCTGTGATGCCAAGCAGCTGTTCAGTGTGCTGCCCAGTGCAGCGGTGGCACATTACTCTCTCTGAGGTCAGAATGAGTCGCTCAGTGTCAATCACAGGGATGGACGCCTCATTTTGACCTCAGAGTGGGTGATGTGCCATGGCCATTGGCAGAGAGAGCACTACAGCGGGACATGTTGTAAACAGCCACCCGGCATCACAATGGAGGGCCCAAGAAGTTCCAGGAAGATCTGGAGAAAAAAGTGAGTTTTTAAAAAGTGTTTTAAGCGAAGGGGTTTATGGTGGGTTCATTGTCTAGACAGTTTGCACCAGAAGTGGGGATTGGGCCCTGCATAGTCACTGTGGGAACATGGCCCATGCAGACAGGGCCCAAGATACTGTTTTGTTTACTTTCAGAGACAACATCAAGAGTAGGCACTACTAAGCACTTGCTGAGACCCACAACTTCCAGAGGAGGTTCACTGTCAATCCCTGGAGCCTCCCAGTCCTGCTCTTCCTCCTTCCCATTGCTCCCTATTCTCCTGCCCTCCCTGAACAAGCAAATAGTAACTAGTAGAGTGAGGAGACCAAGTAGTCCCTTGCACTCTCTTTCTGAGCACATGTGTAAGAGTGACTCCAGACAGAGAGGGCACGGAAATGGGATACAGGGACACAAGTAGGAGGAAGCCTGATAGAGGTATCTCTCTCAGGGAACCCTCAAAATATGGAAACAGATAACAGTACTTGATACTTCTTTAAGAGAGCAAGTAGTGGTGTAGCAGGCAGAACCATAGATCTGAACCACTGGGATCAATGTTCAGATCTCTCCTTGGCTTCCATGCTCTCCAGGTGATCATGAACTAAGCACTGTTCAATGCAGAGTTTAAACATGATGAGAAAAGTATGGTTTAATTTTCTTAGCTGGTTTTTTTTACCATCAGCTAAGATTAATGTCAATGTGACATCTATGCAAGCACCTACCAAGTGAAGGGTAACAGTACTACAGTTGAAATAAATTAATGGACAGCTCTGCTCAGTCTTCCTATACACTACTTCTGGCAATAGTGTAAGAAGGTAAGATGTCCTATATTTTATTTAATTCATCCTCTGTTCTGTTATAAAATGTTTTTGTAAGCAGCCACTCACCACAGTTAATGGTAGGAAAAACCTGAATATAGCTAGCAATTTAACTTTTCTGTACAACAACCATGAAACTTCCAACTACACTGTGTGTCACAGAAATGTCTATATTTGTTACCCGTTTGCAGACAGACTATCAGACAATTACCATATTCTTGAAAGTGAGTAGAATTTCTCTGCTCTGGAAACCTTGCCCTTTGAGGAGTGGCTTGGGGAGCTGGGTATGTTCAACCTGGGGAAGAGAAAGCGATGACATGATAGCCATGTTTAAATATTTGAAAGGATGTCATACTGAGGATGGAGCAGGCTTGTTTTCTGCTGCTCTAGAGACTTGGGCACAGAGCAAGTGATTCAAACTAAAGGTAAAGAGATTCCACCTAAACATTAGGAAGAACATACTGGCTTAGAGTGTGGTGGAGTCTCCTTCTTTGGAGTTTTTAAACAGAGGCTGGATGGCCATCTATCTGGAATGCTTTGTGTATTCCTGCACAGCAAGGGGTCGGACCAGATGGTCCTTGTGGTCTCTTCTAACTTTATGATTCTATCATTTTGTAAGTGAAAATTAAGGCTTTCTTCCTACCATAATGAGTAGGATTAAAGGCTTTTGTTCTGAATGCCCCATATTACAGGTGGATATGCTATATGATCATATAGCTTTCTTCCTTAAAAAAAGTTTGCTTGTTTATTGTAGGTATTTATATGCAGTGCTTTAACAAAACTCCTGGAGTTGCTTACAATTTTTGTAAGTTTCAACTACTTTATAGTTTCATTTCTTGTCAATGTACCAACAAAACAAAAACAAAACCCCAATACCCCTTACATATTTTTTTCTAAATAACATTTACCAAGCTGTATGTAAAACCTGAATTACATGTTTGGTGAGTCAAATCCTCTCTGTAGAGTTGTTGTTCTTATGAAGTTGCCTTAAAATCCACAGAATTAACTTTCAAAAGGATTTGGAATATATTATTCCTCACTGCCCATTCTAGAATGCATCTTCAGAATTTGATCCAACATTTTAATTCTAATAGAACTTGAATTAAATTGTTCCCCAGGCAAAATTAAGGGTGAACTTGAGTATATATTTCATTTGGAAATGGGTAAAGTTAAGAATTGTTAATTTTTGAGTAAACTGTATTCCAACCTCTAAGTCTCATACAATTTGCTATACCCTCTGTTGTATGTATAGATTGTGAACTTGACCACTTCCTGGTATTCTTTTTATTTTTCATTAAATAAAACATTCAGTCCTGTAAATATTCATTTTGAATAGCTCTTGTATTACGGAGGCAAAATGATCACAGGCAGCACATACAAAGTGATCTCAAATAGCTGCTGAGCCTGTCGTTGGTGGTAGTGGATTCCCTAGTCTTTAAAAACTAGAGTGGGATATATAGGGGATTATACGCAATTGTATATCATCATCATCATATTGCCTTTTTCCCAGATTGAAGCTCGAAGCAGCTTACAACAATTTTTATAATATAGTTAAAAACCCACAAAATACAAAAGTTTTTTAAAAATTAAACTATCAAAAAAATCAGGTTAAGACATAGATTAAAACACACATACTAACATACTGTACTATTATTAATACATTTTAAAAGAGTTTTAACAGAGCTCTCCTTTAAAGATCTCTTTTAAAATGGAGACAGGAAAGGAGAGAATGTGACCTTGTACTTTTTCATTCTGAAGCAAGAAAACTTCTCAGTACTGAAGTACTACAGATCTCCAGGGTATTCTAACAGAATATGCAGTAGAGAAGTGCTTTACTGTATTATGGGTGTATGATCATGAGAACAGAATCATTCTTACGAGGCTTGTATTCAAAGGCAAGGGAAAAACAAGCCTGGGAGCTTGAGGGGGGTAGTCATACAAATTTCATAATGGATGAAAAATTCAGTCTCCTGAGAGCATATTTTATAAAGCAAGTTTCTAGACCTTTTAGTTCAAACAGGTTTGAAAATATGTGGTCTATGTCTATTGAAATGGCAGAAACTGAAGTAAGGATCTGAAAAGAATTCCCAGAGGTTAAGAAGGATTGCTTCAAAGATTAGGGGAAAGTGCAAGACATAGTTCCACCTCTTCCTATGGCCAGCAAAAGCGAAATAAATTATGCAAAATAAATATTATTGCGATCTCAAAAAGTTGGAAGAAACAACAAGGTTCATCTAGTATGAATCATGGTTGTGCAGGATTACACAACCAAAGCACTCCTGAGATATGACCATCCAACCTCTGTTTAAAGACCTCCAAAGAATGAGAGTCCACCACCCTTCATGGTAGTCTCCTCTGTTCTTGAACAGTTTTTACCATCAGGAAGTATTTCCTAATGTTTATGTGGAATCTTTTTTCTTGGAAATTGAATTATTGGTTTATATCCTAATGTCTGGAGCAGCAGAGCTCGCTTCATTTACTTATACAATATATATCAACTAGCCAAGAAAACTCCACGACAGGTTTGCCTTAGGGTTTCCATAAGTTGGAAACTACTGGAAAGCACACAACAGCAGCAGAGTTTAGTTCAGATTTTCTTAGCACCATCTCCTTAGTTCAGAGTTTCTTAGCATAGACCATACCATTCCAACTATACACTCTAATTAACTGAGGAATTTTTATTAAGTTGATTTGGGACAAGAATTCAGTCATCCCACAAGTGTTCGCATTAGCAAATTCACCTCCATTCAGTCATGCTGTTATCCTGAAGCGAATTCTTGGGCTGCCCCCCCCACCAGCCCCCAATTACTGTTGACGTGTGTCTTCAAGTCATCTCCAACTTATGGAGACCTAAGGTGAACCAATCACAAGGGTTTCTTGCCAAGATTTGTTGGGGGGTGCCTCTGTGTCCTCTGAGGCTGAGAGAGTGTGACTTGCCGAAGGTCACCCCACAGCCAAGTGGTTCATACCTGGTCTCCAGAGCATAGTCCAATGCTCAAGCCATTACACCACAGTGGTTGCCCCAGTGAATTTAAAACATTGGCAGTTTCAGTCAGCATGGTTCAGCTGGTTTCAGAGCAATACTTCTTGATCACAGACTACTGTACACAACTGTCAACAGTTGGTATATACTTAAATATGGATATTTTTAAAAGCCATTGTAGTTTTTATCCTTGCAAATAATCAAACAGGGAACAAGCAACCAGTGTACCATTCCCCAATCCCATTTGGCTTGAGTCCCCAAAGGCTGCATCCCACACTGGAGAAATAATCCAATTTGACACCGCTTTAACTGCCATGACTCCATGCTAAGGAATTCTGGGAATTGTTATTTGTTGTGGCACCAGAGAATTTGAAAAGATGAATAGAATGGTCTTATTCATCAAAGCAATTGAATTCACTTCATATGGAAAACTTATCTGGCTTTTGGTGGGATGTGAAAACAATGATGCTAGTAGAATAAGTAACACAATTTCCAGCAGATGGTTGGTTTTCTCTCTCTCTCTCTCTCTCTCTCTCTCTCACACACACACACACACACACAAACACACATACTTGTTGATGACTTCCAGGTATGAAAGGTGCATTACAAATACACAAATCCCCACAGACAGAAATTTCACATCTCTTTGCTTAGGGGGGGAAATCCTTGACTATTTATTCCATGAAAGGATAAATAATTGTGGCTGTTTTCTCCCAAATGCAGGAGAAACTGAAAATTCCCCCACAATATTCTCTATATTTTTTAAAGTCCCAAGATATTGTGGAAGAATTGTTTTGCAGAGAAAAACGCATGGTTTTTATGCAACCTCTTTATTTTCTGTGTAGAAAAGAATTTGTTGTTGTGTGCCTTCAAGTCGTTTCCGACTTATGGCTACCTTATGGCAAACCTGTCATGGGGTTTTCTTGGCAAGATTTGTTCAAAAGAGGATTTGCTATTGCCTTTACCTGAGGCTGAGATTGTGTGACTTGTCCAAGATCACCCAGTGGATTTCCATGGCTCAGCTGGGAATCGAACCCCTGGTCTCCAGAATCATAGTTCGACACTCAAAGCGACCACACCATATTGGCTCTCTCTTGTAGAAATGAGTACAAAACCCATATTCTTCACAGAGAACAGGTTGTTTTGCACACAGAGACACACAAAATCCCATGGGTTTTCTCTGCCGAATAATTCCTCTGTTAACACCACAGGACACTGAACACCAGGAGAAAATTTCACAATAGGAGTTCCAAACCTGTTTTTCAACCTGGGAACAAACAATTACAGGTTTTCTTTCCATCCTTACAGTTATTCTTTCCATCCCTATCCTCACAACATTTCAAAACACAATGTTTTTCAATGCAGTTCACTGACATATTTAACAACTGGCAGTCATCAAGCGCAGAACGAGCCAGTGTCGAGAAATCAAGTAAGGTGAATGCAAATATGATCCAGATGTATTGTCTCAGGCTGCATCTGCACTGCAGAAATAACCCAGTTTGACACCATTTTAAATGCCATGGCTCAATGATATGGAATTCTGGGAAATGTAGTTTGTGCCGCAACAAACTACCCTTTCCAGAATTCCAAAGCATTGAGCCATGACAGTTAAAGTGATGTCATACCAGGTTATTTCTACAGTGTGGATGCAGCCTTAAACATCTCAAATAGTCTCATTCTCCCATCTATTGTGTAATACCATCAATTGATATTGTTTTACACTCCCATGTGTGCAGTCAGTCTGGGTCAGGGCTTGGAAAAATTTCATCCTAACGCCTCCAAAAATCATGGGCAGGATCCTAAGTGATGTAATCCAAATGTCCCTTTTCCAAGCTCTGCTCTGGATGTATGGGAAGCACATTTCACTACCTACATATGTTATTACCCAGCTATCCAGGTAGGCCCTAGATGGATCAGCTATTGAATTTACTGGTATAACTCATCATATCAGAGAAATATGACAGATTTCAGAGAACTATGTTACAGTGAGGTGTGGTCCTTAGGGTTGATATCACCCAGTGCAGTAACTCACAGTGTCACCCTCCCCCCACATTGACCTCCTCCCATACCACACCATACAGAATCCTGAGTAATGTTTTTTGTACTAATGTTACTCATTAATCATAATTCTTGTATCACTTAATGTAATGGTAATAGTTGTGATATAAACTAGCAAAATTAAAATTATATCTTTACATTACAGTACCATACATGCAGCCTAAATGTATTTGCATGTACATTGCTGTATATACTCATATAATTGATTTAATAACTTTTTAAGGGGGGAGGGAAGTAGATTTTGATAAATATTGTATTGTATTTTATTATTGTTAGCCGCCCCGATTGACCTCAAAGGGGCGGGATATAAATATATTATTATTATTATTAGTCTAGAATTTTTCATCAAAAATTGACTCCAAAAACCCAGGTCAATTTATCCATGGGTCAATGTACATGCTGCAAGTACTGTACCCTAACTCTTATTTTTTTTAAAAAAAAGAACTGAGTAGAGTAACAAAAGGCAAGAGCTTAGTTCACCCTGGAAGAAACTGAAAGAAACACCACCCTTCTCTATTTCTTCACTGCAGTGTCATTTCTGTCCTTTTTGAATGTTTGGAAGGGGAAATAGGAGTGTGCTTTGGTATCATTTTCCTTTCCTTCATCCTTTGTTACATGCCCCTAAGTTTTACTCCTGACTTATACACAGGTTGTATAGAAATCCATAACTTTGGCTCCAAAACCTGCTCTCAACTTATACATGAGGTCAACTTATGATCAAGAATACACAGTAATTTCACGTGGTTAAAGTGAAAAATCACTCTTAGTGATGCCACTGCTATCTTAAATCAGTGAAAACAAACAGCATGAAAACTGCTCTGGCACTTAAGTGATCTGAGGAGTAGGAATGTGAACTTGGCCCTCGACGTTTGCAGCTTTGACTTTTGCAGATGTGATTATTTGTGGTTTTGATTAATACAGTGCACCCACGTCATACGCGGGTGCGTCTTACGTGGCTTCCAGCATATGCTGAAAGCCGCACTGGAAGTTGCAGCACTGTGCGCTGGAAAAGGCAATGGCGCATTCACCGCCGCACCACCATGGACGCAAGCCCCATTCACTTGAATGAGGCTTGAGCATCCACATTTTTCCCTTACGCGGGGGGGGGGGGGGCCAGAACGAATCCCTCGTGTAAGGGAAGGGATGACTGTATGTTGTCTCTAGGAATCTCTAAATCCTCCAGCACAATTCTGCTAGACGTTGAGCATAGAGGGTGCCTGAGAACATAGAAGTTCCTAGAGAAAACACTTCTCTAGACAATTGTAGGTCCTCCAGCATGATTCTATGGCAGTTGTTGACCATAGGGTTGCACTGGAGGATCTGAAGATTCCTATAGAGGTTTTCTCTCAGGTAAAAGGAATAGTGTTTCTTTATTTGTGGTTTTTCCACACTCAGAGGGGTCTTTCACTCCTAATCCCAGTGAATGTGGAGGGACCACTGTAAACACATGAACTGAAAAAGTTTGCTCAAGGCTTGCAAGAAGTAATGAGCAAAGAGTTGAACCGGTCTAAGAGTCACCTCCTCTCTTTTCTTTTCTGTGGTTTCCTGTCTTAAGAATCTCGCAATGGCCTACCTCACAGGGCCACAGGGAAGATACTAGCACTATGAAATCTTTGCAAGTGGGTCACAAACATGTGGTGCTGTCAAATGACAAAAAGTGATAGTTAACAAGACAAGATGCGGACTAAAGACAACAGCAAACCTTGACAGCTGGTGAGCAGAGCATGAAGAAGGCCACATAACTAGAGAGCTTCCTGGTGGCATCTCCAAAACTTAACAACAATTGTCATGTCATTACAAACAACTAATGTATATACTTGTGTATAAGTCTAGAAATTTTAGTCAAAAAATTGACCCAAAAAACCTAAGTGGACTTATCCATGAGTCAATGTAAGTACTGTACTTTAACTCTTATTTGAAAAAGGAATCATCCGCTGGTGAAAGGCAAGAGTGTAATCTGTCCTGGAAGTACTGACCCCTCTCTATTCACTCATATATCTATACAGCTTTTAGTATGAGCACAAACATGCCTGCTGGACTTTTGTAAGTTCTTTGGCATTGTTTTCCTTTGCTTCATCCTTTAGATCCTTCGTTACATACCCCTAGGTTTTACCCTTGACTTATCCACAGGTCATGTCAAAATCCATCATTTTGGCCCCCAAACCTCCCCTCACCTTATACACGAAGTTGACATATAGTTGAGTATATACAGTGTTTATTTATAGGATTTACATCCCACTTTTCTCCCAAAATGTATGCAAGGTGGAGGTTACTACTACTACTGAGACCCAGCGTGGTCTAGTGGTTTGAGTGGTGGACTATGACTGTGGATAGCAAGGTTTGAATCCCACTAGTCACACACTGTCAGCCTCAGAGGGGATGCCAATGGCAACCCTCCTCTGAAGAAACATACCAAGAAAACCCTATGATAGGCTTGCCATAAGTTGGAAATGACTTGAAGGCACACAACAACAACAACAAGGGAGACCAGAGGTCCTCTTTTTCCAGGGCACGTCCTCCATTTCGGCCTCCCATCTGAAATGGAGGACAGGCCCTAGAAAAGAGGATATCTAGTCACCCAGTATTTCTATCATGAGCGTTTTGAGCTCTTCTTTGGTCATGCCCTCCATTTTTCTTAAATGCCCTATATTTTACCTGTGTCTTGTCCTCCTTTGCAGTTCATCATCTGCTCACCTGGTATAAATATAAAACCATGATTCTTAGGAGTTTATCACATGAAGGAGATCAGGAGTTTGTCCTGTGAATATCCTGAGGAAATTGTATAATTACATGTAACAATTTCACATGACATCGCACAAAACCCACCATTAAAGTGGTCACAAAGAAGCATTAATGGACATCTTTTTACTTTCAGGTTTTCAGCAACAATGCATTTCCGATATTGCTTTATTTGCGCAATTGGGTGTGATAATCATTTGCGCAATTACTTGCCATTTTGCTTCATTTGCAGGATGCTTTAAATGCACTTTAATCTCTCTTTAATGTCGAAATCAGCCCCAGTGTGATAAACTCCTTAGTGATGCTCAAAATGGAGGACACTTTGGAAATGCCTCCTGGACAGAAGGCTGGAATGGGGGAAGCATCCTGTCAAAGGAGGACAGAGTCTTGTCACCTGAGCTCAAAACACCCATATGAACAGAAACTGATGCGTCTTCGACCTGCTGTTGGAAATCCCTCCTGGACAGAAGGCTGAAAAGGAAGGCAGGCCCTGGAAAAGGAGGACCAAATCTGGTCACCCTGAGCCCAAGACACCCTTATAGATATCAATCCACTTAGTGATGCCTGATAAATGAAGACTTTCGGGAAAATCCTCCTGGAGAGTGAAGATTAACTGGCAGCAGTCTGGAAAAGGGACCATTTCTGCCCTGCAACCGCCTCCAGCTTTGCTGCGCTTGCCTCTGGCTCTCTTTCTTTCCGTTCCTTCGTCCTCTCTCTCTCTCTCGCTCTATCTCTCTCTCTTCTCCTTCTCTTCCTTCCTTCCTCCCCCTCTCTCTATCTTCTTTCTCCTTCCATCCTTCCTCCCTCGCTCCTCTTCTTTGCTTTTTTTCCTTCCTCCTTCCTCTTCTCTCCTTCCTTTCTTCCTCTTTCTCTCTCTCTCTCCCTCCTCCTTCTTTCCTCCTCTCTTCCTTCCTTCCGTCTCTATCTTCCCTCCTCTCTCTCATCCTCCTTCCTTCCTTCCTTTCCTTCCTCCTATCTCCCTTCCTTCTCTCTCTCTCTCTCTCCTCCTTCTTTCCCACCTCCTCCTCTTCCTCCGTGGCGGGGAAGCCCTCCTCGCCCTCCCTCTCCTCCTCCTTCTGGGTCTCCATCCTCCTCCTCTGCTGGGCTGCCAGGGCCGAGGGCAGGGAGGCCCCTCGTCTTGGCTGCCTACCTTGGGCTGCTGCTGTGTGGTGGTGGGGTTGTGGCGCAGGTGGGGCTGGGCTGCGATGCCGGCGAGGGCTCAGGGTCTCTCGGGGGCCGCCGGGGGCGAGGCGGCCAGGGGCTCCGGGCCTGCCGGGCACCGGGAGAGCCTCAGCCTGGGCTGCGGCTGCCAACTGCTCATGCTCCCGCCCGGACGCCTCCTCCTCTCCTCCTCCTCCTCCAGCCTCGCTAACCCTTTCCTCCCTGAGCCTCAGGAGGCGATGCTGAGATGATGTGGGAGGGAGGAGGAGGGAGGAGGCTGCAGGGGACCGGGCTGTTGGCAGCCAGCCTGGCCCCATTGTTGCTCTGGAGTCTGGGTTCGAATCCCAGCTCAGCCATGGTCAACACTCTCTCACCCAAGGGCTGGCATTGCAAACCTTGCGGAGAAAAACCCAGCATGGCTTCTGTTCCCCTCCAGGGAAATGGCTTCAAGAAGGCACACAACAAACAACAACAACACACAACAACGAGACATTTAGCCTCTCTGTCAGAGCTCTGGTGCAATCCCAGGAGCCATGCCAGTTAAAGGGTTTCAAAGGACACGAATCCTTCATGGATTAATTCTGGTCCCTATAATAATAATAATAATAATAATAAATAATATAATTTATTTATATGCCCTCTCCCACAGGATTGAAGCAGCTTACAATATCAATATAAACAGCATAAGATACAACATATATAAAATACATTCTATTACTTCCCTCTCCCCCACTAAGCTATAATAAAATATCATAAACCATCAAAAATTAAATAGTCAACCATCAAGCCAGTCAGAATAGAATTTTTAAAATGTATTTATTCGTTGTCACTTTGGAGATTTAATTTCACTGGGCTTAGGATCCAGTGATTCCCAGTTTTTTTGGGTTTTTTGGGGGGAGACAACAACAACATATTGCAATAATAAAAACAAAAATCCACAGTGACCTTTCTGGCCAACCGAAATGTACAATATACTTGTCACAAGCTTCCAAAGCTCCATGGTTCCTTCATCAGGCAAGATGTTCCAAACCAAACAGGAGGGGAAAAGGTATCATGTGGTTTTTTTGGTTGCATTTGTTAAATGGCCAATGAATGTTTTATGTAATAATAAAAGTCAGCAGTGTGGGCAGCAGCCACTTACCGAGGTTGTTTTGTTATCGCGACAAAAACAGCCAAGGGCCAAAGCCATCCTTGCTAAGTTCTTGTCCTGGTCCTTCGGTTTCTCCCAGACTTGATCCTCCTTTTCCAGACATGTCTTACATTTCAGCTTTGGTCCAGGAAGAGTTCCTAAATGTCCTCCTCCATTTTGAGTATCGCTAAGAAGTATGGATTTTACTTTAGCAGTGTTTTTAGCTTATATTAGCTATCTCTATTGTTCTCAAATGTCCTACATTTTGTGGTCCTTGTCCTCCATTGCAGTTAGGACCTCAGGTCACTTGCCTTTGCCTAAAGGTTGACTCACTAGTCAAGCATGGATTTAGTACAGTGCCAGACTTGGTCCTCCTTTTCCAGGATACATCCCCATTTCAGCCTTCTGTCCAGAGGAATTCCAAAAGGTCCTCCATTCTGAGCACAAATGACAAGAGGCATGGATTTATATTTTTAGGGAGTTTAACACAAAGGGAAAATTGGGGGTTTAAACAGCAGTTATCACATAATCAGATTAACATTTTCACACACATCACAATTAAAGAGCCATTATCCTGAGATAAACGGCAATGAACAGCAACAGATCATCACGGAGAGATCCCATATGATTTGTTGCTGTTTATTGTCTGTTTATTTCCATTTATTCCTGGGATAATGGCTCTTAAATCACAATGTGTGTGAAAATGTTAATCAGATTGTGCAATTTTTCGCAGATAAATCACTGTTTAAACCCCTGATTTTCCTCATGTGAGAAAGTCCTTGGAGTGCTTGACCCTTTATTTGATCATCTCCCCATTTTTACTCCATTCTGAGTGCCTTGTCCTCCTCTTTCGGACATACATTCATACACACACAGTGTGCACCTGGATTCTCGAAAAGGGGCAGTCCCCCGGGCATGTGGACCAGACATCCTCCTTTTCCAGGACATGCCCTACATTAGCCTTCTGCTGCAGCTCTAATACAGAAAGGGAGGGGGAGAGAGTGAAGGGATGCCAAGACAGGAGAGATATGGTCAGAGCACTGGGCAGTAGTCTAATGCGTGCAGTGAATGCGGGACAGAGATGAAAGAGGAGGCCCAGCCAGGAGGATTACAGTAATCCGAGTCGTGAGACCACTAGGGCATGGACCAGGATCTTGGCAGTAGAGGCAGAGAGATATGGTCGATTTTGGCAATATTGTACAAAAAGAATCTACAAGCCTTGGCTGTAGTCTGGATTTGAGGGATAACACGACGAGAAGAGTCAAAGATAAAACCAAGACTGGCGGCTTGCTGGACTGGTTGAATAGAAATGTGGTCCACAGAGACAGAAAAGGAGTGTTGAAGGGTAGACTTAGGAGGAAAGACAAGAAGCTCTGTCTTGGACATGTTGAGCTTCAAACGCCGAGGGCGCATCCACTGCGAGACAGCTGTGAGACAAGACGAGACTTGCTGTTCAAGCCATGGAGAAAGGTCAGGGGTGGAAAGATACACTGGGTGTCATCGGCTATAGATGGTAGGAAAAACAAAAGAGCTAATGAGTTACCTAAGGACAGTGTGTAGGAGAAAACAGAAGGGACCCAGACAGAGCCCTGGGGAACTCCAACAGATAAAGGGACAGGGGATGAAGTCGTGACCACCTGAAACCACTGCAAAGAGCTGTCTGAAGTAAGAATCTAAACAGTCAAACAGATCCTGAGAACCCAAGGTACAGAGAGATGTCAATTAGGAGACAGTGATCAACGGTGTCAAAGGCTGCAGACAAATCGAGAAGGATGAGAACAGAGTAAAGGCATTAGCCTTGGCCCATAAAAGGTCATTTGAAATCTTATGGAGCTGTCTCTGGGGAATGCCTTGGGCGGAAACCAGACGAAAGGGATCAAGGTTGGAGTTGGCTTCAAGAAACTCAAGACAGCGAGAGTAAACAACCGCTTCCAAAACCTTAGAAAAAAAAGGAAGAAGAGAAATCGGACGATGCTAGACAGAGAGAGGGGTCAAGAGAAGGTTTTTCAGAATTGGGGAAAATAAGCATGTCTGAAGTTCGACGGGAAGGAGCCTGTAGAGAGAGAGAGATTGAAGATATGGGAGCGAGGGCAGAGGGAGAGAGCTATAAGATTAAAAGCATAGGAATTGGATCAAGAGACAGGTTGCAGGTTGGGAAGAGTTCAAAAATGTAGAGAGTTCATCCAAAAGCAGAGGAAACACAGAAAATTTGTTAGGGGCGAGGGCAATAGAAGATTAAGACAGAAGAAGAATCGGGGGGGACTATCTCAGAGCGAATGTGGAAATCTTAGTGATGAAAATTAGCAAGTCATTAGAGAGAATGATGAAGAGCAGAGGAGAGGGAGGTTTAAGCATTATTGTCTTTTCTAATTATTCTTTTTTTTTTCTCATGAAGTGGCCAGTTATGACAGCCTCATTTAGTCATCTTGGCTCTCTAGAAAGAGCTCAGGCTTTGACTGTTTCAAGGATCCATTTGTTTGTCCTGCGGCGTCCAGATATCCCATACTTCTCTCTCCGGTGCCACGCTCAAATGAATTCATCTCTTTCTTCGTCTACTTTTTTCACTGTCCAGGTCGTTGCATCCAACAGGGTGATGGAGTAAACAATGGCTTTAGTGTTCAGCTTGATATCTTTGCCCCTGAGGATATCATCGGGCAGCTCTCCTATCTACATTGCCTGAACACTCTTTGCTACTAGAGTAAGTGCAGGATAAGAAGAGAACCAAAGCAAAGCACGCAGCTTCCATGGGTTGAGTGATTGAACTTGTGGAGGCCTGGATGCTAAAAGAAAATAAAAAATAAGTTGTTTGTTTTTTTAATCAGCTTTTCATTAAAAAAAAATAGGAGTCCAGTAAGGTGCTGTTTTTTTTTCTTTGTTGTTGCCTGCTTGGTTTTGCCCTGAAAGTTTCATACACACAAGAGCTCAACCTCCAGGGAAAATATGTGTCTTGGCCGCATCTGCGGGTTGCAGAATTTAATGCAGTTGGACACTGCTTAACTGCCATGGCTCAATGCTAGGAATTCTGGGATTTGTAATTTATGAGATTTTGAACCTTCTCTGTCAGAGAGCTCTGGTACCAAACACAAACATAAATCTCATGTTGCCATAGGACAGAGCCATGATAGTTAAAGCGTGGTCAAACAGCACTGATTCTGTAACTTCTAAGTTTCTATTTATTGTCACAAAGCACCCCATGGGCCTAATCATCTTGCCTGACATTTTACTTCTGTCACTGAGTTTCCCCAGATGGCCAATGTCCTTTTCTGTAACACGATGGTTAGATGGGCTCCCACTTTTCTATAGTGCCTTCCTTTTGCTTATGAGTCCACTTTACCTGCCATTGAAAACTTCCAACTTTGCCCCTGTCGCTCTCAGCCTGACATACCTCACAAGCTTATCTTACAAAAAACAGCAAATGTGACTAAACCACACGGTTCTCTGATAGAGAAAGCTTAGAGCTCACAAAATGACAATTCCCCAGAATTCCATAGCATTGAGCCATACAGTTAAAGTGGTCAAACTGGATTATTTCTGCAGTCGGATGCATCATAGTTGGTGAGGGACACAACCCATCAGAAAGTTCTAAGGTGTGGAGGGTAATAAAGACACTTGGAAACAGCAAAAAAAAGAAAAGTGGAGCCACTACAAAAACCAGGTTAGCGTGAGAGAACCAGTAGACAGGCTAGAGAAAAGGAGCAAGTAAAAAAGAGAAAAGGGGAAACCCGAGGGGGAGGACAAAGAAAGCCCAGTGGGTGGTAGAAAGGGAAGGGCAGAAGGGCCCAAAACAAAGGTGAAAGAGACCTTAACACAACAACCTGGAGGGGTGTGGGCTGTGCTGTAAGTAGACATTGGGAGGCAGGGAAGAGGGGCAAAGGATGAACCATAATGGTAGGGCAGCTGTGCAGGGAAGGGTGGGAAACTATAGCGAGTGACTGAGAGAATCAAAATTGAAGAAATTAGGCATTGGTAGAAGCGGCAGGTCCAATGATGTGGTATGGGAACACCGTGCATTTCATGTGAATTTAGGCCCAGAACAAATAGGCCAAATAAAGCGGTTTCGGGTCACTTTGGAAGTAGGCGTTTAAATGCTGCGCGTCCCAAGAGGCCAGAGCCACCCAAAGCCATGCTCCAGTCCTAAGGACTAGAGTACAGCTTGGACACACTTCTGGCCTCTTAAGATGTGGGGGGTCATTTAAACAGCAATACCTCCAGGTGAACCGAAGCAGCTTTATTTTGGCCGCGGTCTGTTCGGGCCCTCGCCCCAGGGACAAATGAATGCATCCAAAGTACTTAATTGCAGATTAAATGCAAGCTTCTACTGGCAAGCCTTTGAAAATTCATGGACAAAGGGGATGTCCCTGCAGATTGTAAGTGGGCAAATGTCCCAAGAGCCAATGTGTCTCATAAGCCCTTATCAGATGAGTGTGGAACGGGGGTCTTCTGAACTGGGCGATTCGAATTCACGTTATTTCGCACAATACCATCATACCTGGGATCCCTCCGCATTGGCATGATTCAAATTGGCCAATCTGCATTCGCGAGAAGTGCATTCAGTGCAGATGTTTTGTCACAACACCGGTGCTCAACATGAGGATTGGCCGATCGTATCGGCCCCCTCGCACATGCTCAGTGGTGCCCTGCATGGGTTGCGACCTTAAACACGTTCCGGGTGAAAGGGGAGGTCCCGTCATGACAGCCCGTAAACAGCTGGAGAGCCAGCCGCATCACATTAACAATCGATACAACGTGCCCATATACTGTTTCCTCTCTACATTCCTGGTTTTTTAATGTTACCAGGACCTCCCTTGCAACAAATAGAGCAATGCCCGGTTCTACACGTGTGGTGTGTGGGTGTGCGTGTGCGTGTGTGATATGTATCGGGGGGGGGGGGAGGAGACAGTTCAAGCGGCTGTCAAATCGCTCGTTAGCAAGTGCCCACACAAATTGAAATCGAATGGATTTGGACAGAAATCGAATGCATTCTGTAGATTGGCCGCTGCCAATCAAGCTACGTCATGTGGTGACGTTTGGCAGGGCATCGGGGGAAGTGCTCTCTTTTTAAAAGCCAGGCACGAGGGGTTTTCGGCGGCTGCACAATGGCAAGCCTGCTCAACTGCCTCTGGAATATAAACCGTGCACATGTTGCGCTCAAAAAATGGTTAAAAATAAAACAAACATCCTGGAATATAACCATGCGCATGTGCGCTCAAAAAAAATTGTTTGAATTTGAAAAGGGGGGGGGTTGCTGACAGGAGCTCGTTCATGACCTGATTTTTTCCTCCTGCAAGGGAAGGAATCCCAGCGACAGAGGGCTTTGGGCAGGGGATGCAGGGAAAAAGGCTCAAAAGAATGCCTTCCCTTGCTCCCTTCTGCCCAGGGCTCTTTCCTCCCTCCTCCCTCTCCCTCCGATGAGGGGAGGAAATGCCTTGCCTTCCAAGGGAAAAGAGGGCGCGGGGCCGCTAAATCGGGCGATCGCCGCCTGTCCAACGCCTCCCCTCCTCCTCCCGGCTTGAGAGGCAGCCTAGGCTGGCTCCCAAGCCGGGAGGAGGAGAGGAGGCTGGCTGGAACGCGATTCCAGCGCCCCCGCGCCCTTCCCTGCCTGGGATGCAGCCAGGGATGCCTCTCAAGCCGGGGAGGAGGAAGGAAGGCTGCTGGAAACCGCGATTCCAGCGGCCCCCACCTTTCCCGCCGGGGATGCAGCCAGGGATGCCCTCAAGCCGGGAGGAGGAGGAGGGAGGAGCCGTGGAACCTCCCCCCCTTCCCTGGAACCGGCAAAGGAAAAGACCCACCGGAAGTAAAAATTGGAATCTGGGGGTCTTGCGATGGAATTCAAGGACGTGTTAGTCCAACACCAGACCCATTCGCACTGAATCGAACAAAGCCCCAATCCAGATATCGCCAATCCCCTTATCAGCGTGTTTTTCAGATGAGTGTGGAAACTGGGGGCTTCCCACTGGGGTCGAATTCACGTTATTCGCACAAAGACAATCATACCAGCAGTCGAATGGCCCAACGCACTCACGTGAAACGCAGCGGCCGAACTGAATGCGCACACGCCCAAACCTTCCAAAAGAGACCAGAACGCATTCAGTTCGCAGCTCGCGCTTTCACTGAGTGCGGATGGGCCATTCGAATGCTGGTAGGATGGTATGTGGCGAAATAACATGAATTCGAACCACCCAGTGCGGAAGACCCCCAGTTCCACCTCATCTGATAATGGCTATATTTGAGACTTGGGACTAGGACTCGGTGAATAGGGTCCAAATCCCTGTTCAGCCAAGAAAATTCACGTGGGTAACCTTGGGCAGGTCACACTCAGCCTCAGAGGAAGGCAAAGGCAAATCCCCTCGAAAAAGCTTGCCAAGAAACCCCCACCAAAGTGGTTTGGTGAGCACTTAGAAAGTTTTTAGAAATCACTATAGGTTTCTCTCAAAAACAAGTGATCCAGGGCATTTTATATCTTTTATTTTGGACAGGAGATTAGAAGCTTAGAGATCAGATGGAGGATGTGGTGTAATCTTAATTTTAATAAGATTTTAATCAGGGCCTCCGACATTAAGGAGACAAGCAGTAAAAAGTAAAATTGCTAGACATTACTACTGTAGCGGATTGATGGACTTTGGATTTATAGCTGATGATAACTCAACTGAAGAGATACTCATCAATGCTTCCTTGTCACGTTGGAAAGAAGTGAGATGCTGGAGGGTCTTTTTTTTTTGGGAGGGCTTGATGGTGTTCAGCAACTCAGTAAAATTACTTGGAGAAGCAAACCAGGTGGATGGTTCATCAGATTGGCAGATGCACAAACTGGAAGAGTAAAAGACAGACTCAGATTCAACTGACCTCAGTGGGTTGCAGAACTGATCCAAACTAGCAAAATGTAATGAACCATGGATGTAAAGCAGAAAAAAAATCAGATGTACAAATTGTAGGGTGACACCATTTGATAGTTGTGGTGGTTAAACTATTTTTTCAAAACTAATTTTTTCTAGGTTACATCTATAGAAATAGTAACCAGACAGAGCAAACAGTGCCAGTTCCTGATGGTAAGCGGTTTGTCAGTGGCACTGACTACCTGAGAAGCGGGTAAGAGTCCTTCATTAAAGGTTAAAATAAAGTTGTGGATGGCCATCTGTCCAAGAGCTTTAGTTGTTAGTTCCTTCACTGGTGGGAGATTAGACGAAATGACTGCGTAGTATCTTCTGACTCTCCAGTTTGGAGATAAAGTGGGGAGGAGGAGAGCATTCTTTGAGTCCATTGGAGGAAAGTGAGACTACCTTTACCCTGGATCGGAACTGAATCTTGCAGTGTGAAGTTCATATTCGCCCGCGAATCTCCCAAGGGATCCAAGGCTTTCCACAACCGTTCGCCGCAAATGCCCCTAGCACGGGTCTTTTGAATCGGGGGGAAAGCCGTATTCTTTGAAAAAAATCGGTTTGACGAATATGAACTTGCCCCCAGTCATGATCGGGGCAAGTTCCAGGGGAGGGGTTTAGTCAAGGGGGGCATGGGCAGACATTCCTCCCTTCATCAGGGTGGAGAGGAGGGAGGAGAGGAAGGACCGGAAGAAGATGGCACATGTTAATTAATTTTGGCAGACTAGCACATGTTTGTGGCTACAGGTATAAAATAATAAGATAGAATGTAACAGAGCAGGAAGAGGAGAAGGAAGGAGCAGGACGAAGGTCAATTTCAGGGCAGTCAGAGGGAGGGGACAGAACGGAAAACAGGTTCCTTCTCGCACACAGGCAGCTTTCTCCTCTTTTTTTTATTTTTTAAATTATTTTTGGCAGACTATGCGCATGTTTTTTTTCTACAGATAGATAGATACGATAGAATGTAGCTGCTGCCTGTTCACTTCCCTTTCATTCCTTGCTTCAGCAAGGCACTTACAAGAGGCTTTTTTTCTATATGAATACTACAATGCAATGTTACAAACGTTTCTCTTTCCAGTTTGGCAATTGAGATATAATGCTTTTGCTACTGTCTCTAAGGAATTCAGGGGTAGCTGAGGAAAAACAATGATCTGTCATCCTTTTCTGGCATCCAAAGAATTTATTGTATTATTATTTATTGATATATTTTATTAATTATACATGTGCATGAGGCACTCTGGGTGGCAAGGAGGAGGATAAGGATGCAGAGATAGTATTAGATTGCATTTTGGATTCAACGGAGCCAAGGGAAGATCCATAACCTGCAGTGACCAAATACCCACAAAGCACCAAACACACGGAGGATGTGTTTAAATTTGACAAAATAATGTGCATATACTGGTGTGCCTGTTTTTTTTTTTAAGGGAGGGGGAAGAGGGAATCACCATCCGGTGGCCCAGTCGCTGTAAGAGACATCACCTTGATGACAGCAAAAGAGAATTTGATTGATACAAGAGCCTTTTTTTAAACTGGTTCACCAAATGAGAAACTCTCCCCAGAGCTGCAAGGCTGGGGTAAATAATGAGGCACTTGCTTCCGAAGAGATTCGGGGAGGGAGGGGCGCATCCGGATCTACCAGTTCTATCCCCCGCAATAGCTCAGTATGAATGGGGGGCCGTAATGTAACAAAATCCTATTTCATAATTGAAGTAGAAAATGCAGTTTGATACTCATGTACTAGTTTCCTGGACGCGCACAGTTCCAGGCAGGCGATTCAACTGCTCATTGGACTGGCTGATTATATTCTGGCCAATACTTTGTAGTTCCGGCACTGGCTGTATTGCACCCCAGAAGCCCCAATGGCTTTGCTTCAGGAAACCTGAAAGAGCATCTTACCATATAGTCCCATGCAGATTGTACATAGAATATCATCTGAGTGAGGCGAATGTCTACAAGTAACCTTCCTGGTGGATACATTGACCAAGATTACCATATAAAACTGTTAAATTATGATTATAGTAATAAAAGACACCTTTGGTGATACTTATCACACAATTCCACCTCTGACCCTTGGAGCTGTGTCTGCACTGGTTAGGATGTCCTTTTTCATGACAGGGAAACCCATCAATAGCTCCCAATTTTATGGCATTCCAAGATGACTCGCAAGTGCGAACATCACCTCATCTGCAGTTACAAGCATTGGCAGTCACTTGGTGTTGCAGTTTCCCCTTTCCCCCTCCCCCTCACTAATGCCAAGTAGAAAAAGTAATTTTTTAAAAAAAAACTTTAAAAAAACTTAAATCACATTACCAGCCACTGCAAAACGGCATTTAAAAATAAAATAAAATAACCTTAAAGGTACCTGGGGTAGGAATAGGGCAGGAAGACAGGGATAAGGAGTGCAAGAAGAGCGGAGTGAAATGGAGGCAGCAGCCCCAGTCACACATTATGAAGATTGTGATAAAAGCTGCTCAACAAAATGTGCCGTGCTTGTGGTTTGTTCATTATATTGTGTATGGTTGCAATAAGAACAGGGCCAGTGGTGTACAATCTCATGTCACTGGAATGGCTCCTGCAGAAAGCTCACCTGTCACCTGTCTCATGTCTCTTTGGCCCCAGATAAATATCTCTTATTTCCCAGGCATCAAGAACTGTTGTCGAGTATTCTCAGATATTAACTTTGCCAAAACACACTGCAGAAATAACCAGTTTTTAATCACTTAACTGCCCTGTCTTGTGCTAAGGATTCTGGGAATTGGGTTTATTGTGGCAACCACAGCTCTCTCACAGAGAAGGTTAATAGTCTCACAAAAACTACAATTTCCAAATTCCCATCATTGAGCGAGGGCAGGTTAAAGTGTCTCAAACTGAATTATTTCTGCAGTGTTTTGACCAAAACTAATATTTTAATTCATTTGATGATGGATATTTCACAGCATTCACGCATGGCTGTTAAGTGATGTCAAACTGGATTATTTCTGCAGTGCGTTTTGGATCAACATCTCACTTTTTTTCTTCCCCATTTGGTATGCTGTAGTGTGCATTCTTGCTGTCTTTACTTATTGTTTAAATTATTGTTAAATTTAATGTTCAATTTGTTATTAACACACATACATGTGAGTGTGTCTGTGTGTATGAACCATGGACCCTTGTTATATGCTGGGGTTTTGGTTCCAAGATCCCCTGTGGATAACAAAATCCATGGATGCTCAAGTCCCATTAAATATAACAACATAACAAAATGGTGTCCCTTATAAAAAATGGAAAATCAAGGTTTGATATTTGAAATTTATACTTTTTTTGAACATTTTCAAACTGTGGATGCTTGAATTTGTGTATAAAAAATACGTGTATAAGAAGGGCTGGCTGTATTACATTTTCTACACTACCCCGAGAATTCTGGTATCCAGCTGTCAAAAAGAGTGATAAATACATAAAATAAAGGGAATTCTGTGTGACATGAGCTAGGAAGAAAGTATTTGCAGAAAGTGAGTTATTTGTAATTTTTTAATTAAATAGCAAAGGTATAAATTTATTACATTATAATTGTCACTTAATGAGAAACAATTTCACTCCTTTTTTACAAATTACAAAAGTTTTACAAAAGTTTTCTTTTATAGTTGAGGAATGTGACTTCATGGAATGGTGGGGAGGAATATCACATAGTTGAAATGGTGGCTTGAGCTGTGACTTGTGGTGCTTGTGGATTTATGGGTTTTAATTGCATCCAGTGACTAGAAAGCAACTGATTTAATTACCTTTGAAAAATGAAAAAATACCTGTAATGGACTGCTTTTTTTTTTAAGTTATGCCTACAAATAAAGCCCAGACATTTAAGTTTAGGAAATTTTGCACAGTCACACCAGTCAGAAATGAGGTATACATAGGATAATAGTTGTTATGATGTAACTTTACCCGGATTTGTATGTGACTGATAGTTGCACTTCATTGCAACACACATTTTTGGAGCTAGAAATTTACTGCTGTAAAGCTCAGCATTCTATCCACATAGAGTCAAACTGAAAAAAGTTTCCATGACAAAGCTTCCCCTGTGAGATGTCACAAGTCAAAATGTCATAAACATGATTTGCAGACTGCCATCCTTTTCTTAGCTAATTTTTGTGGATCAAGTAGCAGATACTTGCTAAAAAAGAATGACTCACTTTGTTTCAAAGGCATTATTATTCTAATATGTTTCAACTTCACAGTAGAAAGATTTTATAATTACACACAAAGCAAACACACAGAAATAGGCTAACCCAATCTTCACCCTGAGAAAGATTTACAGGTATTAAAAAATAAGTCAAGGGATGGACAGGAATGTTGGAAAGAAGCCACACCTGCAATGATAGCAGTTTAGAATCATATTTACCACTTTGTTTGCTGTTTATGAGAATTAGATCCTTGTTCTCCATTTTAATTACAATAAAGTATAGCTCTTCATGTCTAGGTAGAATTAATATGTGTGAGTACTTCAGGGGACTACAACTTCCAGAATCCTCAGGCAGCATGGCTATATGTGTGATGGACTAATTTTCTTGTTCAAGACTAGCCATGGTGGCTGGAGCATTCTGGGAGTTGTAGTTCAAAGGAGTAACTTTTCCAACCTCTGGTTCAGTTATTATAGCAAACACTTTGCAAACACCGAGCAGTGCTATGATGGTTCAACCATGTATGAGTAGTGTGTTCAAAGGTGATGCCTGGGTGGGGATGGCACAAACAAGCAGGATGGAGCAGAGGAGGAGAAGGGAGCATTCTGTAAGTATAAAATGGAAGAGGATTAATTTAATAACCAGCCAACAAAAGGAAGTTATTATCCCAAAATCAGGTGTAAGGAAGAGAAGATAAATCTTCAGGATCATAGACAACCTAAAAACCATGGTAGCCATAAATGTCAGTCCAGTACTGGTAGTCAATAACCTACAGGCAATGGCTGCTTCAGGGATATGTGTAGTCCTGGCGGCATCTTCCTGGAGAAAACCAACTCTGACTAATACACTGAAGAACTTATGCAACCCAGCAAAGGCAGTAAATTTCCTCGAGACTTGTCCATGAAGATACCATGGCAGGAACGAGAGATGTGAAAATCTGTCAGAATCCTAGCAGCCTCCTCTCCCTGCCCCAATTCCATACCAGTCTGTCATACCCTTTCCCCGCCCCCCGCCACACACACACAAAATCTTATTTTTTTTATATAATGTGGTTTACCAACACACACACACATTTTTCTAAAATAGGCATTTTCTAATCATTGCCCCACTAACAAAATTAAGTTTGTGTACATTTATTCAGGGCTACTTTTGCCAATTTTCTTCTTCCAGCATTCAATAAACACAGATTTTAAATGTTTCACTATATATATTTGTTAGCAAACCAGCATAGTGTAGTGGTATGAGTGTTTGACTGTTAGTCAGAAATGTCTTGAAGGCACACGACAATAACATATATTTGCTGTTGTTAACTGCTGTCAAGTCAGCTTCAACTTATGACTACACTATGAATGAAATTTCAATAGGGAGAAATGTAAGGTACTGCACTTAGGGCAGAAAAATGAAATGCACAGATATACAATGGGGGACACCTGGCTGAATGAAACTATGTGTGAAAGGGATCTAGGAATCCAAGTAGACAACAAGTTGAACATGAGTGAACAGTGTGATGCAGCAGCTAAAAAGGCCAATGCAATTTTAGGCTGCATCAATAAAGGTATAGTGTCTAGATCAAGAGAAGTAATAGTGCCACTGTATTCTGCTCTGGTCAGGCCCCACCTGGAATATTGTGTCCAGTTCTGGGCACCACAATTCAAAAAGGATGTTGAGAAACTGGAGAGTGTCCAAAGGAGGGTGACTAAAATGGTGAAAGGTCTGGAAACCATGTCCTATGAGGAATGACTTAGGGAGCTGGGGATGTTTAACCTGGAGAAGAGAAGGTTAAGGGGTGATATGATAGCCCTGTTTAAATACTTGAAGGGATGTCATATTGAAGAGGGAGCAAGCTTGTTTTCTACTGCTCCAAAGAACAGGACCCGGAACAATGGATGCAAGCTCCAGGAAAAGAGATTCCACCTCAACATTAGGAAGAACTTCCTGATAGTAAGGGCTGTTCGACATTGGAACAAACTCCCTCGGAGTGTAGTGGAGTCTCCTTTCTTAGGGGTTTTTAAACAGAGGCTGGATGGCCATCTGTCGGGATTGCTTTGATTTGGATTTCCTGCATGGCAGGGGGTTGGACTGGATGGCCCTTGCTGTCTCTTCCCATTCTATGATTCTATGACAGACCTCCCATTCCTCTATAACCAACAGCCTTGCTCAGGTCTTGTAGACTCGGGGCTGTGGCTCCCTTGGTTGAGTCTATCCATCTGGAATGGGATCTTCCTCTTTTTCTATTGCATACTCCCTTACCAAAGAATTATTGTCTGTGTGGCCAAAGTATGACTGTCTCAGTTTGGTCATCTTAGCTTCTAGGGAGAGTTCAGGCTTGATTTGCTCTAGGACCTATTCATGTGTCCTTTCAGCAGTCCACGATATCCATAGAACACTTTTCCAGCACCACATTTCAAAGTAGTTGATTTTATTCCTATCAGCTTTCTTCATTTCACTCCAGCTTTCACAACCCTAAAGAGAAATGGGAAATACAATGGCATGGACAAGCCTCATTTTAGTATTTAACAATACATCTTTACACTTCATGTTCTTGCTTAGTTCCTTCATAGCATCCTTCCAAATCCTAGTTTTCTTCTGATTTCTTGACTGCAGTCTCCATTCTGATTAATGACTGGGTCAAGGTATGGAAAATCTTGAACAATCTAAATGTCTTTATCAACTAACTTAAAGTTATACGAGTCATCTGTAGTCATTTTTTTTTTCTTAAGCTCAGGCCAGCTGCTTTGGGAGTGTGGCGTTTACATGACGCATGTCCTGGATGCAGCTAGAAGCCACTCTGAGGCCACCTAAGGTGGCCTGAAGCCACCAGCAAAAGGGGCAATAAAAACCACTCCTGCTGGCAGCTCATTTGGGACCACAGTGGTGGCCCACTTACTGCTGTCCCGGACCAAACAGAGCCCAATTGTGTCTGGAGCAGCTGAAGGCCGCTCCCAGCTGCTACTCTGCTTCATCCCATACTGATCAACTGTAAACCTGCCTTTGCACTTTCTTCCTTAACTTTAGTTTTTTGTAGGATTTTGGGCTTTTGGGCTTTAGAGCATTCTCTAAAGATGCCAGCCACAGATGCTGGTGAAACATCAGGAATAAACTCTTCCAGAACATGGCCACACAGCCTGAAAACCCTACAAAAACTACAGATTCCGACTGTGAAAGCCTTCGACTTCACACTTCCTTGACTTTTTTTCATCAGTTGTTCCAAGTCTTTGCTATTTTCTCCTGGTAGTATGCTGTCATCTGCATATCTTAAATTGTTGATGTTCCTTTCTCCAATTTTCACACCTCCTTCCTCCAAGTCTAATCCCACATTATGTATGGTACATTGACATACAAGTTAAACAGATAGCATGGTAAAATGCAGCTTTGCCTGACCCCCTTGTCAACTGGAAACCATTCTGTTTTTCCGTATTCTATCCAGACAGTAGCCTCTTGCCCTGAGTACAGGTTACACATCAGGAAAATCAAATGTTGTGGCACATCCATTTCTTTAAGAGCAGTAAATAGTTTTTCATGATCTAATTCTACACAGTCAAAGGCTGTATACTGATTGACTTTCAGACTGATTTACTTTTGAAATTCTTTGGTGCATTCCATTATCCAACATATGTTTGCAGTATGATTCCTAGTTACTCTTTCTTTCCTGAGCCCAGCTTGAACAACTGTTATTTCTCACTCCATATACTGTAAAAGTCTTTCTTGTAGTATTGTGAGTATCACTTTGCTTGCATGGGAAATTAATGGTCCTGTGATTACTGGAATCCATGCTGTCCTCTTTCTTAGGGTTTGGAATCTGTAGGCATTGTTTTCTATTCCATATTTGTTGACATATTTTAGTTAGAACTAGAGTAGATTCTGTCTCTGTAGCTTGAAGCAGCTCTATTCATATGCCATCTGTTCCTGGTGATTTATTTCTTCCAAGTGTCCTGAGTGCAGCTACAACTTTACTTTCTGAAACTGGAGGTTCATCTTCATATGGTTCTTCCTAAAATGAATTTGTCATTCTTTCATCTCTTTTATATAGTTCTTCTGTGTATTATTTCCATTGTCTTTTTATTTCTACTTGGTCATGTAATGCATTCCCCGGCTCTTCATAGAGCATCCCCAGTCTTGGATTAAATTTCCCTTTGATTTCTTGGATTTTGTGGAAGAGCTCTCCTGTCCTTCCTTTTCTGTTGTCACATTCTATTTGTATGCATTGATTATTACAGTAGTTCTCCTTGTCCCTGTGCACAAGTTGCTGAACAGTTGCATTCAGGATTCTGACTCTATTCTTAAAATCTTTTACATTTGCTTTTTGTTTGTCCTTAACTGCTTTAAGAGTTTCTCTTATAGCTAGAGATAGTGTCTTTTGCACTTCTCCCTGACAATGTCACTGGCTTCAGTCCAAAGTTCTTATGACTCCTGGTCAATTAGGCTTAATAATATAAATCTACTTTTGACATTATCTTTAAATTCTATGAGGATGTTCTTCAGGTTGTATTTCAGAACGATGGTTACTGTGCTTTAGCTTTACTTATGATGATTGCTGCAATCTGCTCCTGGTCTTGTTTTTGCAGAGAGGATGGAACTTCTCCATCTTCTGCTTCCATTTATACAGATGCTTCTTGGGTTACTTAAAGAATGTGTTTGCAGTTAACACACTGTTGGCCTCTCAAAAGTCAGTCAGCTGGTCTCCTGCTTCATTTTTTGATCCTAGGCCAAATTTTCCTAAATTTTTTTTATTCTGCTCTGTTATCTATTTTAGCATTCCAATTACCTATGATTAATAAGACGTCCTATTTTGGTGTGTGACCAGTTTCTTCCTGGACTCCAGCACATAATCTTTCAATTTCTTCTTCTTCTGCCTCTGTAGTTTAAGCATTAACTTGGATTACGGTTATATTGGTGGACAACCTGAAGGCATTTACACACACACACACACTAATAGGTACCAGTCATGATCGCCTCTGTATACCAGTTAGACCATGAGCAGAAGGGTGGCATATGATTGTCTATTATTGTTATAGAACATTGGACTAAATAGGCCTTCAGCATGGCTCTTCTTTGTTTTTATAAATTAGGCCTTCCCTCTCATCTAGAAGAATCATTCTAGTATTTTAAACAATATTTTATTTAGCCCATTGGAAACTGGTACTGAGTAAAACATAAAACACTAAAAAGGTATGGAAGAAATTATTTCAGATGGAAAACACTGATCTTTTACCACTAGTCAAAAGTGTACTCATCATTTAAAAAATACAGTTAAATCTTTTGAACATAAATTTTTCTCCATTTGTCTCTTCTATTATGATGTTTTTCTATCTATTTGCTGAAAGCATATAAAAGGAAAAAAGTGAACCATTTCCTAGAATTATGCAAATTGCATATGCCAGTGCAGTGAACCTGATTTTCATGATATTCAAATTAGTTTTCCTGGTTTTTTGGATCTTGCGTAAGACAAGTCTACTTGATGGAGCAAAGAAATTCAAATCATGTCTATGCCAGGATGTGACTGCGGAAGACAGCTTTGTCAAAGATAAATAGGCTGGGATTGTAATGTAATGGGGCTGCAGGATATGAGGCATCAATTCAAAATAGTTTTGGAATCATAAGAAAGTCTTTTACCCTCTTTTGGCTCCGGTAAAAAAACAGCACCTATTGGTTTATGGTCCTACCTGTTTTAATATTATAGCAAGAACATGTGAACGTCTTCTTCTGAATGCTTAAGTACTTTGTTCAAATGTATTAGGTGTATTTCTTAACTAGATTTTGGATATATAATACAGGATTAAGACATAAATGTCAAATAATTACACACATTAAAACTATTCACATTCATTTTTTCCTTGCTCAGCTCTAAGATTTTCTTGCTCAACCCACCTAACATAGAAAGCATAGCCAGAACAGCAAATGCTGAAACAGTGTGAGGATGTATTGTGTATATTAACTTTGGGGTAAATGCTGCTGCACAATCTTACAGGATTCGGGCTCTGAAGTTGGGACTGCTCAGAGCTACTCTTATTCAAGTTCTTATTAAATCACCCATCCTCTTGAATGGTAGTGGAATCAGTCAAATACAGGGTGCAGCCACACTGCAGAATTAAAGCAGTTTGATACCAGGTTAACTGCCATGACACTGTTCTGTGGAATCCTGGGATTTGTAGTTTGGTGAGGCACCAGGGCTATCTGACATAACAAGCCGAATACTTCACCAGACTGTTGTTGGTGTAATACTGAGCACTGTAGATTTTAATTGCATTGCATACATTGGAGCGTAATGTTTCAAGATGAAGACTCACACAACCTCTCCTAGAGATAAATAGCCTGCTAATTGTAGCAATGTCTGCTTGTGTCATAAAAATATTTCAAGACTGTAAATTTATAAGATGGTATCTGATTAAAATATCTCTGATTTTATTAGGGGCTACAGTATTTATATGTTCTGTTTTGTATGCAACTATGTGAACAATTTCACTCACACATTCCCAATTTGTTGTTCATGCTATTTTTTAATCGAAATCACATCTCTGTGAGTTCCGTTTCCCACACATGTCAGCGCTGCGAATAGAGATGGAGCAGATGATACGGATGTATTCAAAACATGTTCAAGACATGCAGAGTTTTATATCATTTTATCCTAGGTATATCTGCATTGGTTATTCACACAGCCAACAATGCAAATCTTTCAGGAAAACTAAAATAAACAAACAAAGCCTGAGATCAATTTTCCTAGGTTTTGTGAATTTTCTGGCACCCTCTCTCAACTTAATCAGATGCATTCGGAATTAATGTGATCAACATGGATTCAACATACATTCTACCAGGATTATTTCTGCCATCTGAATAACTCCCTAGTTTACATATTTTTCTCCATGATTTGACCCGATATTTACTAAGACCAATCAATATAATTAAAAATACCTTTTAAAACCCCTTTTATTTTTATTTTTGGCAATCTCATTTAAAGTTAATGAAATGTATATTTGCATATTTTTCTTAGATGTTTCCATAATCCTTTGCTGTATGAAATATGCTTAATATAGCTAAAACACCAATCAGGATTTTGAAAACATTTGGTATATATATGTGTGTACTTTGTGACTGTTAAAACTAGTGTGTATTAACAGTTTAAAAAGTGCATACATGAATAAATATTAAAATAGTACAGTACATATTAATATGTATTATAAAAGAGTTGTAACAAAAATGTGCATGTAACAATAACAATGTGCGTGTGATATTTGTTCATATATTGCAGCTTTCAAACGTCTGAAGTTTATCACATATGGCTCTAATGTTAAGCAAGCCTGGGCACCCCTGCTGTAGAGAGTTCAGGACAAATGGACCAAAAGACAAAATCAGGAAAACGCTAAAGCTGTCCCAGAGGAACCTGTGAGGGCAAGCCACAGTTTGATACCCCACATTTGAAATGTAAACTACTCTCTCAGCAGCTATTCCCTGCTTTCTTTGGCAGAGTCTACTGAAAATACGAGGCCCACAAAAAGAAGGTGACTGTTTTAGAAATTATTTAGGATTTATTTCCAATACAGTAGAACAGGGTGGAAAAATATGAGTCTTGATGAAAAGTTATAAAGCGTGTAAGCTGCTGAATAGGAAGATCCATAAGTGTCACTAATGTACAATTTTATATTATGGAACAAAGTTCATCAGCTATTCAAACATACAAGCATAGTTCAAAAATTAGAGTTTCTAATAA